>NC_083586.1:17289449-17597783 GCF_027579695.1 Neoarius graeffei
TTTACTCGGTGAAGGTCCCTCCTCCCAATTTTCCCATAGCTTTTCCAGAATGCCACGCAGTTTATGCCCATATTATAAGTCGAAGGGAGAAAACCCCATGGAGGCTTGCAGGACCTCTTGTACTGCAAACAACAGGGGCTCAAGCCACTTATCCCAATTATGCATATCTTCACTTACGAATTTACGGATTATGTTTTTGAGTGTCTGGTTAAATCGCTCTACTAAGCCATCCGTTTGTGGGTGATAGACACTGGTGCAGATAGACTTAATCCCCAGTAACCCCTACAGCTCGCACAGTGTGAGTGACATAAACGAAGTGCCTTGGTCTGTCAGGATTTCTTCCGGAATCCCAACCCGGGAAATAAAGTGGAAGAGCGCTTCCACAATACTGCCTGCTGAGATATTGTGGAGAGGCACTGCTTCTGGATATCACGTTGCATAGTCCACTAGAACTAAAATAAAGCGATATTACCATGCTGACGGATCTAATGGCCTGACGAGATCCATCCCAGTTCGCTCAAACGGGGTCTTGATTAGAGGAAGAGGGCACAAAGGCGCTTTTGGAGTGGCTGCAGGATTTACTAATTGGCATTCACTGCATGCCGCACACCACCGATGGACATCCCCGCGAATCCCTGGCCAATAGAATTGGGCCATTATTCGGGCTAGTGTTTTATCTTGTCCCAAGTGTCCAGCTATGGGATTAAAGTGAGCCGCATGGAACACAAGTTCCCTACGGCTCTTTGGGATTAACAACTGGGTTATTTGTTCCTTGGTTTGAGTGTCCTGTGTCACTCGGTACAATCTCTCTTTAATAATGGAAAAATAGGGGAAGGTCGGTGCTGCGCTTGGCTGAAGAGTTTGATCATCAATTACTCTCACTTGGTCAAATGCATGCCACAGAGTCTTGTCTCGTGACTGCTCTAATGGGAAATCCCCAATGCCAGCATCCGAAAGCGCTGGCGATGTTGCTCTGGGGAGCGGCTGAGCCGCTGCAGGATGGCTTTTGTCAGGTCAGTGTAGACCAGCTGGCTGTCAGCAGGGAGCTCCTGCACTGCGAGCTGTGCCTCACCAGTCAGGAGCAGGAGAAGGCGCGCTGCACGCTGCTCCTGCGGCCACCCCCACGCCTCGGCTGCTTGCTTGAAAAGAGCGAGGAATGCTTCCGGATCGTCCTGCGGTCCCATCTTTGTGAGGGTGGCGGCAGCAGTGGTCGATGCCCCTGCTGATGCAAGCCGGTGCTGGAATGCCTGGCGATCTTCCTGCTGGGCCAGCATCAAGGATTTGAAGCATTGCTTCTGCTCCTTTCGGAGGGCGATCAGTGCTTGATGCTGGTTCTGCTGGGTGGTAGCAAGGGCAAGGATGAGCTCTTTGAATGGCGGGGACTCCATGGGGTAGTTTCCTTCTGTGCACCCAGGTTTCGGCACCACTGTAACAGTTCCTGATGTGGGTGGAGCACAGAAGCACGGCAGGCGAGAGTTGATATTTGTACAATATCTTTTATTCACGTTTCAGCTTGTTTGCTTCCATTCATTCATTCATTCCTCACTCACTCACACACATGCATTGTGGTTGGGGAGAGAGCTCCCTTTCTCTGCTCTCTCTCTCTCCTTTTATCCTTAGTCCCTGTAACAAACAAACAGACACACACACATTAATTGACAGCAGGTGGAATGACTTAGCCACTTACCTTCCCTGACCCCGCCCTTCATTCACAGACTGCTGCTTGGCCACACCCCCGCTGCCACAGTCCACCGGAACTAAAATAAAGCGATATCCTTGTGTTGACTGATCTAATGGCCCGACGAGATCCATCCCAATTCTTTCGAACGGGGTCTCGATTAATGGCAGAGGGCGCAAAGGCGCTTTTGGAATGGCTGCTGGATTTACTAACTGGCATTCACGGCATGCCGCACACCACCTACGGACATTGCCGTGAATCCCTGGCCAATAGAACCGGGCCATTATTTGGGCTAGTGTCTTATCCTGCCCCAAGTGTCCAGCCATGGGATTAAAGTGAGCTGCCTGGAATACAAATTCCCAGTGGCTCTTTGGGATCAAAAGCTGAGTTATCGATTCTTTTGTCTGAGTGTCTTGCATCACTCGGTATAATCTATCCTTAATAATGGAAAAATAGGAGAAGGATGGTGTGGCGTTTGGCTGGAGCGTTTGACCATCGATTACTCTCACTTGGTCAAATGCATGCCGCAGAGTCTCATCTCATGACTGCTCTAACGGGAAATCCGCAAGGGATTCCCCGAGAGAGGGAGGAGGAGCCTGCTGCTCCTCACTCTGATGCAGTGATGACGTAGACAGCTCTGTGACAGCTGCTTCTGCCAATGACACACCGGGACCTCCCTCCGCTAAACTATCGTGGGCCCCACTCTTCACTAAATGAGTCATTAATTCCCGAAATCCCGGCAAATCAGTCCCCAAAATTATCAAGTGGGTAAGGCGAGGATTAACCGCTGCCTTTACTCTAAATTTCTCCCCTCGAAATAGAATGTGGACTGACACTAAAGGGTAGTTGTGAACATCCCCGTGCACACACAACACCTTCACCAATTGTGCTCTCCCCAATGCCTTGTCTTGCACCAGGCTTTGGTAGATTGAGGTCTGAGTACAGCCGGACTCCACCAAAGCCTGATACGTATCCCTTTGGATACTCACCGGTATGCGATACACTCCAGCCTGATCGAGGGCAGTTCCTGGTGCTTCGGGGATCCAGACCACCACGCCCACCTCCAGCGCCAAGCTCCCCGCAGCGCCAGCAAACCAGCCCAGGCTCTCTTTCTACACCGGTGTTCCAGAGCTCACTCATCTGAGGGGGGAGAGACAGACAAGGAAGTGGGAAATGGTAGGGCACCACGGGTGTGGCGGGCTGGCTGGGGTGGAGCCGGCCCCCGCCTCTGCAGTGGGGGAACGGGGCGAGGATGAGGAACAGAGGGGCAGGGGGAGAGAGGAGAGGGGACAAGAGGAGACATGCTGTCCTGCCATTGGAACAGCCGCCAGATGGTCCTCCACCAGCTCAATGGCCTGATCCAGCGACGCCGGCCGATGGCACTGGACCCACTCCGCTGTTCCTTCGGGAAGTCGGGTGATGAATTGTTCCAGCGCCACCAGGTCAATGATTCCCTCGGCGTCGTGGTTGTCGGCCCTCAGCCACCGCCGGCAGGCGTTCCGGAGTTGCTGGCCAAACGCGAACGGCCGGCTGACCTCCTCCAGGCGCAGTGTGCGGAAGCGCTGCCATTGTTGCTCCGGGGTGCGCCCCAAATGCTGGAGGATGGCCCTGGGGAGGTCGGCATAGACCAGCCGGCTGTCTGCAGGGAGCTGTAGCATGGCCAGCTGCGCTTCGCCCGTTAGCAGGGGGAGGAGGCACGCCACGCGCTGTTCCACCGGCCAGCCCCACGCCTCTGCTGCCTGCTCAAAGAGCGCGAAGAAGGCCTCAGGGTCATCGTGTGGGCCCATCTTCATTAGGGTGAGGTGGGGAGGGTCCGCGGCAGTGGAGATGGTGGACCCCACCGATGCGAGTAGGTGCCGGAACACCTGGCGGTCTTCCTGCTGTGCCAGAACCAGGGCCTCGAACCTTTGCTCCTGCTCCTTCCAGAGGGCAACCAGTGCCTGGTGCTGGCTCTGTTGGGCCGTGGCGAGGGCATGGATCAGGTCCTTGAAGGGGGAGGACTCCATGGGGCCGTTCTCCTCTGTGCTCCCTCCCAGGTTCCGGCACCACTGTAGGAATCAGAGCAGGTGGGTAGAGCACAGAAGCACGGCAGGCCAGAACTGAGTTCCCAAAAATTCTTTTTATTCTTAGCTTTTCAGCTTTTCACACTCTCCCAGCCACGCACGCACGCGCGCGCACACACACACACACACACACAAGTGTTCTGGTTGGGGAGAGAGCTCCCTTTCTCTACTCTCTCTCTCTCTCTCTCTCCTTTTATAGGGCGCGGTCACTGGGGAAGACACACAAACACAGGTTAACTTACATCAGGTGTGATTCTGCCACTTACCTTCCCTGACTCCGCCCTCCATTCACAGACCGATGCTTGACCACGCCACCGCTGCCACAATAAATAAATAAATAAATAAAATTAATAATAATAACAGACTTAGAATTTTCCTTTATCTCATCTCATTACCTCTAGCCGCTTTATCCTTCTACAGGGTCGCAGGCAAGCTGGAGCCTATCCCAGCTGACTACAGGCGAAAGGCGGGGTACACCCTGGACAAGTCGCAAGGTCATCACAGGGCTGACACATAGACACAGACAGCCATTCACACTCACATTCACACCTACAGTCAATTTAGAGTCACCAGTTAACCTAAATGTCTTTGGACTGTGGGGGAAACCGGAGCACCCAGAGGAAACCCACGCGGACACGGGGAGAACATGCAAACTCTGCACAGAAAGGGCCTCGCCGGCCACGGGACCCGAACCCAGACCTTCTTGCTGTGAGGCGACAGCGCTAACCAGTACACCACCGTGCCGCCATTATTATTATTATTATTATTATTATTATTATTATTATTATTATGTGTGAATTGAGGGAAGGTTAAACATGTATCATTTGAGTTAAGGTAAAAGATCCATTTACTTCTCCTGATCAGTTTTTAGTCTGTCAGTGACAGAGCATCACAGAGAAATGATTTCTTAAAAAAAAAACCTGATTTTTTTTTTTAAACATGTGCAATCAGAGCAGATGTTATACAGTTTCTTGCAAAAGTATTCATCCCCTTTGGTGTTTGTCCTGTTTTGCTGCATTACAAGCTGGAATTAAAATGGATTTTGGCGGGGTTAGCACCATTTGATTTACACAACATGCCTACTGCTTTAAAGCTGCAAATTTTTTTATTTATTTATTGTGATACAAACAATAAATAAGATGAAAAAAACAGAAATCCAGAGTGTGCAAAGGTATTCACCCCCCAAAGTCAATATTTTGTAGAGCCACCTTTTGCTGCAATTACAACTGCAAGTCTCTTGGGGTATGTCTCTATTAGCTTAGCGCATCCAGCCACTGGGATTTTTGCCCATTCCTCAAAGAAAAACTGCTCCAACTACTTCAAGTTAGATGGGTTGCGTTGGTGTACAGCAATCTTCAAGTTATGCCACAGATTCTCAATTGGATTGAGGTCTGGTCTTTGACTTGGCCATTCCAAGACATTTAAATGTTTCCCTTTAAACCACTCCAGTGTAGCTTTAGCAGTCTGTTTAGGGTCATTGTCCTGCTGGAACATGAACCTTCATCCCAGTCTCAAACCTTTGGCTGACTCAAACAGGTTTTCCTCCAGAATTGCCCTGTATTTAGTGCCATCCATCTTTCCTTCAGTCCTGACCAGCTTTCCTGTCCCTGAAGATGAAAAATATCCCCGCAGCATGATACTGCCACCACCATGCTTCACTGCAGGAATGGTGTTCTCAGGATGTTGGGTTTGTGCCACACATATGGCATTTCCCATGATGGCCAAAAAAGATAAATTTTAGTCTCATTTGACCAGTCAGTCTTCAATCTTCTTCCATATTGTGGCAGCGGGGACGTGGCCAAGCAGCAGTTTGTGAATGGAGGGCAGGATTGGGGAAGGTCAGTGGCTAAGTCATTTCACCTGCTTTCAATTTATGTGTGTGTGTGTTTGTTTGTTTGTTGCAGGGGCAGAGCATAAGAGAAGGAGGAGAGCAGAGAAGAGGGACTCTCTCCCAACCAGAATGCATGTGTGTGTGTGTGTGTGCGTGTGTGAGAAAGTCAGCTGAAAAGCCATATATATATATATATATACACACACAAAATAAAGTTTGTAAGAACTTCAGTTCCCTCCTGCCGTGCTTCTGTACTCCCCAATTATGGAGCTCATCCATGCCCTCGCTGCTGCCCAGCAGAACCAGCATCAAGTGCTGACCGCCCTCTGGAAAGACCAGGAACAATGCTTTGAAGCCTTGATGCTGGCCCAGCAGGAAGTTTGCCAGGTGTTCTGGCATCTGCTGGCATCGGCAGGGGCATCCAACATTACCACCATGGACTCCCCTCACATCACCCTCATGAAGATGGGCCTGCATGATGAGCCTGAAGCCTTCATCGCTCTCTTTGAGCAAGTAGCCCAAGTGTGGGGGTGGCCAATCAAGCAGCACACAGCTCGCCTCCTCCCACTCCTGACAGGTGAGGCACAGCTCACGGCTCAGAAGCTCCCTGTCGATAGCCGGCTCAACTATGCTGACCTCAAGAGGTCCATTTTGCAGTGGGTCAGCCACTCCCCAGAACAACATCACCAGCAGTTCTGGAAGCTGACACTGGAGGAGGTCGGCCAACCGTTCACATTTGGCCGACAACTCCAGGATGCCTGCCGGATGATGATGATGATGATGATGATAATAATAATAATAACATACTTGGAGTTTTCCTTTAAGACATGCAGATTAAGTACAATGGGGGCACTGTAATTGGCGCAAGTTGTAGTGGTTTCCCAGCCATAATGTATGTACATTATAGTATATCTTGCCATGGCAAAGTTAATAAAATAAATAAAATAAAATAAATATATTGACTTGGTGCCTCTGCCAGCTGTGGAGAGTCAGATTAATCAGAACAAAGTGATCTTTGTATGAGGCATGTGATACAGATAGAATTATAACAAGAAGATATTAATTCAGGTTCACACTGTAGCAGCATTTAGAACAAGGAAATAAAGACCTCTAGTGAAACTCCCACCGTCCCACTGTCCAACTGTCCTCTGCAAGAAAACACTTACTGTGAGTATGGTTATTAGACAGAGCTGAAGTAATCAACTACTCTCACACTGTTCAGCATGTTCGACCATCTAAAACACACAAACTGAATTTTTACTTCAGTGTTCCCTGGAAAGTCAGTAGTTTGGACTCTTGGTGCCTCTCTGAAAGTCACTCAAATATTTTCTCTTTGTGACTTTTTGCAGTTGGTTATTTTCTCACCCTATTCTCACAAAAAACAAACCAGATGTAAGATGTTTCCTCATGCTCCAGTTTCTTATGCTTGTCTAGTTCACTTGAAAGTTTGGTGAATTAGGGAAACATACATATCCTTCATTCCATTCATTTTTCTCATGGCGGTCACAGTGACAGCAGGTAGAGAAGGTCAGCATAGACATCTCTATCCCAAGCTACAGATTTCAGCTACTCTCATGGGTTGATTTTGATCACAGCATACAGCACCAATAATAGAGGAAAGGCTGCCCCATTTTCTCACCACGCACAAAATCCTAATCTCAAGGTCGAATCACTGACCATGAACACTGTTTCATCAAGCTTCAGTGGAGTTAAAATGTCAGCAGATATCAAAAACTCATCAGTTAATCATGACAGACTGCTGAAAATGTGAAAATGCTCAAGAAACTGTTCACTTCTTTGAATATCTGTCTGTCCTTGTCACCTTAATGTCACCTTAAATGTCTCAGGTGAAAGGGAAAGACAATACTAGATAAAATTCTGTCTCATCTGCCTTAATTAAATCTGCATTATTAAGCAATTGAACCTTGGAATGATGCTGTTTAACCTGCCATGTAGATATCAATCTTAACTCCAACTGCAAATGGGAGTGTCTCTTAAGACACTCCCATTTGCCAAGCTTTTTTAGTTTTATCCTTATTTTTCAGCTAATAAAAGTGGGGCCTCATAAATGTGGCATTTCTGTTAATTTAGTAAGCAGATAACTGGGCAAAGGAACATCTGAATATCGAAAGATTTTTTAAATGTTATCATAATTTGGCAAATTTCAGAATAATAGTGAGAATAAATGTTTATTGTAACTTGTATGTTCAGCAGCATCTAGTTTTGCTATGTACATGCAAATCTCCTCAATGCATATTCAATTATATTTTAAACAAAACAGATTTCACTAAATCCACCATGGAATGAGGGACGGTTCAAACGAAACATGGTTTGAAACAGATAAGGCAGTGTAATGGCTCATACTGGCAGCTGGTGAGGAAGGATAAAGCTTTCTGCAATATTAATCTAAAAATGTTGTGGTTATTGTTTTCACACTGTAAATGAAAGTCTGATAAAAATCATATCACCCCTGAAAAATAACTAAATAGATGTAGTAAATAAATGTATTGAGAGGAACACACACTAGCAAAATTGAATCTGATATTATTTCCATGTATTAAAATCCACACGTTCAATTTATATACTAATGTTGGTCGGAAGATAGAGTATTCCCATTGGCAGTAGAGTCATTGGCTGAAATTGTTCATTTTTTGATTGGCCAGAGATAGCTCAAGACCCATCAGGTGTCAAGGCCAGCCCATCCATCCATTATCTGTAGCCACTTATCCTGTTCCACAGGGTCGCAGTCAAGCTGGAGCCTATTCCAACTGACTATGGGTGAGAGGCGGGGTACACCCTGGACAAGTCGCCAGGTCATCGCAGGGCTGACACAGAGACCAACAACCATTCACACTCACATTCACACCTACGGTCAATTTAGAGCCACCAATTAACCTAACCTGCATGTCTTTGGACTGTGGGGGAAACCAGAGCACCCAGAGGAAACCCATGCGGACACAGGGAGAACATGCAAACTCCACACAGAAAGGCCCTTGCCAGCCGCTGGGCTTGAACCCAGAACCTTCTTGCTATGAGGCGACATTGCTAATCACTACACCACCATACCGCGTCAAGGCCAGCCATTGCATCCAATATATTGCATCAATAAGCCAGACTTGTGTTATATTTGATTGCTAATTAAATTAGAAAATAGTTCATCATATTCCAAGGGATCAAATCTCAATGGTGCTGCAGTAGTCTAATCTCTGAGTCTATGACATCACAAGAGCAGCCAAAACATATAGTGTGGCTTCATGTGTCTTGAAGGAAACTTGCTGTTTGGTAGCTGTCATGTGATAGTTGAGCTAGCTGGTGGGAAATGGGCAAATGACTACCAAACTGGGAGAAAATGGAGTAAAGCGATAAAAAATCTAGTGAAAAACAGAAAATGGGGCCACACAGTGGTGTAGTGGTTAACACTGTCAGGTCACAGCAAGAATGTTCCAGGTTCGAACCCCATGGCCATGAGACCCCATGGGGCCATCGAACCCCATGGCCTTTCTGTGTGGAGTTTGCATGTTCTCCCCGTGTCTGCGTGGGCTTTCTCTGGGTGCTCCAGTTTCCCCCATAGTCCAAAGACATGCAGATTGGATAAAATACCCAACCACTGGCGTTGTAAAAGACTGTGCATACTCAGTGCTGGTCCCCAAACCTGGATAGATTGGGGAGGGTTGTGTCAGGAAGGACATCTGGTGTAAAAACCTATGCCAAATCAAATATGCAGAACAGATCCGCTGTGGTGACCCCTAATGGGAACAGCCATAAGAAGAAGAGAAAAACAAGAAATGCTGTGATTAGCATGGCTTTATTAACTCTGAATCATCTGTTAATTTCACTAGTGCTTAGTTCTGAGTATGGGAGACTATTGGTGCAAATCTTTCTCCATATGCAACCTTTTGCTACATCCAGTACAAGACACCACTGAGGTGCTCCTAAACACTCATCAATGTAAGAGCACTTCTAAAACCACATTGCTACACTGCTGTTATTCTTACATGCAATAAATATTTCCTTATTTCTATAATCAACCAATCAATTATTATTATTATTATTATTATTATTTAACTCTGAGTAGCTTTATATATAGTGACCCAGAAGTGGAGCAATTAGAGCTCAAGCAGAAGCCAAGTGTGATTAATGGGCCAAGTGTGTGCTTACAGCCTCTGTTTCTTCCCTTCATTGTCTGAAAGACTAGAAATCAGTGGTGCTGCATGTTAATCCATTCCTTTGTTGCTCTCAGGAAAGTACACATGGACACTTCATAACTGGTTGGCCAACACCAAATTTGAGCAAAAATCCATTCAGAATGCTCAGAAAGCCTGTGCACACTCCTGCCCTCGTGTATGAAAGGATATGGAATGAGTCTATAGACAACTAAATTCTAAAATTTAAATTATTTTGCTTTTATGTGAAATTATGTTGGAACAGTACAAGACACAATTCCCCTACATATGTATGATATAATGAAGCCTGGGTTATTTTAACACATTCAGTTTCTTGGTTTTGATCCATTCTAGGACTGGCTTCATCTAACTAGTTTCCCAATCCCTGCTGATGAAAATCATCCTCACGATGTGATGCTACCACCACCATGCTCAATCCTGCCTGGATGGTGCTCTCATTACACATAGCAGTACATGATAACAAACAAAAAGAAAAAAAAGAGAAATAAATAAATAAATAAATAAATAAATAAGCCTATTCTGCAAGGAACATGTAGAGTTAATATAGAAAGAAATTTCATTGGGAGTAGTAATTTATCCTTTATTTATCATTTCAACTTTGCCATTTTCTTTCTTCTGGATAATTTTCCTGCTTTTATTAAGTAGTGAATTTATTCTAGCTCTTTCTTTCTTCTTATAAGGTCAGTCCATTTGCTCCAAACCTAAAACCCATAAGCAGAATTGTAATTTAGTTGAGAGGACAGAGATGGAACCACTTGACTCTTCTCTCATGTCTGCTTCATCCTCTCAGTAACCAGCATTTCTCTGTCTAACATTCGCATTGTGGAGAGACAGTGAGGAGACAGAACAAAGGTTTGAGAGGGTACTGAGAGAAGGTGATAATCACTGCGGCAGGCTAATAACACTGTTTCGTGACAACGCTTCCCGTGTCCTGTAAAAGATATAGGATGAGAGAGCAGGTTGGGCACTATTATTAATGGAATTAGGGCTTTTTATGAGAAATCAGTGCTTTGTTCTAACTCAAACCACTTTGCTTTGCTTTGACTAAACTATGAAGAAATGTTATACGTTTCAGGAAAAATATATATCACTTCAGGAAGTTTTCAGAGATTTATTTAATACACAGTGAAGTGTATTATGGTTACATGGTGAACACATTGTACATTTATTGGTATATAATTAGATTCTTACAGTTTTTATAATTGTATATAGTGTCCTTTTTATGAAGCAACTGAAAAGGTTTCTGGTCAGAGAGATGAGTATTTTAAGTTAAAACAAAACAAACAAACAAAAAAACCCACTTTTGTGTCCATGTGAAATTCTGCCATTTAAAATATCAAGAAAGATCTTTACCTTGAAATTTCACATCTCTGCAAATGCTCTGTACTTTGCTGCTGTGACAGGTTTGTGATGTTTGGATATATTACTCAACTGGAACAAATATCAACTATGAATCATTGAATCACTGAATCCATATCAACTTGAATTTGAGTTTCTTTAAATACTTGGAAGATCCTATAATATCCACGAGACAGGAGGAAATTACCTGTGTGAGCTTGACTTAATTTAGAAAGAAAGAAAGCACAACTTTATTCATCACACACTTGCGAAATTTCCTCTCTGCATTTAACCCATCTGAAGCAGTGAACAAACACATGCACACATACCCAGAGCAGTGGGCAGCTATGCTAACAGCACCCGGGGAGCAGTTGGGAGTTAGGTGCCTCACTCAAGGGCACCTCAGCCCAAGGCCGTCCCATATTAACCTAACCTGCATGTCTTTGGATTGTGGGGGAAACCAGAGCACCTGGAGGAAACCTACGCAGACACAGGGAGAACATGCAAACTCCACACAGAAAGGCCCTTGCTGGCCACTGGGTTCGAACCTAGAACCTTCTTGCTGTGAGGCAACTGTGCTAACCACTACACCACAGTGTATATATGAAAAATAAAATCAGGAATTGTGCTTTATTTTCAACCCACTGTGCTTAAATACAGAATCATCATCTAAACCAAGCACAAATCAAGTCAAGCTCACACAGGTAATATATATATATATATATTACCTGTAGCCACTTATCCTGTACAGGGTCGCAGGCAAGCTAGAGCCTATCCCAGCTATGGGCGAGAGGTGGGGTACACCCTGCACAAGGGGCCAGGTCATCGCAGGGCTAACACATAGAGACAAACAACCATTCACACTCACACCTACAGTCAATTTAGAGCCACTAATTAGCCAAACCTGCATGCCTTTGGACTGTGGGGGAAACCGGAGCACCTGGAGGAAACCCACACAGACATGGGGAGAACATGTAAACTCCACACAGAAAGGCCCTCATCAGCCACTGGGCTCGAACCCAGGACCTTCCTGCTGTGAGGCGACAGTACTAACCACTACACCACCCTGCCACACTAATATATATATATATATATATATATATATATATATATATATATATATATATTATTAATTACTTGGTTGTGCGAAGATATGATGTTTATATATCACGAGTGAGCGAAGTGAACGGGTGATATGTTTTTCAGCATGAGAAGATAAACTTCATATCTTCACACCACCATGTAATGTTATTCATATTATATGGCCACATCCATAAAAAAATGTTAAAAAATTAAAAATTAAAAAAAGAAAGTTAATCAAAAGAATTTTAATTTTGAACTGGTTTGCCATTTTGACAACACACATCTAGTCAGCGGGAACACACTGGGAGTGACGTTATCAGAGTGAAATATCAGGAAATATGTAAATATTTCCAAGATCCACAATGTACTTCGGATGAAAAATGCAAGTGTAGCGCTTAAAGAGTGTGGGTGGAGCACAGAGGACGGCAGGACAACGTTTTAAATACAGAGAGGGCTTTTATTTCTTGCTTTTCAGTATAAATTGCCCGTTTCTAGTAAGCGGCGTAACACACCAACACACACACACACACTCTGTATTCTCATCCCGGGTTGTGCTCCCTCTGCTCTCCCTCTGCCTCCTTAAATAGGGAGCGGTTACTGGGAAAACACACAAAACACAGGTTAATCACCATCAGGTGTAGCGATTCTGCCACTCACCTTCCCTGGCTCCGCCCTCCTGTCACAGACCGGCGCTTGACCATGCCCCCGCTGCCACAGCAAGTTTTTCAACATGAGAAAATAAACTTCACATCTTCAAGCGAATGTGTGATTTTCTTTTGATTACTGTTTATAGACACATTCACAAACAAAAAAGTACCCAAATTTACAGAGATTGTCATAGAGCAGGGATGGGCAACCGCCTCCTTACTCAGTGCGGCCCATAGATCATTTATTAATTATTAGGAAAAAAATTAACCGCGGCCTTTTTTTTTTTTACAGTTGTAATTACACTGTTGACCGATAGAGGGCACTTCCTATGCAAACAATATCGGGGCCCTGGGCCTTACCCCCTTCAGCGAGGAAGAGCGACAAGAGAGAGTGCAAAAAAAAGACAACTCGATCAAGAAAACCATACCTTTCAGTCAAGATGGGAAGCAGATTATCTCTTCATAGAATCCATGTGTCTGGTTTGCTTAGAAACCATAGCAGTCATGAAAGATTTCAACTCAAGTCGCCACTACAACACCTTGCACAAAGTTAAATATGAGAAGTACACTGGAGCTGCAAGGGCCGCTGTCGTAGCCGACCTCAAATCAAAAGTAAACCAACAACAAAGCCACAACTACACAGGAATCAGCACTCAAAGCCTCTTATGCTGTTTCACTTGAGCTTGCCAAAGCAAAGAAGCCATTGTCAGATGGGGAAATTGTCAAGGTGTGCGCCATGGAAATGGCCAAAGCTTTTGGTGACGATAAGATGGTTAAACACTTTGAAACGGTCTCTTTGTCCCGACGCACAGTGACGCACAGAATTTTTGACATTCACGATCATGTCGAAATTAAGCTGAGAAAAGTCATACATGACTGCAAGTACTTCTCCTTGGCTTTGGATGAGAGTACAGCTGTGATGGATGTTAGCCAGCTACTGATTTTTACGAGAACTATTGACAGTTCATTTGAAGTGCACGAGGAGCTATTAAAATTGGTTTCTCTGCATGATATGACTAAGGGTACCGATATATTCAACGCCATTGACAGTGTTGCAAGTGGATATGGTGGCTTTGACAAGCTGTCAATTGTTGTTACGGATGGCGCACCCGTGATGCAGGGAAGACACAGAGGTTTCGCAGGGCTCCTCCAACAGAGCGGGGTAAACTGCCCTATACTGCACTGTATCATACACCAGGTGAGTAGCCTCATATTAACTGTGAGATGTAGGCCTGAGTTTGACATGGCAGGACAAAAATATTTTTTAAACATGCCATGCATTTTATCTCTCCAGGAAGCCCTCTGCGCGAAGACACTGAACTTTAGCCACGTTATGGATTTAGTGACCAAAGTAACAAATCTCATCAGGGGGGACAGGTCCCTTTGTCACAGGAGGTTCATTGCCTTTTTGGATGAAGTGGACACCGCGTATGGGGATTTACAAATGCACACTGAGATCAGATGGGTGAGTCGAGGGAAGTGTCTGGAGCGTTTTTTTTGCGCTGCGCTCTGAACTACCAATGTTCTTGGAGAACAGTGTTAGTGGTGATACAAGCACCTACTGCAGAAAACTCAAAGACACACAGTTTATTTGCAACATGGCCTTTCTGACAGACATCACCTCACATCTCAACCACCTTAACACACACTTGCAGGGGAGAGACCAAACTGTTTGCGATCTGTATGCACACGTAACTGCATTCCAGTGTAAACTCGACCTATTCATAGAAGGATTTTCTTCCCATCGTCCAAATTTGGCACACTTTCCCGCTTGTGAGGAGATGCGAAAAGATAACCCCAGGTGCGAGAAACTACTTCAGAAGTATAGGGCCGACATCGAAAAATTGCAGGAGCAGTTTAACGATCGTTTCCAAGATTTTCATGTGATGAAACCACGAATTGCGCTATTCACAGACCCCGTCTCTGCTGCTGTCAGCAAGCAACCATCAGAACTGCACCTTGAACTCTGCGAGTTGCAGTCAGATCCGTATTTTCAAGCAAAGCGCAATGAGAGGGGAATTTCATTTTGGAGACTGCTACCAGAGGCACGTTTTCCACTCCTCAGAGATTTTGCTCTGTCAATGGCCAGCATGTTTGGGAGCACTTACATTTGTGAGAGCAGCTTTTCAACAATGAAGCACATTAAGTCAAAAGAGAGGAACAGATTCACGGATGATTTGATGCGGATTGGATGCACAAAGATTGACATTGATATCCAGTCTATTGTGTGCCAGCAGGCAAAACCACAAGTATCTCATTAAGTTGCACTTAATGTTGGGCCGCTGTTTTTTTAGTTTTGTGCCTCATTGAATGTGAGCCCTTTGCACTTTGTTTCTTTTAAAACAAACTTGTGTTTGTCGTTTAACAAGACGAGCATTATGTTAAAAATGCATTTCAGTGTGGAAAATATTAAATAAATGTATGTTGGTTCAATAAACATGCAGACATAAGAATATATAAATATTTTGTTCTTATTTAAAATTCTTTTGTAACTTCTCTCATATCTGATTAGTTGAAGTGCGTGGTCATGTGGCCCTCTGATGGTGGTGATGAAAAATTGTGGCTCTCTTTATCATGCAAGTTGCCCATCCCTGTCATAGAGTATACAGTTGTGGTCAGAAGTTTACATACAGTGACATGAATGCCATCTTGGATATGAATACCATGGCAATATTTGGGCTTTCAATGATTTCTCTGAACTGCTCTTTTTCTGTGGCAGAATGATTATATAGCATACGTCTTAAAAAAAAAAAACACTCGAATTTTGGGAACAATTTTTAATTTTCTTTGGGTTTTCTGAAATCAACACAGGGTCAAAATTATACATACAGGGCCAAAAATGTACATACACTCACTTAGATTATTCATTTAGAGGTGCTGAAACTTCCAAAATGTCTCTTATCTTGCCAAGGCCAAGGTCTCTTAACTTCCTGTTAGTGATCATGATTGATTAAAGCTGGTAGCTTCTCTGTGCCTTCATAAAAAGGGTTTGCTTACAGCACTCATTGGATTGACCAACAAACAATAAAATAGGAAAGTCTAAGGAGCTCAGTGCAAATCTGAGACAGAGGATCGGAGATATACACAACTCCAGAGTGTCTCTTGGAGCCATTTCTAAACAACTGCAAATTCCAAGATCCATCCATCTGTCTTCTACCACTTATCTGGATCCGGGTTGCGGGGGAAGCAGCCTAAACAGAGCAGCCCAGACTTCCCTCTCCCCGGCCACCTCCACCAGCTCTTCCGTGGGAATACCAAGGTGTTCCCAGACCAGCCAAGAGAGGTAATCTCTCCAGCGCGTCCTGGGTCTGCCCCGGGGTCTCCTCCCAGTGGGGCATGCCCAGAAAACCTCCCTTGGGAGGCATCCAGGGGGCATCCTAACAAGGTGCCCAAACCAACTCAACTGACTCCTTTCGATGTGGAGGAGCAGCGGTTCTACTCCAAGTCTCTCCCAAATGACCAAGCTTCTCACCCTATCTCGAAGGGAGAGCCCAGCTACCCTGCAGAGAAAACTCATTTCTACCGCTTGTATCCGCAATCTCATTCTTTCGGTCACTACTCATAGCTCATGACCATAGGTGAGAGTGGGAACGTAGATGGACCAGTAAATGGAGAGCTTTGCCTTTTGGCTCAGCTCTCTCTTTACCACAACAGACCGGTTTAGCGCCCGCATCACTACTGACGCTGCCCCAATCCTTCTGTCCAACTCCCGCTCCCCCTTACCCTCATTCGTGAACAAAACCATGAGATACTTAAACTCCTCCACTTTAGGTAGCAATTCCCCCCTGACCTGGAGTAGGCACTCCACCTGTTTCCAGCTGAGTGCCATGGCCACGGACTTGGAGGTGCTGATCCTCATCCCAGCCACTTCGCACTCAGCTACCATCAAACCATCCCAGCGCATGCTGTAAGTCACAGATTGATGAAGCCAACAGGACCAAATCATCTGCAAAAAGCAGGGATGTGATCCTGATGCCACCAAGCCAGACACCCTCTGCCCCTTGGCTGCACCGAGAAATTCTGTCCATAAAAGTTATGAACAGAACCGGTGACAAAGAACAGCCCTGGTGGAATCCCACATGCACTGGGAATGAGTCCGACTTACTGCTGGCAATGCTCTGGTCATACAGGGACCGAATGGCCTGCAGTAATGGGCCCTGAACCCCATACTCCCAAAGCACCCCCCACAGGGCACCATGAGGGACACTGGTCGTAAGCCTTCTCCAGGTCCACAAAACACATGTAGACCGATTGGGCAAACTCCCATGCACCCTCCAGTACCCTTGCAAGGGTAAAGAGGTGGTCCAGTGTTCCATGACCAGGACGAAAACTGCATTGTTCCTCCTGAATCCGAGGTTCGACTATTGACCGGACTCTCCTCTCCAGCACCCCAGCATGGGCTTTCCCAGGGAGTCTGAGAAGTGTGATCCCCCTATAGTTGGAACACGCTCTCCGGTCTTCTTGCCCTTTTTAAAAAGGGGGACCACCACCCCAGTCTGCCAATCCAAAGGCACTGTCCCTGACCTCCACGCAATGTTGAAGAGGCGTGTCAGCCAAGACAGCCCAACATCCAGTGCCTTCAGGAACTCAGGACGAATCTCATCCACCCCCAGAGCCCGGCCACCAAGGAGCTTTTTAAGCACCTCGGCAACCTCAGCCCCTGTGATAGGCGAGTCCTCCCAAGCACCCTCAGACTCTGCATCCTCCTCAGACAACATGAAGTTGGGACTGAGGAGATCCTCAAAGTATTCCTTCCACCATTGGATGATGTCCCCAGTTGAGGGCAACAGCACTCCATCCTCACTGTAAACAGTATGGGCAGAACACTGTTTTCCTTTCCTGAGCCACTGGACGGTTTGCCAGAATCTCTTCAAGGCTGACCAAAAGTCACTTTCCATGGCCTCTCAGAACTCCTCCCACACCCGAGTTTTTGCTTCAGTGACTGCCAGAGCCGCATTCCACTTGGCCCATCGGTATCTGTCAGCTGCCTCTGGAGACCCACAGGCTAACCTGTGACACAACAGTTCATTCTGTCGCATGTCCCAGACCCGGTGAAACATACAGTAACTGAATTGTCTTGGCCAGCCCTAAGGGTCCCATCTGCATCTCATCATTGCTGAGGAGTGTGCTCCCATCACCCAATCAAGCATCCAGCCAGAGCAGGTCATGATATTTTTTAACCATATTAACATGCCATTGTTGTGTGTTATGCCTGATGTCAAGAGACTCATCTCTGTGAGCCTACCACACAGATTTAATACTTGTGTCATTTTTAGGGCATACCTAACAACCTGTGTTTTCTTTCTCCCCCCCCCCCATCTGTCCCTCTGAGTTACATGTTGGTCCTGGGATTGAGATGCTGGCCTCTTCTGCCCCTCGGACTTGCTTGATCCATCCTGGTGCCCTGTGTCTGGTTGGAGTTTTATCGCATCGCTCCTGTGGAGGACGGCCCCATGAGGACAGTTGAGGGTTACACCTGGAGGATGCTCTGGACTCTTACAGTAATGCTTTTATGGCTGAGGACTACAGTTGACTTGCTAACTTTAGGACTGCAGTTGTCATGAACAGTTTTGACCTCAAGTTTCCATCAATGAAGAGTTATAACATCAATGAAACTGTCTTCATGTTAAAACTGTTAATGTTATAGTCATGCTGTCTGTTGTTGCCCAAATGAGGATGGGTTCCCTTTTGAGTCTGGTTCCTCTCGAGGTTTCTTCCTCATGTCGTCTGAGGGAGTTTTTCCTTGCCACCGTCGCCACAGGCTTGCTCATTGGGGATATATTAGGGACAAAATTAGCTCATGTTTTAAGTCATTCAAATTCTGTAAAGCTGCTTTGCGACAATGTTTATTGTTAAAAGCGCTATACAAATAAACTTGACTTGACTTGACTTGACTTAACCAAGCCCAATAGGACTCCTTCTTCACCTTGACAGCTCCCCTCACCACAGGTGTCCACCAGCGGGTTCGGGGATTACTGCCACAACAGGCACCAACAACCTTGCAGCCACAGCTCTGCACGGCCACCTCAGCAATGGAGGTGCGGAACATGGTCCACTCAGACTCAATGTCCCCATCCTCCCCTGGTATGCAGTTGAAGCTCTGCCAGATGTGACAGTTGAAGAGTTGAAGATCTGATGGATGGGAGCCTCCACCAGACGTTCCCAGCTTACCCTCACTACTCGTTTGGACCTGTCTGGTCTGTCCGGCCTCCTCCCCCGCCATCTGATCCAGCTCACCACCAGGTAGTGATCAGTTGACAGCTCTGCTCCTCTCTTCACCTGAGTGTCCAAGACATACAGTCGTAGATCAGATGAAACAACTACAAAGTCAATCATCAATCTGCGGCCTAGGGTGTCCTCATGCCACGTGCACTTATGGACACCCTTATGCTCGAACATGGTGTTCATTATGGCCAAACCGTGCATGGCACAAAAGTCCAACAGCTGAACACCACTCAGGTTCAGATCAGGCAGGCCGTTCCTCCCAATCACACCCCTCCAGGTCTCACTGTCATTGCCCACATGAGCATTGAAGTCCCCCAGTAAAACAATGAAGTCCCCTCATGGTGCACTGTCTAGCACCCCACTCAAAGACTCCAAGAAGGCCAGATACTCCAAACTACCATTTGGCACATAAGCGCAAATGACAGTCAGCAACCATTCCCTGACCTGAAGGCACAGGGAAACGACCCTCTCATTCACTGGGGAGAACTCCGATGTTAGCGTGCCAAACTGGGGGGCTACCAATAGCCCCACCCCTGCCCGGCGCCGCTCACCCTTGGCAACTCCAGCATAGAAGAGAGTCCAACCCCTCTGCAGGAAATTGGTTCCAGAGCCCAAGCTATGCATTGAGGTGAGCTCAACTATATCTAGTCAGTACCGCTCAACCTCACACACAAGTTCAGGCTCCTTTCCCACCAGAGAGGTGACATTCCATGTCCCAAAAGCCAGTTTTGTCAGATGAGGATCAGTATGCCAGGAACTCCACCTTTGGCTGCCACCCGAGCCACAGTGCGCCAGACCCTTACGGCATCTCCTGCGGGTGGTGGGTCCACAGGAGAGTGGTTCTGTGTTGCTTATTTGGGCTGGGCCCAGCCAGGCCCCACGGATATTGGCCTGACCACCAGGCATTTGCCAACAAGCCCCTCCCCCAGGCCTGGCTCCAGGGTGGGGCCCCGGTATCCCTGGTCTGGGCAAGGGTACTCAGATACCTGTTTTTTCTTTCATAAGAATCCTTTTTGAACCGCTCTTTGTCTGACATCCCATCTAGGACCTGTTTGCCTTGGGAGACCCTACCAGGGGCAATTGCCTCGACAACATAAAGTGGGGCAAAAAAGTATTTAGTCAGCAACCAATTGTGCAAGTTCTCCCACTTAAAAAAGATGAGAGAGGCCTGTAATTTTCATCATAGGTACACGTCATCTATGAGAGACAGAATGGGGGGAAAGAATCCAGGAAATCACATTGTAGGATTTTTAATGAATTAATTGGTAAATTCCTCAGTAAAATAAGCATTTGGTCACCTACAAACAAGCAAGATTTCTGGCTCTCACAGACCTGTAACTTCTTCTTTAAGAGGCTCCTCTGTCCTCCACTCGTTACCTGTATTAATGGCACCTGTTTGAACTCATTATCAGTATAAAAGACACCTGTCCACAACCTCAAACAGTCACACTCCAAACTCCACTATGGCCAAGACCAAAGAGCTGTCAAAGGACACCAGAAACAAAATTGTAGACCTGCACCAGGCTGGGAAGACTGAATCTGCAATAGGTAAGCAGCTTGGTGTGAAGAAATCAACTGTGGGAGTAATTATTAGAAAATGGAAGACATACAAGACCACTGATAATCTCCCTCGATCTGGGGCTCCACGCAAGATCTCACCCTGTGGAGTCAAAATGATCACAAGAATGGTGAGCAAAAATCCCAGAACCACACGGGGGGCCTAGTGAATGACCCGCAGAGAGCTGGGACCAAAGTAACAAAGGCTACCATCAGTAACACACTACGCCGCCAGGGACTCAAATCCTGCAGTGCCAGACGTGTCACCCTGCTTAAGCCAGTACATGTCCAGGCCCGTCTGAAGTTTACTAGAGAGCATTTGGATGATCCAGAAGAGGATTGGGAGAATGTCATATGGTCAGATGAAACCAAAATAGAACTTTTTGGTAAAAACTCAACTTGTTGTGTTTGGAGGAGAAAGAATGCTGAGTTGCGTCCAAAGAACACCATACCTACTATGAAGCATGGGGGTGGAAACATCATGCTTTGGGGCTGTTTTTCTGCAAAGAGACCAGCACGACTGATCCATGTAAAGGAAAGAATGAATGGGGCCATATATAGTGAGATTTTGAGTGAAAACCTCCTTCCATCAGCAAGGGCATTGAAGATGAAACGTGGCTGGGTCTTTCAGCATGACAATGATCCCAAACACATCACCCGGGCAACGAAGGAGTGGCTTCATAAGAAGCATTTCAAGGTCCTGGAGTGGCCTAGCCAGTCTCCAGATCTCAACCCCATAGAAAATCTTTGGAGGGAGTTGAAAGTCCGTGTTGCCCAGTGACATCCCCAAAACATCACTGCTCTAGAGGAGATCTGCATGAAGGAATGGGCCAAAATACCAGCAACAGTGTGTGAAAAACTTGTGAAGACTTACAGAAAACGTTTGACCTCTGTCATTGCCAACAAAGGGTATATAACAAAGTATTGAGATGAACTTTTGTTATTGACCAAATACTTATTTTCCACCATAATTAGCAAATAAATTCTTTAAAAATCAGACAGACAATGTGATTTTCTGGATATTTTTTTCTCATTTTGTCTCTCATAGTTGAGGTATACCTATTATGAAAATTACAGGCCTCTTTCATCTTTTTAAGTGGGAGAACTTGCACAATTGTTGACTGACTAAATACTTTTTTGCCCCACTGTAGCTCCTAGAATCCCTGAGGCACTCAAACCCCTCCACCACGTTAAGGTGGTGATTCATGGAGGGGAAATTTCAAGATCAGTTCAAGCAATTGTATGCAAGTTATTGTGAGATGTAGTCATTTTGCCAAGCCACTTTGCTTCAAGAAACCCTTAGCTGAAAGGAAATTGATTTGGATGGTGAGGCACAACCTGGGAACCACCATGACACAGCCCTGCCATGAACTGGAAGCTGATGGATTACTGTTGACAGTTCAGATCACCAAGGACTAAGAGGCTACTATCCAATAAATAACCCCTGCTCCAAAGTTGACACCTTCAAGCTTAACTAAAGTTTGAAGCTGACCACATGGACAAAGAAAAAGCCTTCTGAAGGATAGCTGTATGGTCAGATGAGACAAAGATTGAGTTGTTTGGTCACAATGACCACCATGTACAGAGGGACACTGTACCAGCTGCTGCTGGTGGTAGGCTCATCATGCTCTGGGACTGTTTTGCTGCCAGTGGAACTGGTATGGAATAATGAAGAAGGAGGACCACCTCAGAATTCTTTAGCGTAAACCATCAGAAACTTGAACATGACAGGACTTCAGAGTTACAACAGGACAATGAACACAAACATGCATCAGAGCTGGTTTTGGAGGATAAACCAGGCTAATATTAAGCTTAAAACAAGTCCTGCCTTCAACACTATTGAAAATATATGGACCGTGATATAAGTCGAGTCCATTCCAAGAAAAAGAATAAATTTAATTGAACTCTACCAATTCTACCATGAAGAGTCATGAAATATCCAACCAGAATTCTGCCAGAAGCTTGTTCATGGTAAACAAAAATGTTTGGTCAAGGTAAATCTTGTGAAGAGATATTTTACCCAAATATTAGGTGTGCTGTATGTATGTTTTTGACCCTGTATGTATAATTTTGACCCTGTGTTGATTTCAGAAAACCCAAAGAAAATTAAAACCTGTGAACCAAATTCATGTTTTCTTTTTAATTAAACGTGTAGGCTCTACATTCTGCCACAGAAAAACAGTTCAAAGAAATTACTGAAAGCCCAAATATTGCCATGACATTCATATCCAAGATGACATTCATGTCACTGTATGTAAACTTCTGACCACAACTGTATATACAGTGCCTTACAAAAGTATTCATCCCCCTTGATGTTTGTCCTGTTTTGCTGCATTACAAGCTGGAAATAAAATGGATGGGGGGGGGGGGGGGTAGCACCATTTGATTTACACAAAATGCCTAACACTTTAAAGGTGCACATTTTTTTTATTGTGACACAAACAATAATTAAGATGAAAAAAAACAGAAATCTGGAGTGTGCATAGGTACCCCCCCCCCCCCCCCCAAAAAAAAAAAATTAATTCTTTAGATTCACCTTTTGCTACAATTACAGCTGCATGTCTCTTGAGGTATGTCTCTATTAGTTTAGCACATCTAGCCACTGAGATTTTTGCCCATTCCTCAAGGCAAAACTGCTCTAACTCCTTCAAGTTAGATGGGTTGCATTGGTGTACAACAATCTTCAAGTTATGCCACAGATTCTCAATTGGATTGAGGTCTAGGCCATTCCAAGACATTTAAATGTTTCACATTAAACCACTTAGGTATAGTTTTAGCAGTATGTTTAGGGTCATTGTCCTCCTGTAATGTAAACCTTCATCCCAGTCTCAAACCTCTGGGTGACTCAAACAGGTTTTCCTCAAGAATTGCCCTGTATTCAGTGCCATCCATTTCCCTTCAGTCCTGACGAGCTTTTCTGTCCCTGCAGATGAAAAACATCCCCACAGCATGATGCTGCCACCACCATGCTTCATTGTGGGGGATGGTGTTCTCAGGGTGTTGGGTTTGCACCATGCATGGCATTTCCCATGATGGCCAAAAAGTGCAATTTTAGTCTCATTTGACCAGAGAATCTTCTTCCATGGGATTGGGGAGTCTGCCACATACTGTTGGGCAAAATCCAAATGTGATTTTTTTAAGCCATGACTTTTTTCTGGGCACTCTTCCATAAAGCCCCACTCTGTGGAGTGTATAGCTTAAAGTGGTCCTTTGGACAGATACTCCCAACTCCACTGTGGATCTTTGCAGCTGCTTCAGTGGTATCTTGAGTGTCTTTGTTGCATCTCTAATTTATGCCTCCTTGCCCGGTCTGTGAATTTTGGTGGATAGCCTTCTCTTGTCAGGTTTGTAGTGGTGCCATATTCTTTCCATTTTGCTACAATAGATTTTATGGTGCTCCCTGGGATTTTCAAAGTTTGGGGATATTTTTTTATGACCCAACCCCGATCTATACTTCTCCACAACTTTGTCTCTGACATGTTTGGAGTGCTCCTTGGTTTTCATGTTGCTTGCTTAGTAGTGCTGCAGAGTCAGGGTCCTTCCAGAACAGGTTGATTTAAACCAACATCATGTGACAGATCATGTGACACTTTGATTGCACATAGGTGGATCTTAATAAACTAATTACGTGACATATCAAGTGAATTGTTTGGACCAGCTCTTATTTAGGGATTTCATACAAAAGTGGGTGAATACCTATGAACACTCCAGATTTCTGTTTTTTCATCTTAATTATTGTTTGTGTCACAATAAAACAACAATGTGCACCTTTATAGTGGTAGGCATGTTGTGTTAATCAAATGGTGCTAACCCTCTAAACACTTGCCTGCGACCCTGTAGAACAGGATAAAGCAGCTAGAGATAATGAGATGAGATGAGGGTGCCCACTCACACCTGATTGTCATCCCATTGATTGAAAACACCTGACTCTAATTTCACCTTCAAATTAACTGCTAATCCTAGAGGTTCACATATTTTGCTGCTCACAGATATGTAATATTGGATCATTTTCCTCAATAAATAAATGACCAAGTATAATATTTTTGTCTCATTTGTTTAACTGGGTTCTCTTTATCTACTTTTAGGACTTGTGTGAAAATGTAATGATGTTTTAGGTCATATTTATGCAGCAATAGAGAAAATTCTAAAAGGTTCACAAACTTTCAAGCACCACTGTAGGTGGTAGTCACTGTCTCTAATTTATAGTCTGAAATTCAATGTATACTATTTTCTCTCATGTTTTCTACCTATTAGTTTGCTTGTGGTGTCAGAATCTGAGTAAAATTGGTACTTTTGGTTTGTTAGTCATTGCTTTAAGCATGTGTAGTGCAAAACAAACAAAAACTGTCCTCGTAAAACAAACACTTTCGTTCACTGGTCAAAAACAAAGAACAGCTGACGGCGAAAGCTGGTTGTCCCAGCAACTTGCTACTGGGCTAATGGGCCTAAAGAAGATCCCCACTGCTGAGGAAGTCGATGACATAAAAAAGTCACTTGACTTCATAACGGAAGAAGTTTCTGGTGTCAGGCTGCAGCAGAAGAGCATATTGGACTTGGTAGAGGAAGTGAAAACGCTGCGGATCCAGAATGTAGAGAAAGATAAGCGGATTGCCGACCTGGAAAGCCGAGTGGCCGACCTGGAGCAATACTCCAGAATGAACGACGTTGTCGTCACCGGGCTCCAGGTAAAACCTCGGTCATACGCTCGGGCGGTGACCACTATCAGCGGGGGGGGGGGGGGGGGGGGGGAGCTTGGGGAGTTGGATGTGAGCTCCACAGAGCAGCAGGTAGCTGCTTTCCTGCAGTCCAAGGGAATTCACTTGGACTGCGATAACATCGAGGCTTGCCACCCGCTACCAAGGAGGAACACCAGAGACAAGCAGACCATCAACATGAGATTCATCAGCTGGAAACATAAAGCTACACTGCTGAAACAAGGAAGGAAGCTGAAAGGGACAAACATCTACATCAACAAGCACCTGACAAAATGCAATGCTGACATCGCCAGAAAAGCACGACATTTGAAGAAAGAAAACAAAATTCAATCTACATGGATCACCAACTGCAAAGTATTTATCAAGCTGAACAGGACACCGGAGGAGGCGAGAGTTCTGGTCATACGGAACATCGAGGACTTGGACAAATACCAGTGATGGCTATTGGGACTATATGGTAATCAATACTGACGTGACACTACACCAAACTCAACCATGCCACATACCGAAATAACTCTTTCATCCATTACCTGGAACACTACTCGGCTCACGCAAATGCTTGTTGATTATGAAAACCTGGAACTGAAACCACATGAATTCACTGACCATAAACTATTGGATACAGAAAATGATATAGACCCAGACAATAACTGTTTTTCAACCATTAATGACAATTGCCACTATTACACAGAGGAACAGTACAATCAGTTCACTAAGGCTGTGGGAAAATTATCAATAATACACTTCAACAACAGAAGCATGTACGCTAACTTCAAACACATCAAGAAATACTTAAGTCAGTTTACTCATCCATTCAGCATATTATTGCCATATCAGAGACCTGGATTGACCTGGAGAAAGGAGTGGATTTCGAACTGGCTGGATATGACTTTAATTACCTCATCTCATTATCTCTAGCCGCTTTATCCTGTCCTACAGGGTCGCAGGCAAGCTGGAGCCTATCCCAGCTGACTACGGGCGAAAGGTGGGGTACACCCTGGACAAGTCGCCAGGTCATCACAGGGCTGACACATAGACACAGACAACCATTCACACTCACATTCACACCTACAGTCAATTTAGAGTCACCCTAACCTGCATGTCTTTGGACTGTGGGGGAAACCGGAGCACCTGGAGGAAACCCACGCGGACACGGGGAGAACATGCAAACTCCGCACAGAAAGGCCCTCACCGGCCATGGGACTCGAACCCAGGACCTTCTTGCTGTGAGGCGACAGCGCTAACCACTACACCACCGTGCCACCCGACTTTAATTATATAAACAGGAAAAATAAAGGTGGAGGAGGAATGGCGGTGTATGTGGATTGTAATTTGAGGGTGGTAAAAGAGAGCAACTGGACTTGCTTGAAGATTCTTGAAGACGTTTCACCTCTCATCCGAAAGGCTTCTTCAGTTCTGTCTGACTAATAGGGAGTATCAGGTATTTATCCTCTCATGGATGAAAAGCTCATCTAAGGTGTCGTTGAGTCATCCTGTTGGTGTGGGTCACTGGGGGCTGGATGTGAACAGCCTCGAGAGTCGTTAGGGTGATCAATGGATTGCCCGTTAAGGTGATCAATGGAATGCTGATTCTCTCTGTCCTCCTGTGAGTCACTGAAAACAGCTGGGTTTTGGTGTGCATTCAGTTGTCTGGGAAGTGTGCCAAGGACTGCATTGTAGGTGGCTGATAAATTATGTCTTAGACCCCCACCTCTGTTCAGTGATGGCCATTACAGGTTGACAAAAATGGCTTCTTTAACTCCTTGCTCATACCAACGATCCTCTCTGGCTAAAATGCATACGTTGCAATCCTGAAATGAGTGTCCTTTGTTGTTAAGATGAAGGTAGACAGCAGAGTCCTGGCCTGAGGAACTGGCTCTCCTGTGTTGAGCCATGCGCCTGTGAAGCGGTTGTTTTGTTTCCCCAATATATGAGGCCGTGCATACGAGTGTATGCACTGAATTGCATACACTACGTTGTCCTGTTTGTGTCTGGCTATTCTGTCCTTAGGGTGGACCAGTTTCTGCTTCAGGGTGTTACTGGGTCTGAAATGTACCAGAATGTTGTGTTTGTAGAAGATCCTCCTGAGTTTCTCAGATAGACCAGAAATGTAGGGAATGACAATGGTCTTGCGTTTGTTCCTGTTATCCTCCTTGTCTGTTATGTTCCTTTTTCTGCTCTTGAAGAAAGACCAGTTGGGATAACCACAGTTCTGAAGTGCTTTCTTGATGTGATTCTGCTCCTTCTCTTTTCCCTCTACCATTGTAGGGATGTTCTGAGTCCTGTGTTGCAAGGTCCTAATGACCTCCAATTTGTGTTCCAGTAGGTGGTGAGAGTCAAAGACTAGGTACTGGTCTGTGAGTGTGGGTTTCCGGTAGACCTCGATGCTAAGGCTTCTGTCTTGTCGAATGTGTACATCACAATCCAAGAAGGCTAGATTATTCCCACTGCATTGATGTGCTTAGAGAAGGCTTCCACTTCATGGGTTTTGATTTTAATCCAGTCGTTTTCTAACAGATTCAACTGCTTCTGTGGAAGCAGTTGAATCTGTTAGAAAACGACTCCTTCAAGACAGCACCTTACTGGATAGAACAAACCTCACCACGGACCAGATTTGCACCCTGCTTGACCTCTGCCTGACAGAAGCATGGATGCACCATGGGCTCACCGGTGTCCCCTGTTGTGGCCAATCTTTACATGGAGGAAGTGGAACATAAAGCTTTGACCACTTTTTCAGGAGTTGCTCCCAGCCACTGGTTCAGATATGTGGATGACACCTGGGTTAAAATCAAAACCCATGAAGTGGAAGCCTTCTCTAAGCACATCAGTGCAGTGGATATCAACATCAATTTCACTCAGGAGGACGTCAGTGGGAATAATCTAGCTTTCTTGGATTGTGATGTACACATTAGACAAGACAGAAGCCTTAGCATCGAGGTCTACTGGAAACCCACACACACAGACCAGTACCTACTCTTCGACTCTCACCACCCACTGGAACACAAATTGGGGGTCATTCGGACCTTGCAACACAGGGCTCAGAACATCCCTACAATGGTAGAGGGAAAAGAGAAGGAGCAGAATCACATCAAGAAAGTACTTCAGAACTGTGGTTATCCCAACTGGTCTTTCTTCAAGAGCAGAAAAAGGAACATAACGGACAAGAAGGATAGCAGGAACAAATGCAAGAACATTGTCATTCCCTACATTTCTGGTCTATCTGAGAAACTCAGGAGGATCTTCTACAAACACAACATTCCGGTACATTTCAGACCCAGTAACACCCTGAAGCAGAAACTGGTCCACCATAAGGACAGAATAGCCAGACACAAACAGGACAACGTAGTGTATGCAATTCAGTGCAGTGAGGAATGCACGGACGTATATTGGGGAAACAAAACAACCGTTTCACAGGCGCATGGCTCAACACAGGAGAGCCAGTTCCTCAGGCCAGGACTCTGCTGTCTACCTTCACCTTAACAGCAAAGGACACTCATTTCAGGATTGCAACCTACACATTTTAGCCAGAGAGGATCGTTGGTATGAGCGAGGAGTTAAAGAAGCCATTTTTGTCAACCTGGAACGGCCATCACTGAACAGAGGTGGGGGTCTAAGACATAATTTATCAGCCACCTACAATGCAGTCCTTGGCACACTTCCCAGACAACTGAATGCACACCAAAACCCAGCTGTTTTCAGTGACTCACAGGAGGACAGAGAGAATCAGCATTCCATTGATCACCTTAACGGGCAATCCATTGATCATCCTAACGACTCTCAAGGCCGTTCACAACCAACCCCCAGTTGACCAACACCAACAGGATGACTCAATGACACCTTAGATGAGCTTTTCATCCATGAGAGGATAAATACCTGATACTCCCTACTAGTCAGACAGAACTGAAGAAGCCTTTCGGATGAGAGGTGAAACGTCTTCAAGAATCTTCAAGCAAGTCCAGTTGCTCTCTTTTACCACCCACAGTTACTATGACCTGGATGACTGAGAATCTTCATAGACATGATTGTAATTTGAATTATAAGTTAATAGATGGCATGACAACAGTGATTGATAACTTATTAGAATGTTTAACAATTGAAATTAATATTGAAAAAAGTAGAAATGTATTAATTAGCTGTATATATTAGAGCGCCAGAAACTAGTATCGAGGTGTTTAAGGACTGGGTAGAAAAGACATTTACAGTAGATAATAAAAAAGTTATCTTCATTTGTGGGGATACTAATATTGATCTGTTGAACCCTAATAAGCACAGTATGACTGAGGAATTTATTAATACCATGTACAGTATGAGTCTCCACCCAAAAATTACCAGACCGACCAGAATTAGTGACCATAGTGCTACCTTAATAGATAATATATTTACCAATAATATAGATAATAACATTATAAGTGGAATATTAATCAATGATATTCCCATACTACCAGATTTTACAATTTATGACTGTAATCATAAGAGAAATGTGACAGACCATAAACTAAGTATAGAAGAGTTAGGACTGAGGAGGCCATGTTTGCATTAAATAATGATTTATTAATACAAGACTTGGAATCAGTTTATATAGAGAATAGCATTGATAGAGCATATGATGGCGGCATGGTGGTGTAGTGGTTAGCGCTGTCGCCTCACAGCAAAAAGGCCCGGGTTCGAGCCCCGTGGCCGACGAGGGCCTTTCTGTGCGGAGTTTGCATGTTCTCCCCGTGTCCGCGTGGGTTTCCTCCAGGTGCTCTGGTTTCGCCCACAGTCCAAAGACATGCAGGTTAGGTTAACTGGTGACGTAGGTGTGAATGTGAGTGTGAATGGTTGTCTGTGTCTATGTGTCAGCCCTGTGATGACCTGGCGACTTGTCCAGGGTGTACCCGGCCTTTCGCCCGTAGTCAGCTGAGAAAGGCTCCAGCTTGCCTGCGACCCTGTAGAAGGATAAAGCGGCTAGAGATAATGAGATGAGATGAGATAAAAACAAGTTAACGAGTATCATAAGGAGATGTCGGAAGGACTATTATGGTAAATTAATATGTAATAACAAAAATAATATTAAAGGAATATGGAATATATTAAATAGTATTATTAAAGATGACTCTGGACAAATACATTACCCTAAATACTTTAATGACAAAGGTATCGAAAATTATAACATGGATGTAGTTGCTAATAGTTTAATAATTTTTTTGTTAATGTTGGACCAAGATTAGCTCAAAATATCTCTGATCCGGTAACAAATGATGATTGTATAGATAATATTATAAAGAGGAATTCTTGTTCTATGTTTCTTACACCAGTAGATGAGAAGGAAATTATTGATATAGTTAATAAATATAGTAATAAAATATCCACAGATTGTAATGATATTGATATGAAACTAGTGAAAACTATTATTGGGGGGATTTCTAAACCATTAACATACATCTGTAACTTGTCATTTCAAACCAGTACATTTCCAAGCAATATGAAAATAGCAAAAGTAATTCCATTGTATAAATCTGGGGACAAACACAACTTCACAAATTACAGACCTGTTTCTTTACTTCCTCAATTCTCCAAAATTCTTGAAAAACTATTCAATAACAGATTAGATAAATTCATTGAAAAATACAAACTACTCAGTGATAGTCAATATAGATTTAGAGCAAATAGATCAACAGAGATGGCACTAATGGAATCAATTGAAGAAATCAGTAACTCTACAGATGATAAGAAATATGTCGCTGGGATATTTATTGATCTTCAAAAAGCTTTTGCTACTATTAATCATGATATATTAATTAATAAGATGGAACAATATGGGATAAGGGGAGTTGTATTAAATTGGATAAAAAGTTATTTGAGCAACAGGACACAATTTGTGAAGTTGGGTGACTCTGTCTCAACTCGTTTGAATATTGATTGTGGTATCCCTCAGAGGTCAGTATTGGGTCCTAAACTGTTCATTCTTTATATAAATGATATGTGCAATGTATCAAAGATATTTAAGATGATATTATTTGCAGATGAGACAAATATGTTTTGTTCTGGAACAACTTTACATGAGTTAGAAAACATAATCTCTTCAGAATTGTGCAGGTTAAAAAGTTGGTTTGATCGAAATAAATTATCATTAAATCTGTCTAAAACAAAAATCATGTTATTTAATAATTATAAAATAAATAGGGCAATAAATGTACAGGTAGATGGTGTTGATATTGAAAGAGTTTCCAATAATAAATTTCTTGGGGTAATAATAGATGATAGAATTAATTGGAAATCACATATAAAATACATACTAATGAAACTATCAAGAAGCATATCTGTGTTGAGTATAACTAAGTATGTCCTGGACTATAATTCACTTCGCATTCTTTACTGTTCCCTGGTTTTACCGTACTTAAATTACTGCTCAGTGGTGTGGGGAAATACATATAAATGTTCACTTCATGCAATAACTATACTTCAAAAAAGAGCTATAAGAATAATTCATAGTGCTGGTTACCGAGATCATACTAATTCACTATTCTTAAATTCAAAATGTTTAAAATTCAGGGATATTATAGAATATAAAACTGCCTTAATAATGTACAACGTAAGGAATTATAAAGTACCAAGGAATATCCAAACAATGTTCTCGGATAGAGAGGGGGGCTATAATTTTAGGGGGAAATTGAAATTTAAAATTCGCAGTGCTAGGACAATGTTAAAAATGTTCAGTATTTCTATTTGTGGAGTAAAGCTATGGAACAGTTTGAATGTGGAGTTCATGAAATGTACAACTATAAACCAGTTCAAAAAAAGGTATAAGGAACAGATCTTTATGAGGTATAGAGATCTTGCAGTCACGTGACCGGAAAGTACACAACCGCCATCTTGTTGGTCAAAAACACCGCTGAATACTGCTGCACTTGTGTACAGAATGGATCAATTTCCACCGACGGACTACACGGCTCATTTTTCTAATGAACAGATAACTAGATACATGTCTAAAATAAACGATCTACAGATTAGTGACCCTTATGGCTTACCGGACGGAGTTTTCATGATCGGATTTTGAACTGCCAGTGGAATACCCAGACGTGTATAATTACCTCATTAACTTTCCCTCGCTGTTCAGTGGTGAAGCACTGCGTGCTTATAAATCTCTGGACAGTTATCTTTACAGAAATTCAGGATTTGTCAGTGACTCAGATGTGGCATCTTGTAAACAAGAATCCTCATTGGATGGGTAAGTCACTTAAGTATTGAGTATAGCACTGACCAGCCGATTATAGAATAGAATAAGGTAATTCCAGCTGTAATTCCAAATCGTCCGTCTGGTTTAACATGGATCTGGCGTTGGAGAGGTAGAGGCTTAGCAGTGGAGATTTGAGTGGCTGTTTTCTGAGCTTAGTCAACAGGCCGGCTCTGCAGCCTCACTTTTGCTTCCGCTCCCGGCGCCGCCTCCTTTGCTTTGCTTCCTATAACAATCCACGGAGACCCCGCTGGTCTCGCTATCTCGTCCGGAATGTTTTTTTTTTTTTCTCATCCGGAATGTTGTGCATGCAATGGAAATCACTACAAACCGTCATTTTCTGCTGGAAACCAATGTCCAGTAAGTCCATACGGTTGTAGTGGATATTGAAGTCCGGTACAGACGAACAACACGCAAAAATACACACAAAAAACATAAAAAACGTGCACAGGTAGGGAGAGCTTGTAGCCGGAGCCATTGTAGTAGAATTGTATATAGTAGGGTTTTCCAGAAGAAAAGGTAGAAGTAAAAGCAGAAGTAGAACCAGAAGTAGAAGTAGAAGGCGGAATATGGCGTTTGACCGACAAGATGGCGTCTGTCACAATCTGGATCGGCTGTGACGTCACATGCAAGTGCTCCATAGGGAGGCGGTATTACAATAACATTCTATTGATAATATAAGTGTATATATGTGGGTATGGGTACATACGGATATATATACAGTTTATATATATTATATAAAATGTGAGTATTTTTGTGTGTGTGTGTATATATTATATACAATTATGTGTGTATATATATATATATATATATATATATATATATATATATATATATATATATATATATGAGTGATTCCACGCTTATGGGTACTGAAATGGGGACATGAACTTATTTTTAAAAATTCACCTAAAACCATTTCTTTTTTTACCATCAGGTCACAAAACATGTAATCTTTAATGAATGATATGTTAAAAGATAACTTTAATTTTCTGAGATGTAATAAAAACATATTTATATGCCAAAGTCAGAACGTAACAGAAGTGTTGTGGACATATAGATTCTCAATTTTAACAATGTAGAATTATTTTATAACTGTATTTTATTATGTATAGATAAAGTAATGATATATTAGAATATAACAGTGAGGGTTTTTTTTAATGTAGCAATCTACATCAGCTTTTTTTAATAATGTTTGACACCAATAGAATGACATTGTCTGATACAAAAATGTAAAAAGACTGGTTGGCTCTTTGAAACATAGGAAGGTGATGTTTTAGCAAATATAATTAATAAACATGTGAAGTAGAATAAACATACACATTCTTTCAATAAGATTAACATGGTATATAGCTAGATTGTAATTAATTTGTAACAGACGCGAGATGGACAATCGTAACAGAAGTAATGTAACAGACATCATTTTGGAGCTCATAGGCTTATCAAATAGGCTCATAGGCTCTGTTTCTACACTTTTCTACAGAGATACCCGCATTAACATGCGATCGTCGCTGTCAAATTATACGTCTGTTCAGATTGAACATGTCCTCGGGATGGAGAGCCACGGTGCTCGGCTTCAGTTTCGTTTTCCCATTGGTGGCCCCAGCCTGACTTTGGACACCCGTAGCTCGGGCAGGGGAGCTCCCAGCCACCCCAAACTTTACAGGCAGATGCCTCTGCCCTCTCCCCAAAGAACCAGTGTGGGCAGGGCGCGCCGGCAACATCACGTCTGTTTACATGTCAAATCGTGAAAACCGATATTAACTATTTTTGAGGTACAGTGGGGCAAAAAAGTATTTAGTCAGTCACCAATTGTGCAAGTTCTCCCACTTAAAAAGATGAGAGAGGCCTGTAATTTTCATCATAGGTACACTTCAACTATGAGAGACAAAATGAGAAAAAAAATCCAGAAAATCACATTGTCTGATTTTTAAAGAATTTATTTGCAAATTATGGTGGAAAATAAGTATTTGGTCAAGAACAAAAGTTCATCTCAGTACTTTGTTATATACCCTTTGTTGGCAATGACAGAGGTCAAACGTTTTCTGTAAGTCTTCACAAGATTTTCACACACTGTTGCTGGTATTTTGGCCCATTCCTCCATGCAGATCTCCTCTAGAGCAGTGATGTTTTGGGGCTGTCGCTGGGCAACACGGACTTTCAACTCCCTCCAAAGATTTTCTATGGGGTTGAGATCTGGAGACTGGCTAGGCCACTCCAGGACCTTGAAATGCTTCTTATGAAGCCACTCCTTCATTGCCCGGGCGGTGTGTTTGGGATCATTGTCATGCTGAAAGACCCAGCCATGTTTCATCTTCAATGCCCTTGCTGATGGAAGGAGGTTTTCACTCAAAATCTCACGATACATGGCCCCATTCATACTTTCCTTTACACGGATCAGTCATCCTGGTCCCATTGCAGAAAAACAGCCCCAAAGCATGATGTTTCCACCCCCATGCTTCACAGTAGGTATGGTGTTCTTTGGATGCAACTCAACATTCTTTCTCCTCCAAACACGACAAGTTGAGTTTTTACCAAAAAGTTGTATTTTGGTTTCATCTGACCATATGACATTCTCCCAATCCTCTGCTGGATCATCCAAATGCTCTCTAGCAAACTTCAGACGGGCCTGGACATGTACCGGCTTAAGCAGGGGGACACGTCTGGCACTGCAGGATTTGAGTCCCTGGCGGCGTAGTGTGTTACTGATGGTAGCCTTTGTTACTTTGGTCCCAGCTCTTTGCAGGTCATTCACTAGGTCCCCCCATGTGGTTCTGGGATTTTTGCTCACCATTCTTGTGATCATTTTGACCCCACAGGGTGAGATCTTGCGTGGAGCCCCAGATCGAGGGAGATTATCAGTGGTCTTGTATGCCTTCCATTTTCTAATAATTGCTCCCACAGTTGATTTCTTCACACCAAGCTGCTTACCTATTGCAGATTCAGTCTTCCCAGCCTGGTGCAGGTCTACAATTTTGTTTCTGGTGTCCTTTGACAGCTCTTTGGTCTTGGCCATAGTAGAGTTTGGAGTGTGGCTTTTTGAGGTTGTAGACAGGTGTCTTTTATACTGATAACGAGTTCAAACAGGTGCCATTAATACAGGTAACGAGTGGAGGACAGAGGAGCCTCTTAAAGAAGAAGTTACAGGTCTGTGAGAGCCAGAAATCTTGCTTGTTTGTAGGTGACCAAATACTTATTTTACTGAGGAATTTACCAATTAATTCATTAAAAATCCTACAATGTGATTTCCTGGATTCTTTCCCCCCATTCTGTCTCTCATAGTTGAAGTGTACCTATGATGAAAATTACAGGCCTCTCTCATCTTTTTAAGTGGGAGAACTTGCACAATTGGTGGCTGACTAAATACTTTTTTGCCCCACTGTATATGATTTGATTTGGTCGATATTATACCATGTTGGTATGTTGGTATGTTTTCTTTTTTTGTTGATTTTGTTTTCTTTTGTATATATAGTTTATTATGGTGGAAAGTGACGTTTGATTAACGATGGTAATAGAGGGTTAGGATCTGATAAGTTATTTACTTCTTCCTAATCCTTTCCGAACATTATGTTATTGCCTTGTGGGTACGCTATTCTGTTTATGAAGATGTTTTGATGATTGCATTTTTTACTTTTGTTTTTTTTGTTTGTTTGTTTGTTTATATATCTTCTTTACTGTTCAGAATAAACCTCTAAATATAAAAAAATAAATGACAAAAACCAGTCAGTTGAGTATATCATTTACAGTGTTTTTTTTGTTTTGTTTTTGTTTATCCATCCATCCATTATCTGTAAATGCTTATCCTGTGCAGGGTCATGGGAAAGCTGGAGCCTATCCCTGCTGACTATGGGCGAGAGGCAGGGTACACCCTGGACAAGTCACCAGATCATCACAGGGCTGATTGTTTTGTTTATCGGTTCACATTTCAAGAACACATTGCACTTCTGTAGTACTACAGCTCTGTCCTTTGGCTCACTTTAGCAGTGTCTGAAAGGCAGGTGACATGTAAAAGCAGTAGGGAGTTTAAAAAGGTAAACTGGCAAAACTGGCAGACAAATCCAAAAATTTAGGCAAATGCAGAGTCAAAAACAGGCAATGGTCAGGCGAGACACACACGAAACCAGAGGGAATATCCATCTACTGTTTGTACCTGTTTATCCTGTACAGCAGGGGTCTTCAATCCTATCCACAAAGGGCCAGTGTGGCTGCAGGCTTTCATTCCAACCAAGCAGGAGCTACACCTGATTTCACTTGTTTAATCATTTCACCCTCGTCTCCAGTCAACAATCAAGTGAGCCTCCAATTTGGCTGTAATGAAAGCCTACAGCTACACCGGCCCTTTGCGGATAGGATTGAAGACCCCTGCTGTACAGGGTTGCAGGCAAGCTGGAGCCTATCCTAGCTGACTATGGGTCAGCATTATGTTTGGAGAAAGGAAAACACTCTATTCCAGCATAACCTTATCGCATCTGTGAAACTGGGTGGTGGTAGTATCATGGTTTGGGCCTGTTTTGTTGCATCTGGGCCAGGACGGATTGCCATCATTGATGGAACAATGAATTCTGAATTATGCCAGCAAATTTTAAAGGAAAATGTCAGGACATCTGTCCATGAACTGAATCTCAAGAGAAGGTGGATCATGCAGCAAGACAATGACCCTAAGCACACAAGTCGTTCTACCAAAGAATGGTTAAAGAAGAATAAAGTTAATGTTTTGGAATGGCCAAGTCAAAGTCCTGACCTTAATCCAATCAAAATGTTGTGGAAGGACCTGAAGCGAGCAGTTCATGTGAGGAAACCCACCAACATCCCAGAGTTGAAACTGTTCTGTATGGAGGAATGGGCTAAAATTCATCCAATCCAATGTGCAGGACTGATCAACAGTTACCGGAAACGTTTAGTTGCAGTTATTGCTGCACAAGGGGGTCACACCAGATACTGAAAGCAAAGGTTCACATACTTTTGCCACTCACAGATATGTAATATTGGATCATTTTCCTCAATAAATAAATGACCAAGTGTAATATTTTTGTCTCATTCGTTTAACTGGGTTCTCTTTATCTACTTTTAGGACTCATGTGAAAATCTGATGATGTTTTAGGTCATATTTATGCTGAAATATATATATATATATATATATCATCTCATCTCAGCTCATTATCTCTAGCCGCTTTATCCTGTTCTACAGGGTCACAGGCAAGCTGGAGCCTATCCCAGCTGACTACGGGCGAAAGGCGGGGTACGCCCTGGACAAGTCACCAGGTCATCACAGGGCTGACACATAGACACAGACAACCATTCACACTCACATTCACACCTATGGTCAATTTTGAGTCACCAGTTAACCTAACCTGCATGTCTTTGGACTGTGGGGGAAACCGGAGCACCCAGAGGAAACCCACGCAGACACGGGGAGAACATGCAAACTTCGCACAGAAAGGCCCTCGCCAGCCACGGGGCTCGAACCCGGACCTTCTTGCTGTGAGGTGACAGTGCTAACCACTACACCACCGTGCCGCCCTTTTATATACATATATATCTCACTCCCATAAAGCTGACTATTAAACTACATGTATTGTGACCTATCACACATCCCATCAGGGGAGGCGCTTATGGGAATGCACTAGGCAGGATATGTCTAAGGTTGATTCCTCGCAGAGAGCTTTTAAAAGGCCTGGGAAGTAATGACTACCATGAAATGCAATATTACCTTGCATTAGGCTAACTAATTTCAGTGTGAATCCCCACTTTGAGATACCCCTCAAAGAAAGATTTCAAACTTTAACTTGTAGGCTAATTAGCCTAAAATGTATTGTAAATAATGCATAGTGACACTGTTAACACTATGCTAAACTGCAAACATCATATAGCACTGTAATCTAAAATCAACAGCAATTAAACTAATTACCTATTGGCATCTTGTTCAACTGAAACCAAAACCTAAAGGCAGGAATTATCTTTTAAATGAAAAGATTGACATTTATTTACCAAAACCTACCAAGAACATTTGTGAAATCAGGCATTTCATACCACTAAACAAAAAAAAAAAAAAACCCTGATTTTCCTTCCAGCGAACTTTTTTCCTTTTTCCTCATTATTTTTAAACCACTCTTCAGCTCCCTCCCATCTAGCTTGTGAACATTCTAATCAAGACATAAGTTTCAAAATAAAAGCTCTTATTAAATTCAGTGTAAGAGTATCATAGAGGGCACATAGAATTAAATCACAGGTATGGTAAGTATTCTTCAAACACAAAAATACATTTATGTCATTCTCTACACTGTAATAGAAATAAGCCTATTTCGCAGGGGTGTTGCACTTTTCCCCCCACTAAAACCGGCATGTCCCCATGAGGAATGTAGAAAGAACTAATTGTTACATTGTATCGGCTTGCAAACTGTTAAGTTAATACAGTAACCCAAATACACTCTCCCAGGAGTCCACTTTTTCTTGAACCCCCCACACTTAAATAGGGTACTAACATATCTAACACTAGACCTCAAGGTAATCTCAACAGATTTGTTACACAACTGCAATGGTGTAATGGAATGTGAGGTTACAAAGGTAGGCTGCCCTGGTCAGTCATAGGTCATTTTTTTCCGGGGCCCTTCTCACTCTCTGTGGACGTGCTGATGGTGGTGTCATCTCTGATGCCAAGGTGTTGTGTTCTAATCTATCAGCCTCATGTCCTTGTCTCTCATCCAATCTGTCCATCTCACGCTCTTGTCCAGTGTCCTCTGATCTTTCTTGTTCCAGAGTGGAATTCACAGGTAAGTCTGGTTCATGAGGTGAGAGTTATGAGTCATGGGTCTCTTCAGGCCCTTCTGTGTCAAAATCTAGGCCAAAAGGTTCAATCTGCTCACGCATGTCCTTATATTGCACCACTACTGTTGGGGAGTGTGGATAGGGGTAGATACCCAGCTTCTCATCTTCTGATGCAGAATCAGATTCCCTAGCATAACTGTCTGAAAGAGTCTCTTCTACAGCCTCAGTAACAGGTGCAGTCCTGGCATTAAGCTTTTTACTGGTTCTTCTCCTGGGTTTCAGCATCTCTGAGGTGGTCTCTGGTCTCAGCCTCACTTCCTGTCTGAGTGGCAGCAGGTTATGATGAAGAATCTTTTCAGGGCCAACTCCATCTACAGGCTTCAGCCTAAACACAGGCAGTCCAGGCATCTGACCTAGGATAATATGCAGCACTGAACTCCAGTGATTTGCAATCTTATGCTTTCCCTGCAGGCCAACATTCTATATCAACACCCGGTTACCAGGCACCAGGGGACAGTATCGGACTCTCTGATCATACCACTGTTTGTTTCCCTTGTTCCTCTTCCCCATCATGGTTTCAGCCAACTGGTAGGCAGCCTGAAGATCTTGCTTCATGTTGGCAATGTATCTTGGGTAAGACTTCAGGGACGAGCTGTCACTGGTGACCCCAAAGCACACATCAACTGGCAGCCGCACTTCACGTCCAAACATCAAGAAGTATGGACTGTAACCAGTGGAATCATTTTTTGTGCAGTTGTATGCATGGACAAGGTAGCTGATGTGCTGGCTCCATTTGCTTTTCTCTGTAGGGTTTAAAGTGCCCAGCATGTTGAGCAATGTCCTATTGAAGTGCTCAGGCTGTGGGTCTCCCTGAGGGTGATACGGGGTGGTTCTAGATTTCCTCACTCCAAGCATGTCGAGAAGTTCATGAATGAGATGGCTTTCAAAATCTCTTCCTTGATCAGAATATACTCTTTTAGGTAGGCCATAGTGGATGAAGTACTTTTCCCACAACACTCTGGCAACTGTAGATGATGTCTGGTCTTTTGTGGGAAATACTTGTGCATAGCGGGTGTCGTGATCTGTAACAACAAGCACATTACAAACATTCTTGGAGTCTGGCTCAAGGGACAGGAAATCAATGCAGATGAGATCCATTGGTCCATCACTGCTAAGGTGTGACAGTTCAGCAGCTCTTGTTGGAAGTGTTTTTCACTGGATACACCTGACACAGCTCTTGCAGTACATTTCAACCTCTGCTTTCATGCATGGCCAATAGAACCTCCCTCTCACAAGCCCATAGGTTTTGTTGAAACCCAGGTGGCCTGAATGATCATGCAAGGACTGAAGCACCGTCTCTCTGAACTTCTGTGGGAGCAGTAGCTACTGGCATAATGGCTTGTTGGGTGGCTTAGAGACTCTGTAAAGGATTGAATCTTTCAACTGCAGCTTTCCCCACTCCTTCAGCAACAGTGAGACATCCTTATGCTTTTTTGGTCAGCACTCTTCAGGTCTTTCTGGGCAATCACTTTCAACACTTCCCCTATGCATGGGTCTGTGCGGTGTGACTGGGCAATCTCAGCTGAACTCAGCCTGGGCAGATGAGTGCTTACACTGGACATGTTGCAATAGGCCCTAGATATGGCTTGTTTGGATGCCCCCAGCAGGTCAATGGCTCTGGATGACGGTGAGTATCTGGGACTGCAGACATGGGACACCTGACACATGGCTTTGACACTTGCAGAGGTAATGATGTCCCACTCATCACCAGGAGGACAATGTGGACACTGTGACAATGCATCCGCATCTACAGTGGTGCTTGAAAGTTTGTGAACCCTTTAGAATTTTCTATATTTCTACATAAATATAACCTAAAACATCATCAGATTTTCACACAAGTCTTAAAAGTAGATAAAGAGAAAGCAGTTAAACAAATCTGTGGTTGGTAGAAGAAAGCAACTGGACTTGCTTGAAAAGTCTTGAAGACGTTTCGCCTCTTGTCCGAAAGGCATCCTCAGTTCTGCCTGTCTAATAGGGAGTATCAAGTATTTATCCTCTCATGGATCATCATAGAATCCGAATCAGAATGCTGATGGCATTGTAGGTGGCTGATAGATGTCATAGACACCCACCTCTGTTCAGTGATGGTCGTTCCAAGTTGACAAAAATGAACGATCCTCTCTGGCTAAGATGTCTGCCAGTTTTCTGGATGTCCTCTCATACTCACGCACCAGTCGAAGGGAACTCATCCCAAAGTGCGTAGAAACATATCTGTGAAGATACTCAGTCATCCAGGTACATAGTAATCTGTGGTTGGTAGAAGAAAGCAACTGGACTTGCTTGAAAAGTCTTGAAGACGTTTCGCCTCTCGTCCAAGAGGATGCCTTTTGGACGAGAGGCGAAACGTCTTCAAGACTTTTCAAGCAAGTCCAGTTGCTTTCTTCTACCAACCACAGATTACTATGTACCTGGATGACTGAGTATCTTCACAGATATGTTTCTATGCACTTTGGGATGAGTTCCCTTCGACTGGTGCGTGAGTATGAGAGGACTTCCAGAAAACTGGCAGACATCTTAGCCAGAGAGGATCGTTCATTTTTGTCAACTTGGAACGACCATCACTGAACAGAGGTGGGTGTCTATGACATCTATCAGCCACCTACAATGCCATCAGCATTCTGATTCGGATTCTATGATGATCCATGAGAGGATAAATACTTGATACTCCCTATTAGACAGACAGAACTGAGGATGCCTTTCGGACGAGAGGCGAAACGTCTTCAAGACTTTTCAAGCAAGTCCAGTTGCTTTCTTCTATCAACCACAGATTACTATGTACCTGGATGACTGAGTATCTTCAGAGATACAGTTAAACAAATGAGACAAAAATATTATGCTTGGTCATTTATTTATTGAGGAAAATTATCCAAAATTACATATCTGTGAGTGGAAAAAGTATGTGAACCTTTGCTTTCAGTATCTGGTGTGACCCTCTTGTGCACCAATAACTGCAACTACACATTTCCTGTGACTGTTGATCAGTCCTGCACACCAGCTTGGAGGAATTTTAGCCCATTCCTCTGTACAGAACATCTTCAACTCTGGGATGTTGGTGGGTTTCTTCAAATGAACTGTTCATTTCAGGTCCTTCCACAACATTTTGATTGGATTAAGGTCAGGACTTTGACTTGGCCATTCCAAAAACATTAACTTTATTCTTCTTTAACCATTCTTTGGTAGAACAACTTGTGTGCTTAGGGTCATTGTCTTGCTGTATGACCCACCTTCTCTTGAGATTTAGTTCATGGACAGATGTCCTGATATTTTCCTTTAAAATTTACTGGCATAATTCAGAATTCATTGTTCCATCAATGTAGGCAAGCTGTCCTGGCCCAGATGCAACAAAACAGGCCCAAACCATGATACTACCACCACCATGTTTCACAGATGGGATAAGGTTCTTATGCTGGAATGCAGTGTTTTCCTTTCTCCAAACCTAACGCTTCTCATTGAAACCAAAAAGTTCTGTTTTGGTCTCATTCATCCACAAAGCATTTTTCCAATAGCCTTCTGGCTTGTCCATGTGATCTTTAGCAAACTGCAGACAAGCAGCACTGTTCTTTTTGGAGAGCAGTTGCTTTCTCCTTGCAACCCTTGCCATGCACACCATTGTTGTTCAGTGTTCTCCTGATGGTGGACTCATAAACATTAACATTAGCCAATGCGAGAGAGGCCTTCAGATGCTTAGAAGTTACTTAGGGGTCCTTTGTGACCTCACTGACTATTACATGCCTTGCTCTTGGAGTGATCTTTGTTGGTCGACCACTCCTGGGGAGGATAACAATGGTCTTGAATTTCCTCCATTTGTACTCAATCCGTCTGACTGTGGATTGGTGGAGTCCAAACTCTTTAGAGATGGTTTTGTAACCTTTTCTAGCCTGATGAGCCTCAACAATGCTTTTTCTAAGGTCTTCAGAAATCTCCTTTGTTTGTGCCATGATACAGTACACTTCCACAAACATGTGTTGTGAAAATCAGACTTTGATAGAGCCCTGTTCTTTAACTAAAACAGGGTGCCCACTCACACCTGATTGTCATCCCATTGATTTGAAAACATCTGACTCTAATTTCACCTTCAAATTAACAGCTAATCCTACAGTTTCACATACTTTTGCCACTCACAGATTTGTAATATTGGATCACTTTCATCAATAAATCAATGACCAAGTATAATATTTTTGTCTCATTTGTTTAACTGGGTTCTCTTTATCTACTTTTAGGACTTGTGTGAAAATCTGATGATGTTTTAGGTCATATTTTTGCAGAAATATAGAAAATTTTAAAGGGATCACGTAACTTTTAAGCACCACTGTAAGTTCTGATTACCTGATCGATACTTTAAGCTGATCGTCGTATGTCAACAGCGCCATCAACCAACGATGTCCCACTGCGACTAATTTGGCTGTAGTGAGGATGTATGTTAGTGGGTTATTATCTGTGTTCACTTCAAACTTCACCCCATAGAGATAATCATACAGCTTCTCAACGACAGCCCACTTTAGAGTCAAGAACTCCAGCTTGTGTGTAGGATAATTCTTCTCAGTTGGAGAGAGACTCCTGCTGACAAATGCAATGGGACATAGACCGCTTCCTTGATCTTGATAGAGCACACCACCCAACCCCTCTCGGCTGGCATCAACATGAAGAGTGTAGGGCAGCTGAGGGTCAGCGAAGGCCAGTATAGGTGCTTCTGTGAGTCTTTGCTTGAGCATCTCAAAAGCTGTCTCACACTTGGAGTCCCACCTAGGGCTGAATGGTTCAGAGGGATGGAAAAACTGCTTTACCTCCTCATTCGCCCTGGGCGGTTTAGCATCTTTGCCTTCTCTTGACTTGTGTCCTGACTTGCCTGTCATGATACAGCAATTTAATAGGTGGTTGAGCAGGTAGCTGACTCAGGAGTAGTCTTTCACAAAGCATCTGTAATATCCACTAAACCCCAAGAAAGAGCGGAGATCAGATATGTTCTTCGGCGGTGGCCAAGACTTCACAGCCTCCACTTTTGAGGGGTCTGTAGAGACACCATCTCTTGACACAATGTGTCCCAGGTAGTTCACAGAAGTACAACAGAACTGACATTTGTCCAAAGACAGCTTCAGTCCTTCCTCTTTCAGCCTGTCCAATACTTTCAGCAAACGGTGCTCATGCTCTTCAAGCATCTTTCCACATATGATGAGATCCTCTAAATAGACAAGCACTTCCAAGAGGTTCATGTCTCCATCTGTTCTCTCCATTGCATGCTGGAATGTAGCTGGTGCACCAGATATCCCCTGTGACATTCTTTCAAACTGGTACAATCCAGCTGGGCAGATGAAGGCAGTCTTTTCTTTGTCAGCCTGGTCCAGGAGGATTTAATAGTACCCACTCCTAAGATCCAGTACACTGAACCACTGGCTACCACTCAGACAGGTAAGCACATCTTCAATACGTGGCACTATGTACTGGTTAGGAACTGTTCTTCTGTTTAATGTCCTGTAATCAATACACATATGTATTGTGCCATTTTTCTTGCGAACCACCACTATGGGTGAGGCATAGGGGCTTCTTGACTCTGAGATGATACCAGCTTTGAGAAGTTTGTTAAGATGGTCCCTCACATCTGCCACATCACCTGGAGGTAAACATCTGGAGTGCTCTCGGAACGGCTTTTCATCAGGCACTCATATGGTATGCACTGTGCTCTTTGCGCAGTCAACATCAAACTCACTACAGGAGAAGACCTCTTTTCTTTCCATCATTTTCATGCACAGTCATTCTTTCCACTTTTGGGAAAGTGGGGAGTCCCCAAATTTGAACACTGAAGGTGTCAGTTCAGCCAGGTCTATGTGGCTTTCTTTTTCTGAGTCTCTATTCAAAACATCCACTGCAAACAGGTGTGCAATTGGCATTCCGCATTTCAGGGTTACTGCACGTGTGGAAATGTTTCTCACAACAACTGTGATGCGATGACTTTGAACATCTGCAGCTTTCTTGAGGGTGGGCAACACCATTATCTCATCAGGAAAAAAAAAACCCTTCTTCAGAATGTTCAACTAGGACTGTCTGTGTTGACAGAGGACCAGGAAACTTTGGAATGCCAGTGACTGTCATCATTCCCCCTAGTGATACAGTCTGGGGCTTAGCTCCAGCGAGCCACACTGTGCCTTTTTCTGTCTCTGCAACCTCGTCAGATGACTCTTGAAATCTCTGATAGGCCTCCTTAATCTCAGGATGCACAGTCATGGTGGTCAAGAAATTCTCTCCACCTTGGAATTTGCAGGAATCAAATAGTTTTCGCACCACAGAAGTGTTTGTCCCCATTATGATGGAAGCCTCCCCTTTGATCATTGGATCAGGACACACCAGCACAAGTGTTTCAACTGTCTCAGCTACTCCAACTACATCACTATTAAACTCAAGTTTCAAGCACAGGTAGCCATCATAGGGATATTGCTTGACATGGAGTCCCCATATCTCCAAGCAGTCAATTGGAGTCAATGGCATATGCTTCAGATACTTGTTATAAAACGAGTGGTAAAGAAGGGTAACTTGAGACTCGCTGTCAAGTAAAGCTTTTGCGTAAATGTCTTCAATTCTTACTGAGACAACGGAGCTAGGCCCAATATGGCCCACAGGAAGTGCAGCTTTCTGTCCTTTCAGCAGTTCACACTTTGTGGAACGTGTCATTGTTGGGACGCCAGTCCGTTCCTTTACTGGGGCCCAGAGGAGTTTCCTGACTGCCACTTCATCTTGATGAGACGCTGATTGACTTTCCTGAGGTCCTCAGAATTTTGGCACTCTCTCTGGAAATGTCCATCTTCGTCACATTTGTAACAAAAGACATCACCTCAGTACAGCCTTTCCTGATGTTCTGCCTGTGCTTTTGTAAACTGCTTTCCCTCTGGCTTCCTGCTGAAACCTTGTGGTGCAGTCTGTGCAGCCGCTGAGGGTGAGGACACAGCAAAAGACAACAGGCGTGTTACCTCAGTCTTCAGCTCTTCCATCTCTTTGCTCAGGCTTTCTATGGATGGACCTTTTCCATAGAGACAGACCCAGGGCCCGGCTCATGCCAAGGGGACACTGCAGAAATGGTGGCATATTCAACAGGTGTAGCCATGGCAGATGCAGAAACACGAGTGGGTGCTGGCCTCCCCAGTATCATAGCCTCCTCTTCTCTCATGTCATGGAGCAGGTCAGTGAAGGTCGGTGCAGATCAAAACTTGTATGTCAGCTTGAAGTGGAGGGCAAAAAGATCATAAGGCAAGGAACCTCTTGTAATCTGCTCAATGCAGGTCTTGTCCATGTCTGCCAGACTGATTCCGCCCTTGTGAAACACTGTGTGAAGCAGTTTGTCAAGCCTAAGCAGATATGCAGAGAGCCTCTCCCCTTCAAGCTGAAATGTGTCAAGGATCTTGAACATGAGATCTGTAGCATTCTCTGTAGTTCCAAAGGCTGTTTCAAGAGCTGTTAAGTAATCATTGGCTGTAGCATTGGGGTTACTCATTCTCAGGCATCTGACAATGTCTGCAGCTGGCCCTTTTAGACATTCAGCTATTCTCTGCTTCTTCAATGAATCTGGACACTTCCACTCATCAAGCATGTGAGCCATCTGTTCTGCCCATGCATCATATTCCTCTTCTCCAATGGGAGTCAGCTTCAGGCCGGAGAACACCCGAAACTTGTGGTAGACTGGAGTTTCAACTGGTGCACCCTGACACTTATCAACAAGAGATGAGATGGCATTGACCAGCTGGGTGTTCAGGTCTAGTGGTGTAGCAGCAGGCATAACCAGCTTGAATAGGTCTTGCATGTCAGTAACAGTTTTTCCCTCATGGGCCAGGAATGCCTTCAGCTTTGCCTGGAAATCTTCCTTCTCAGTGGGCATTTGCATGGGCACAGCTTCAACAGCAACACTGACCAACCAGGGACCTACATCAACTCTACCACTTATCTGCTCAGGCATTTTAACAGTATCAATATCTTGTGAGATCTCAACACGAATTAACTGGCTTCTCTCACAGGCTGCTAAACACTGACCTTTAACTTTGGACCTACAAAAGATCATTGCATTATTAAGGACATTGTACAAAATCTCATCTGTAACATCTACAGGGACATTGCTAAGCACAATAGCCTTTCTAGAGTCAACACCTCTCTCTTCACACCACCTCATTATCTGTTCTGCCTCCATGTTGAAATTAAACTGTAATGAATACGAATAATCTATTCACTTCTGGCAATAATACAGACACAAGCTAAATTCACAGCCATACACACATCACTGCCATGAGTTTACACACACTAAAATCTTTAAACTGTAGAAAAATAACAGCATATAAACAAGATCCCAGATGAGCCTCCATGTGTAACACTCCCATAAAGCTAACTATTAAACTATGTGTATTGTGACCTATCACACATCCCATCAGGGGAGGAGCTTATGGGAATGCACCAGGCAGGATATGTCTAAGGTTGATTCTTCGCAGAAAGCTTTTAAAAGGCCTGGGAAGTAATGACTACCATGAAATGCAATATTACCTTGCATTAGGCTAACTAATATCAGTGTGAGCCCCCACTTTGAGATACCCCTCAAAGAAAGATTTCAAACTTTAACTTGTAGGCTAATTAGCCTAAAATGTATTGTAAATAATGTGTAGTAACACTATGTTAACACTATGCTAAACTGCAAACATTATATAGCACTGTAATCTAAAATCAACAGCAATTACACTAATTACCTATTGACATCTTGTTCAACTGAAACCAAAACCTAAAGGCAGGAATTATCTTTTAAATGAAAAGACTGACAATTATTTACCAAAACCTACCAAAAACATTTGTGAAATCAGGCATTTCATACCACTAAACAAAAAAAACAAAGAAAAAAAACGGAACCACCCGGGATTTCAAACACACTGTCTGTGGTAGCTACCATTTCGTTGGCATGTGTTGGAGCTCATGAGAACATGGACAGGAATGGTCTTTCATCATTACTCATGTAGCCGTTGATATCTAACCTCCATATCAAACAGCAACATTGACCAGTGTGAAAACTCCAGTATGGTCGTGCAGCACTCTGAACATCTCCCAAATGATAAAATCACAGGCACTGTCCCTCACGGATCACTCCATTAAGTCCAATGTGAAGTCACTCAAATGCCTCTTTTCAAACGCCACACCAAAAAACCTCCCTCATGTGCTACAGTCAGCATAGCTAGCAGTGTCACTAGTGGAGAGAAGCTCAATGACCATAGCTAACTGCTAGCTGAAATCCGTGAACTGGCGATGTCCTTCCTTAAAAGTTATTACTGAGAGATACGTTCTCAAACAGTCCCGTATGTAAACAAATAGAGTAAAAATGTCTCGTCTCGTCTTCATCAGCTTATCCGGGGCCGGGTCACGGAGGCAGCAGTCTGAGCATGGAAGCCCAAACTTCCCTTTCCCCAGACACCTCGGCCAGCTCCTCGGGAAGAACACCGAGGCGTTCCCAGGCCAGCCGAGAGACATAGTCCCTCCAGCGTGTCCTGGGTCTTCCCTGGGGCCTCCTCCTGGGGGGACATGCCTGGAACACCTCCCCAGGGAGGCATCCAGGAGGCATCCGAAAGAGATGCCCGAGCCACCTCAGCTGATTCCTCTCGATGTGGAGGAGCAGCGGCTCTACTCCGAGCTCCTCCCGAGTTACTGTGCTTCTCACCCTATCTCTAAGGGAGCGCCCAGCCACCCTGCGAAGGAAACTCATTTTGGCCGCTTGTATCTGTGATCTTGTTCTTTCGGTCATTACCCAAAGCTCATGACCATAGGTGAGCGTTGGAACGTAGATCGACTGGTAAACCGAGAGCTTCGCCTTTTGGCTCAGCTCCTTCTTCACCACGATGGACCGGTTAAGCGACCGCATCACTACAGAGGCTTCACCGATCCGCCTGTCAATCTCACGCTTTATCCTTCCCTCACTCGTGAACAAGATCCCGAGATACTTAAACTCCTCCACTTGAGGCAGGACTTCTCCACCAACCTGGAGAGGGCAAGCCACCCTTTTCTGGTTGAGAACCATGGCCTCAGACTTGGAGGTGCTGATTCTCATCCCAGCCGCTTCACACTTGACTGCAAACCGCCCCACTGCATGCTGAAGGTCCTGGTTTGAAGAAGCCAACAGGACAACATCATCTGCAAAAAGCAGAGATGAAATCCTGTGGTTCCCAAACAGGATTCCTTCCAGCCCCTGACTGTGCCTAGAAATTCTGTCCATAAAAATTATGAACAGAACCAGTGACAAAGGGCAGCCCTGCTGGAGTCCAACATGCACTGGGAACAGGTCTGACTTACTGCCGGCAATGCAAACCAGACTCCTGCTCTGTTCATACAGGGACTGGACAGCGCTTAGCAAAGAGCCCCGAACCCCATACTCCCGAAGCACCCCCCACAGAATACCATGAGGGACATGGTCAAATGCCTTCTCCAGATCCACAAAGCACATGTGGACTAGTTGGGTAAACTCCCATGAACCCTCGAGCACCCTATGAAGGGTATAGAGCTGGTCCAGTGTTCCGCGACCAGGATGAAAACCGCATTGTTCCTCCTGGATCCGAGGTTCGACTATTGGCCAAATTCTCCTCTCCAGTACCCTGGAGTAAACCTTCCCGGGGAGGCTGAGAAGTGTGATTCCCCTATAATTGGAGCACACTCTCTGGTCCCCTTTCTTAAAAAGAGGGACCACCACCCCAGTCTGCCACTCCAGAGGCACTGTCCCTGACCGCCACGCAATGTTGCAGAGGTGTGTCAGCCAAGACAGCCCCACAACATCCAGAGACTTGAGATACTCAGGGCAGATCTCATCCACCCCCGGTGCCTTGCCACCGAGGAGCTTGCAAACCACCTCAGTGACTTCAGCTTGGGTAATGGACGAGTCCACCTCTGAGTCATCAGCCTCTGCTTCCTCAATGGAAGACGTGATGGTGGGATTGAGGAGATCCTCGAAGTATTCCTTCCACCGCCTGACAATGTCCCCAGTCGAGGTCAACAGCTCCCCACCTGCACTGTAAACAGTGTTGGCAGAGTACTGCTTCCCCCTCCTGAGGCACCGGACAGTTTGCCAGAATTTCTTCGAGGCCGACTGATAGTCCTCCTCCATGGCCTCACCAAACTCCTCCCAGTTCTGAGTTTTTGCCTCCGCAACTGCCCGAGCTGCAGGATGCCTGGCCTGCCAATACCCGTCAGTTGTCTCAGGAGTCCTGGAAGCCAACATGGCCTGATAGGACTCCTTCTTCAGCTTGACGGCATCCCTTACTTCTGGTGTCCACCACCAGGTTGGGGATTGCCGCCATGACAGGCACCGGAGACCTTGTGACCACAGCTCCGAACAGCCGCATCTACAATGGAGGTAGAGAACATGGTCCACTCAGACTCAATGTCCCCCGCCTCCCTTGGAAGCTGGGAGAAGCTCTCCTGGAGGTGGGAGTTAAAGACCTCCCCGACAGAGAGCTCGGCCAGATGTTCCCAGCAGACCCTCACCATACGTTTGGGCCTGCCAGGTCTGTCTGGCTTTCTCCTCCACCAGTGGATCCAACTCACCACCAGGTGGTGATCAGTTGACAGCTCAGCTCCTCTCTTCACCCAAGTGTCCAAGACATAGGGCTGGAGATCCAATGAAATGACAACAAAGTTGATCATCGACCTCCGACCTGAGGTGTCCTGGTGCCACGTGCACTTATGGACACCCCTATGCTCGAACATGGTGTTCGTTATGGACAAACCGTGACTAGCACAGAAGTCCTATAACAAAACACTACTCAGGTTCAGATCGGGGAGGCCGTTCCTCCCAATCACGCCCCTCCAGGTGTCACTGTCTTTGCCCACGTGAGCGTTGAAGTCCCCCAGTAGAACAACAGAGTCCCCAGTCTGAGCACCCCTCAGCACCTCTCCCAGGGACTCCAAGAAGGCCGGATACTCTATACTGCTATTCGGCCCGTAGGCACAAACAACAGCAAGAGCCCTCTCCCCGATCCGAAGGCGCAGAGAGGCGACCCTCTCGTTTACTGGGGTAAACTCCAACACATGGTGGCTGAGCTGGGGAGCTATAAGCAAGCCCACACCAGCCCGCTGCCGCTCACCATGGGCGACTCCAGAGAAGTGGAGAGTCCAGCCCCTCTCGAGGAGCTGGCTTCTGGAGCCCAAACTGTGTGTGGAGGTGAGCCCGACTATCTCTAGCCGGTACCTCTCAACCTCCCGCACAAGCTCAGGCTCTTTCCCCCCCAGCGAAGTGACATTCCATGTCCCAACAGCTAGCCGCTGTGTTCGGGGATCAGGTCGTCGAGGCCCCTGCCTTCGACTGCCGCCCAATCCACACTGCACCAGCCCCCTAATGCTACCTCTGTGGGTGGTGAGCCCACAGGAGGTCGGGCCCATGTCACCGCTTCGGGCCCCATGGGCAAAGGCCCGGCCACCAAGCGCTCGCATATGAGCCCCAACCCCGGGCCTGGCTCCAGGGTGGGGCCCCAGCTGCGCCATACCAGGCGACATCATGGTCCTTGATTGATTATTATACGAGTAAAAATGTATTACAACTAAATCATTAGATATTTCCTAAAGATCATTTACTATCATGGCTTAACTGATTTTCCTTCCAGCGAACTTTTTTATTCTTTCTCCACAGTTTTTTTTTAAACCACTTTTCAGCTCCATCCCATCTAGCTCGCAAACATTCTACTCAAGAGATAAGTTTCAAAATAAAAGCCCTTATTAAATTCAGTGTAAGAGTATCAAAGAGGGCACAGAGAATTAAATCACAGGTAAGTATTCTTCAAACACACAAACACATTTATGTCATTCTGAACACTGTAATAGAAATAAGCTTATTTCGCAGGGATGTTACATAAAATTTATTTATTTATTATATTTATGGACATGAGTGATTTACTGGGAAATACGCCAGTATGGAAAACCAGCTTACTGAACATTTTTTTTTATTTTTTATGTTTTTCCCTGGGGCAGCATGGTGGTGTAGTGGTTAGCACTGTTGCCTCACAGCAAGAAGGTCCTGGGTTTGAACCCAGCAGTCAGTGAGGGCCTTTCTGTGTGGAGTTTACATGCTCTCCCGGTGTCCATGTGGGTGTTCTCCGGATGCGCCGGTTTCCCCCAAAGGCATGCAGGGTAGGCTAATTGGTGGCTATAAATTGACTGTAGGTGTGAGTATGAATAGTTGTCTATGTGTTAGCCCTGTGATGACCTGGTGACTTGTCCAGGGTGTACCCGGCCTCTCGCCCATAGTCAGCTGGGATAGGCTCCAGCTTGCTTGTGACCCTGTAGGAGAGGATAAGTGGCTACAGATAATGGATGGATGGATGTTCATCTCATCTCATTATCTCTAGCCACTTTATCCTGTTCTACAGGGTTGCAGGCAAGCTGGAGCCTATCCCAGCTGACTATGGGCAAAAGGCGGGGTACACCCTGGACAAGTCGCCAGGTCATCACAGGGCTGACACATAGACACAGACAATCATTCACACTCACACCTACGGTCAATTTAGAGTCACCAGTTAACCTAACCTGTATGCCTTTGGACTGTGGGGGAAAATGGAGCACTCAGAGGAAACCCATGCAGACATGAGGAGAAAATGCAAACTCTGCACAGAAAGGCCCTCGCCAGCCACAGGGCTCGAACCCGGACCTTCTTGCTGTGAGGCGACAGCGCTAACCTCTACACCACTGTGCCACCCCGGATGGATGTTTTTCCCCCTATTAGATTTGTTTGTTTTTCTCTTGAATTATATATGCTGTAGGTCACATTAAAAGTGGGAAAAGTTTTGAAATAATTTATTGTGGTCTCATTTTTTTACATCAGAAAAACCTATCATTTTAACGGGGTGTGTTCAATTTTTACATCCACTGTACAGTGGTGCTTGAAAGTTTGTGAACCCTTTAGAATTTTCTATATTGCTGCATAAATATGACCTAAAACATCATCAGATTTTCACACAAGTCCTAAAAGTAGATAAAGAGAACCCAGTTAAACAAATGAGACAAAAATATTACACTTGGTCATTTATTTATTGAGGAAAATGATCCAATATTACATATCTGTGAGTTGCAAAAGTATGTGAACCTCTAGGATGAGCAGTTAATTTGAAGGTGAAATTCAAGTCAGGTGTTTTCAATCAATGGCATGACAATCAGGTGTGAGTGGGCACCCTGTTTTATTTAAAGAACAGGGATCTATCAAAGTCTGATCTTCACAACACGTTTGTGGAAGTGTATCATGGCACGAACAAAGGAGATTTCTGAGGACCTCAGAAAAAGCATTGATGATGCTCATCAGGCTGGAAAAGGTTACAAAACCTCAGTCAAATACAATATGTTTCTTTCAAAAATGAAATTTGAATTACCAGCAATTCGTTTGAGTAAAATCCTGATTGTGTTGTTCAACTGAATCTGGTAAATTTTCTCTTTTTCTTCCTAAAAATAGGAAATGGCAGCTCAAAACATCCTACATCATGTCCATACCTCCACAGATATTGTCAGGAAGATGACTTTATCTTCATGTCCAGAATCTGTGGATAAGCTAAAAACTATGATGAAAGAAAAGTTTAAACTAGACTTTAACTTTAGCCTATCATACCAAGATCCAGATTTTGATGGACAGTTGTGTTTCCTTTTAGATACTGAGGAACTTCCACAGAGGGCTGTGCTGAAAGTGATCAGGTCTGAAAGCGATGTCAGTTCAGTAGCATCAGATGACACAATAATATTGCCTCATGCCATGACTCCAGACAGGGTTAACAGATGGCCTGATGTTTTTCTAGTGCCCACTTTTTCCTGTGAGGTAGAGTTTGTGCTCATTGATGGAAATGCTATATATGAGAGAACAGGAAATACTCTCAAGTTATCAAGGGGACAAAAGCATGTCATTCTTGAGACCCTTGCTGCCAAAATACATAGCTTCAAAGCATACCCCAATGATAAGGAAGTTTCAGTGGTAGCAGAAGCGCTTGTCACTAAACATCCTTGCCTAAAAGAGCCAGGATCTCAGACAGGATGGCATGGTTGGAAACATAGTCTGAAGTTTAAGATGGGGAACTTTTGCACTAAGTTGAGTCATGCAGGTGTTCCTGAGGTAGCTATAAATTCTGGCAAAAGGAGCAGAAACAACCCAGACAAACAAGCTCCCCATACCAACACCAAAAGACCAAAAAGGGCAGAGGTCAATTTCCTCCCTAGTTTTCCAATAGGTGAAGATGCTGCAAGCCTTGAATAATTGAGACTCCAAATTGTAGATGAGGTGAAGTTAAGTGACAAGAACCTTCCCCTGATCAGACAATTAATGCAGACCACCTTTGCCCTGTGGCGCCAAGAGGTCGTCAGCAGCAATCCCCCTGTAGATGAGATCCTGGACCGCTGGCCTGCACTCAAAATGGAGTCACAGGTAAAATAATAAAAATTATTTTCTTGAGCAGATCTATTTAATATAATTCTTTTGTGCAACTTTGTCTGTGAGACATTGGATGGTTCTACTCAAATGTAGATTAAACTACTCCAAATAGGTTGTGGTAAGCTTACAAGTGTTCATAGTCTGGTGTTTCTCATTGCTATTTGTCTGATTTTTGCTTGTCAGAAAGGACACACACTGCACTCTAACATAAAGTCATTTTATTTTTTGCAGATCTATGCAGAGTTTCACAGACTCTTGAACATCAACCTCAAGAACTGTTTCTATGCTGAGTTGGATCGACTTCAGAGCTTGTTCAGGAAGAAAGCTGCATGCCCAGGGAAAGCAGCTAATGTCCTCAGTCAGATATTCAGCATTTATGACCTCCAGGCTAGTTGGTTAAGCTTCTGGGTGCTTGATAATGATACTCCAGTAGATTTTGATTTGTCTTTGGAAGAACTGTCATCTGTAAAGATATGGGAGGGCTATTTGTGTTAATGTAGTATCGTGTGGCTATACATTTTTATCTGTCATAGTAAGGAACAAGTTGATGTCTACATCAGACGTGCTACTGTCCTCCGTGCTCTCCCTGCATATCTGCATGAGGATGACTCTGGATTTCTGAAGCATTGGGATGTAAGTCATTATTTTTGGTCAAAGAGTAAAATTTTTTGTTTATCTAATCCACTAAATCCCTATAAAAAAAATTCAGAGGTTGAATATTACTATTAAAATTGTAGCCATCATAGGGCAGAATGGATGGAAAATATGGATAGAAATAAGCATGTTTTGAATATCCTGTTCACTTATGGATGTATTTAAAATTAACCTACTATAAAAGGATTTTTTGAGGCCTTCATTTTTACTTTCTCCTGTTCCCTATTTGAGACAAAATCAACATGTTCTTAATGTTGATCTTTTGTCTCAAGAAATTCACGTGATGGTTCCCGTGGCCAGAAATTAAAATTGTTATATGGTATATGCCTTAACCATTGGGCCACCAGGGCACCTGACTGCATTGTTTTAACTATAAAATGTGGAATCTAAAGGGATCTCAGAGTGACCACACATGATCGCATTACACATTCCACGATGGGGCTGGGATGAGGTAAAATAAATAGCTGGACAACATGATAAACAATTGTCTATTAATTATTATTTTGTTAATCAAAAATAATGCCTCCAATTTGTGAATAAATGAATGAAAACTCACTTTGCACCAAAGAATTCATGTTGTAGACAACTAAAATTTTCATCACTGAATCAAATCACATTTTTGGATTGCAATTGTTTCTGACTGCTGTTTGTCTTGTGATAGGCCACTGTTGCTTTTTTTCAGCAGGAAGCCTTTGGAAATAGCAGAGGCAGTCTGTTTTCACAGGTAACCTCTCTGTTCTTGTCTACAGATGTCGCAGTCTGGTGACCCAAACATTGACGACATACTGGTTGGACTCCTCTTGATCAGTGCCAGTTCATCAGATGCCACATTCTTCTGCCCAGAGAAGACTGCAGTCGTGCTTGAGGGTAACATAGTTGTTGATTTCCACACATTCGCTGATGCATTTGTCATGCTTTTTGCACTGATTTATACACTGCATCTAAGTTACCCAAAAGACATGGCCAATACATCTGACTTTTTCCAGAAAGTGTTGATGGGCCTGGAGGATGGGAAGATGAGACCTAGGGTTTTGAGCCTTAAAAATGACCTTTTTGCTGTGTAGTAATCACAAGTGTAATGACAAATATAAGGTTGCTCCTCGACTTATGTTTCATGTACATGTAACCCAAACATACATACACTTGCACTACATTTTTTGCATGGAGAAATGAGAGGATTTTTGTTTCTTTTTTTAACACATAAATGTTTTTAAAAACTATTCTTGTTCAATTTTGAATGTGTTACTGTTTGAAAATTATGTTGGATGTAGTGTTTGTACTGTATGGATGTGTTAACAGAAACGGTTACAGCAGTACAAACAGTATTGTGAACATCTTGTCATACCATTTGTACTGCTGTAACTACACTAACAGACATCATAGAAGTATTCTGTCACCATAGGAAAAGTGGTACACAGAACTTTTTATGGTTGTATTGGATTTCATGATTATAGCAGTATCTTAACCTCATAAGATATTCAAATTGGTTAACTAGCTAAACAGACAGATATTTTATCCATAAACAGTCTTGTAAGTGATTTTTCCAGAAAACTCCTTGTGGATTGGTAAGATTACATACCATGCATTTGTCCACTCATAAATGTGGTGGTTCTGTCCTCAGGCCCTTACACTGTTTTATAAATACCAGTATTCTATATTTTTGATGTTATTGTTCAAGTGTTTGCATTGCATGGAAGTGTATAGGGTTGGGAAATATAATATATACGGTGACAGTTGTCAACCATTACATACATTGCCATAGTGTATAGGCATATAATTTCTTTTTGATGTGTTTGTAGGCCATTACTGGCAGTCTTGAAACTTGTTGAGCAGAATGGATATGGCAGTATAAGATCATTATAATTTGGTATCAGTGTGATTGAGTGCCTTTGTCAGGCATATGGCATAGTCTACACATTTTGTCCACTTTTGTCCTAAGGCCATTTCTCAAAGGGCCTTGTACTGTTTTTGAATTCATAATCTCAGCAGTGCTGCCTATTCTTTTTTGGTAACTCAATAAAAAGAGTAATTTGAGTTAAATCATCTGTGTTAAACTCTTTTTAATGTTTACTCAAAATGTGTTTGTATTTTTGAGTCAAAAATACACAATTTAATTTATGTAATCAGTTTCAACAAAAAAATTGAAGTAACTGCAGAAGTCAGAGTGGGTGGGTGGAGCACAGAAGTACGGCAGGCCAGAACTGAGTTGCAAAACTCTTTTATTTTAGCTTTTCAGCTTTAACTTCACACTCTCCCAGTCACACGCGCGCACACACACACACAAGTGTTCTGGTGCGGGAGAGAGCTCCATTCCTCTGCCCTCTCTCTCCTTATATAGGGCGTGGTTGCTGGGAAGACACACAAACACAGGTTAATTCACATCACGTGTAGTGATTCTGCCACATACCTTCCCTGACTCCGCCCTCCGGTCACAGACCGACGCTTGACCATGCCCCCACTGCCACATACCCCCACCGCCCGACTCAGGCCGGGCAGCCGTCCGGCCCGCAGCCGACTCCCCCCCGACGAGAGAGAAAGTCCGCCACGACCATCTGCGCCCCCGGCCTGTGGACCACCTTGAAGTTAAAGGGTTGGAGTGCCAGATACCAACGGGTGATCCGCGTGTTGGCATCCTTCATGCGGTGGAGCCACTGGAGGGGCGTGTAGGTGCAATTGGTAATTGAGTGATCAGTCTCATTAAATCAGTCTCATTAAATCATTAAATTGAATCACTCATTGAATCATACCATTGAATCATTCTCATTGAATCAGTCTCATTGAATCATTTTCATTGAATCAGTCTCATTGAATCATACCATTAATTTTGGTGCTTAATAATAAATTACCAAACAGCCAAATTATGGTATATTCCAAATTATTATGATCACTTACCATATTACATAACTCATATGCACCTTGGAATTATTTGAGATTGTGTGACTTCAAGGAATATGGAAGCAAATAAGCACACAGTTTCAATAATAATTGAATTTATTATAACAAAGATAAAATGAATAATGGCAGTTGAAATCTTTATATACAAATATGATATATACTTGATGAGCGTGTGTGTGTGTGTGTGTGTGTGTGTGTGTGTGTGTGTGTGTGTGTGTGTGCGCGTGTGTGTTTTATCTGAGGTATGTGTGTCACCACGTGGAAAAGAATTAGCTCTGCGTTGCTAGCTAAGATGTGTTTGTGTGTGTGTGTGGGTGTGTGTGTCCGTCCACGTGGTGGAGGCCTTGTGGTCCCTTGAGACAATACAATTAGCCTGGATGCTAATGAGACAAAAGAATTAACCGTATGTGGCTAGCTAAGGCCCAAGGATCCTACCTCGTGGAGTTAAGACAAAAGGAATATTATCTAAGGTGTGGGGGAGGGTGACCACGTGTTCGAGACAAAAGATTAGCTCTGTGTAGCTAGCTAAGGTGTGTTGTAAGGCCTATGGCCTAGCTAAAAAGGCTAGCGTGGGATGCTAACTGAGGTGTGTTTTGTGTGTGACCACGTGGTAAGGCCTTACAGTCCCTTGAGACAATGCAGTTAGCTCTGGATGCTAATGAGACAGAAGAATTAGCCGTAGCAGCTAACCCACTAGCTTTATAACATTACCAAATTCACTGAAACCTTGATGAGGTCAAAATATGTGTAAGAATGAAATTAAGAGTGTTAGGAAGGAATAGAAGATAGCATGCAACCTGTCTATTAAACAATTGAGAGATCAAAACAAAATAGAACAATCAATTCAACACCGAGTGTCTACAGTGTACACAATTAAACCGTTCCTGAGTTTAATTCACACTCCTTAATAAAACTAATTCCTAAGACTAGGTTTTGTCCAAATGCCAGTCTTACTTCAGTATCTCGTCTCTACGTGAGATTATGAGAAGAAGTTCCGAGACTTTTGGAGTTTCACCGTTGTGAAGCACGTGAGGCGCAGAGAATTTCTTGGTCCGACGTGTGGTCGCTCGTGATGAAAAGAAAGTCTCTGATCAGACAATATGCACAGCTTTTTTTTTAATATTAGAAAGATCCGGTCGCTTCTAACTTTTAAATTAACTGCTTGGTGGCAGTTTGGTACGTACTTGATGATAGACAAACAAACCGGCTGTAACTCAGGCTGAGTTTAAAAATCGCGCGATCCTAGGATCTACCGTGGCCAAAGGTGAAAGAAAAGCGCGAAACTCTGATTCTTGAGGAAAAGAAAAGACGTCTTTATCTGGTTTTCTGGTGCGGGGTATCTCTTTGTGTCCAGACGGCTTGAATTCCAGACGAGAGAGAGGGAGACGGAAGCGTTGTTCTATTTCTTATGCCTTCCTGGAGGATGTGACGTTGGTGATCCTGCCCAGATGTGACGTAGGTCAACGCAGAAGTTGGCTGATGGGAAATGTAGTTTCTTAAAGAGATGGGCTGTTGTAGTTCTTAAAGGGACTGTACCTACATTCCCCCTTTTGGTCTCAGGGGTATGATGGAGTCATAGCACTAAGAGCACAGTACCGTACAGTCTGCATGTCCATAGTCCTTGAGGTAGCCTTGCTCTGTACAGTCCATGGTGTCCTGTGAAAACTGTGTAAACTCATGAGTTCCAGTAAGACAGTTGGAGGCAGAGGCATTTTGGGCATATACTCAGGCTATGGGCATTTTGGGCATATAATCACTCTAGCTAACTAGGTCAAAGTCACATCTAAAAAAAAATTAAACACTGAACATGAAACATATATACTTCATTTCCTATGCATTAAAACAAACAAGAAAAGAGAAGAAATGAAGGAAGGAAAGAAGTATTAGTATTTGGGTTGGTGAATGTGACTGGGAATGTCAGTGTATGCTTATGGGTGAGTGAGGCGTACAAGCTAGGTGGACAGGATGGGCCTAACTGTCTTCCCCCCCCCCCCCTTTTGGGAGTGAGGACTGTTCAACAGGTTTGATTCGATTGTTATGGAAATCGATATGAGGGCGTTTGATTAGGCCTGGATGTCCTAATGCGATACGCAACGGGGGACAGTTTTTCTACGATTGAAAGGTCCCGACCAGTGTGGTAGGAACTTTTTGAGACTTCTACTGGCTTGGCAAGGTTGAAATATAGGACTTTGTCGCCTATTTGATATTTGTGATGAGAGGCTTTTCGGTCGTAGTAGGCCTTTTTACCCTTTTACACTCACTTCAATTTATCTGTTGAGGGGTCTGACCTCTTTTGTAACAGTTCTTTAATCTCAGCCAACTGGGCTTTTAAAGAATCCAGCTCTGAGTGGAACTCACCAGGTTGGTCTGAGTCACTGTGTCGGTCATCTCTACCCCTACGTTTAGAGCTATGGTCGGAACGCTCCTGCCGTCTCTGGCCAGAGCGGGGATGATGGTCTTGCTGCCAACCGCCTTGTTCCCTACGACCTTTTTAATGTGATGGGCGGTTGCCATAGTCACTGTGGACTTGCCTTCAGTCCCTCCTGGCCTTACTTTGCCGATTTTTCCACTCACCCTTGTGATGGCTCAGCAAGGGGCGGTTCGGACCGGGATTTCTCCAGGGGGGTCCCCCTTTTGGAGCTTTGCCTCCTTCCAAGGCTAGCGGGGGCCCGTCTGCATCCTGAAGCCTAAGGACTCTGGGTTCATCATCATTTCCGTTTGCAGTTTTGACGATGGTCTCCCAGGTCATTTGGGCTAGTTGCCTAATTTCCCTCATCGAGTGGAAACCCTGTCGACACGTCAGTGTGACTTGAGTCCGCATGCTTGGGTGGAGGTTATGTAAGAAGAGGGATTTGAAGCCTCTATCTTCTTCCAAGCCTGGTGCGCTACTACCCTGGAAATAGGCAGTACGTAGCCGTCTATAATATTCACGAGGCGCCTCAGACCGTTTTTGTTTAATTTGTAATGCACACAATGTCGCGGAGGTTTCGTCTGTGTACGGCGCATATTCTTCCCTCATGTAGTTGCGAAGTCTCGAATAACTATCGAGAACGTTTGGGGGTAGAGTCTCTAAAAAGGCATGAACGCTGCTACTGGAGGTCTTCCAGATCAGTTTAAGTTTCTCTCGCGTTGTGGCTTTCGGTAGGTCCATCAGGCATCGATCTATTTCTCATAAATAATCATTTACGTTGGTTCTTTGATTGTCGGGATCGAATCACTCGACATCTTTGGCAAGTAGGTCAATTTCTCGTAAGAGAAGAGTTTGGTGCACGCCCTTGTGTGACCTTCTTGGCTCTCCTGAGTACTCACTATCTAAGCTACTCTGGTATTGCTCCCATTTCGCACTAGATTCATAGCCTGATTCATCCGAAGATGGATCAGGGATACTGTAGCACACTGACCTGGGTGTGCTATGGTTCTGGGCTCGGGATGAGCGCAGTATGGCTCCACCCTGGCTAAATGACGAAGTCGTGTAGCGAGTTGATGGAGTTTGGCGGGGTGTCTGGTCCTCGACCAGGTAATCTACGGTGTCCGGTTCGGACGCCTCTTCCTGCTCTGAGCTTTGGCGCATTGTTGGGGGTCTTTCATGCCCCTCGTGCCCTTCTTGGGAGGTCTGCTCCTCGGCAGCCCTCTTGGCAGCCATTTCGGCTTTCTCTAGCCTTTCGGTGCAATCATCAAGGGAGCTTTTCAAGAGCTCACGCTCCCTATGTAAATCATTATTATCGGCTGCCAGCTCGGTGTTGCTGGTGGCCAGCCTTTCAACCTCTCTGCGGAGGCGTCTGATTTCTGAATCAGTATCTCGGAAGTATGACAGGAATAGCTTACCTAGTGCCGCTTGGACACTATTAGTTGTTCCTTTTGGATCTCTCATATGTTTGTTCGAGTTATCTATGTTGTTTTGGCAATCACTCTTACTCGTGTTCCTAATGTTTGCCTTTTCGGAGGCAGAGCAGCGAATGAGGTCTGCGATGACCTCAAGGAGAGACATGTCTTGAGCATTGTCTTCAATTTTTGAGACACGAGGGGATGCCATTTCGCCTAGGTTGGATATTAGGTAATCAATTAATCAATGAGTTAATTAATAATTAATTTTTATGAATTAATATTAACTACATAATTAATAAATCAATAAAGTTTGTCTTGTTTGAAAATGCTATCTCTTATCCTAAGTTATGAATAGGTTATTAGTATTTTGTGATATGGTTATCACACTACTGTTAACCGTCTAACACACCTGGGAATATACCTTAGCAACTGCTGAATCAAACTGATAGTTTATCTGTTGTTGCAACAATATTCAAGAAGTCAACACCAATCTCCTCACATGGGGCACCAATTTAACATGTAGGTGCAATTGGTAATTGAGTGATCAGTCTCATTAAATAGGTCTCATTAAATCATTAAATTGAATCACTCATTGAATCATACCATTGAATCATTCTCATTGAATCAGTCTCATTGAATCGTTTTCATTGAATCAGTCTCATTGAATCATACCATTAATTTTGGTGCTTAATAATAAATTACCAAACAGCCAAATTATGGTATATTCCAAATTATTATGATCACTTACCATATTACATAACTCATATGCACCTTGGAATTATTTGAGATTGTGTGACTTCAAGGAATATGGAAGCAAATAAACACACAGTTTCATTCATAATTGAATTTATTATAACAAAGATAAAATGAATAATGGCAGTTGAAATCTTTCTATACAAATATGATATATACTTGATGCGTGTGTGTGTGTGTGTGTGTGTGCGTGCGTGCGTGCGTGTGTGTTTTATCTGAGGTATGTGTGTCACCATGTGGAAAAGAATTAGCTCTGCGTTGCTAGCTAAGATGTGTTTGTGTGTGTGTGGGTGTGTGTGTGTGTCCGTCCATGTGGTGGAGGCCTTGTGGTCCCTTGAGACAATACAATTAGCCTGGATGCTAACGAGACAAAAGAATTAGCCGTATGTGGCTAGCTAAGGCCCAAGGATCCTACCTCGTGGAGTTAAGACAAAAGGAATATTATCTAAGGTGTGGGGGAGGGTGACCACGTGTTGGAAACAAAAGATTAGCTCTGTTTAGCTAACTAAGGTGTGTTGTAAGGCCTATGGCCTAGCTAAAAAGGCTAGCGTGTGATGCTAACTGAGGTGTGTTTTGTGTGTGACCATGTGGTAAGGCTTAAAAGTCCCTTGAGACAATGCAGTTAGCTCTGGATGCTAATGAGACAGAAGAATTAGCCGTAGCAGCTAACCCACTAGCTTTATAACATTACCAAATTCACTGAAACCTTGATGAGGTCAAAATATGTGTAAGAATGAAATTAAGAGTGTTAGGAAGGAATAGAAGATAGCATGCAACCTGTCTATTAAACAATTGAGAGATCAAAACAAAATAGAACAATCAATTCAACACCGAGTGTCTACAGTGTACACAATTAAACCGTTCCTGAGTTTAATTCACACTCCTTAATAAAACTAATTCCTAAGACTAGGTTTTGTCCAAATGCCAGTCTTACTTCAGTATCTTGTCTCTATGCGAGATTATGAGAAGAAGTTCCGAGACTTTTGGAGTTTCATCGTTGTGAAGCACGTGAGGTGCAGAGAATTTCTTGGTCCGACACGTGGTCACTCGTGATGAAAAGAAAGTCTCTGATCAGACAATATGCACAGCTTTTTTTTTTATATATTAGAAGGATCTGGTCGCTTCTAACTTTTAAATTAACTGCTTGGCAGCAGTTTGGTACGTACTTGATGAGAGACAAACAAACCGGCTGTAACTCAAGCTGAGTTTAAAAATCGTGCGATCCTAGGATCTACCGTGGCCAAAGGTGAAAGAAAAGCGCGAAACTCCTGATTCTTGAGGAAAAGAAAAGAAAAGACGTCTTTATCTGGTTTTCTGGTGCGGGGTATCTCTTTGTGTCCAGATGGCTTGAATTCCAGATGAGAGAGAGGGAGATGGAAGCGTTGTTCCATTTCTTATGCCTTCCTGGAGGATGTGACATTGGTGATCCCGCCCAGGCGTGATGTAGGTCAACGCGGAAGTTGGTTGATGAGAAATGTAGTTTCTTAAAGAGATGGGCTGTCGTTGTTCTCAAAGGGACTGTACCTACAGGCGCGCGGTCCGAACAGAGGGTGAAAGGGCATCCCAGCAGGTATTAACGGAGGGCGAGGACCGCCCAATTGATCGCCAGGCACTCCTTCTCTATGGTGCTGTAGCGCCCCTCACACACTGACAGCTTCCGACTAATGTACAGCACTGGGCGATCCTCCCCCTCCACCTCCTGGGACATAACAGCCCCCAGCCCTCTGTCCGACGTGTCCGTCTGCAATATAAAAGGGAGAGAAAAATCAGGGGAGTGTAACAGTGGCCCCCCACACAGTGCAGCCTTTACCTCAGAAAAAGCCCGCTGGCATTGCTCCGTCCACTGGACCGGATCTGGTGCCCCCTTTTTAGTGAGATCAGTCAGCAGGCTGGTGACATCCGAATAATTAGGTATAAACCTATGATAATAGCCAGCCAGCCCCAGGAACTGTCTCACCCCCTTTTTGGTCTTGGGCCTTGGGCAGGCCGCAATCACTGCAGTCTTGTTAATTTGGGGACGCACCTGCCCATTGCCCAAGTGGAAACCCAGATACTGTACTTCCACCCGCCCAATCGCGCACACTTCGGGTTGGCTGTGAGACCCGCCCGCCTCAGCGACCTAAGGATGGCCCTCAGGTGTTGTAGGTGCCGCGGCCAGTCATTACTATAAATAATGATGTTGTCAAGGTACGCGGCAGCATAGGTGGCATGGGGGCAGAGGACCCTATCCATCAGCCGCTGAAACGTAGCGGGCGCCCCAAACAGCCCAAAAGGAAGTGTGATAAGCTGGTGTAAGCTGAACGGTGTGGAAAAGGCCGTTTTTTCTCGGGATAATGGAGTCAAGGGGATCTGCCAATAACCCTTTGTCAAATCCAGTGTCGAGTAAAAACGAGCCATGCGTAATCGATCGAGCAACTCATCAATACGAGGCATTGGGTACACGTTGAATTTAGACACCGCGTTGACTTTTCTATAGTCCACACAGAACGGGACCGACCCATCAGCCTTGGGTACCAAGACCACTGGGCTGCTCCAGTCGCTGTGGGACTCCTCGACGATGCCCATTTCGAGCATGGCCTCGAGTTCTTCCCGAACCACTTTTTTCTTTTGTTCGGGTAGCCTGTAAGGGTGGCTATGCACTACCACCCCCGGGGGCGTCTCAATGTGGTGCTCTATGAGGTCGGTGCGGCCGGGCAGGGGCGAGAACACGTCCAAAAATTCGGTCTGCAACTGGGCAACCTCTGCGAGTTGTGTCGGGGAGAGGTGGTCTCCACAGGGGACCGGAGAGGTACGCAATGCCAATACTCCCTTTTGAACCTCCGGCCCCAGCTCCGCCTTCTCCGGAACCACCGACACCAATGCCATGGGGACCTCCTCGTTCCAGAGTTTGAGTAGATTGAGGTGGTAAATCTGTAGCGCTCCACCCCTGTCCGTTCGCCTCACCTCGTAGTCAACGTCCCCGACTCGCCGTGTGACCTCAAAGGGTCCTTGCCACTTGGCGATTAATTTGGAGCTCGATGTGGGCATCAGTACAAGTCCTTTATCTCCCGGTGCGAACTCCCTAAGGCGCGTACCCTTGTCATACCGGTGGGTTTGTCATTATTGGGCCTGCCACAAATTCTCCTGGGTTAGGTGCATGAGTGTGTGGAGTTTGCACGCAGGTCAATAACGTATTGAATTTCATTTTTACTTGGTGAAGGTCCCTCCTCCCAATTTTCTCGCAGCACATCCAAAATGCCGCGCGGCTTACGCCCATATAACAATTCGAATGGGGAGAACTCTGTGGAGGCTTGTGGGACCTCTTGCACTGCAAACAACAAGGGTTCGAGCCATTTATCCCAATGACGTGCATCCTCGCTTACGAATTTCTTAATTATATTTTTGAGGGTGCAATTGAATCATTCAACTAAACTGTCCGTTTGTGGGTGATAAACGCTGGTGCAGATCGGCTTAATACCTAATAACCCATACAGTTCGTTCGGTGTTCGTGACATAAACGAGGTGCCTTGGTCAGTCAGAATCTCTTTCGGGATTCCAACTCGGGAGATAACGCGGAAGAGCGCCTCCGCAATACTGCGTGCTGAGATATTGCGAAGAGGCACTGCTTCCGGGTATCGCGTTGCATAGTCCACCAGAGCTAATATAAAGTGGTACCCTCGTGCTGACCGATCTAATGGCCTGACGAGATCCATCCCAATTCTTTCGAACGGGGTCTCGATTAATGGTAGAGGGGGCAAAGGCGCTTTTGGAATGGCCGCTGGATTTACTAACTGGCATTCACGGCACGCTGTACACCACCTACGGACATGGCCGCGAATTCCTGGCCAATAGACCCCTTCGCATGTTTGTAAACAAACCGACCGTTGCCAGGATGCATGCGCACCCTGGACCCAGAAACAATGGCGCTGCCCATAGACCGGCATTATGTGCTGTCAGATTATGCTAAACAATTGTCGTTACAAGATCGAGAATGCTACATAAATAAGTTAACTCTAACAAGTGGACATCGCCTACCGGATCTGTATTTAATTAAAGGGTGGACGGATGATGTTAGTAAGTCCCCTGGTATACAATGGCCAGATATATACTCGTAACTTATTGACAAGACTTCAGTGTACACCCACGAAAAACTTTGTTTCTACAAGTCTTTAGACGCATATGATTATGTTATGTGCGGGCATGTACAACTTGATTAACAATGGGACATTCATATTCATTTTGTTTTAATCAAATTATGCCAGTGATGTGATGGCAATGTGGCTTTAGCTATAACAGCAAATACCAACACTAAACAGCAATTTGCAGGAGGTAATGGCATGAAAGGAATGATAGTGTAAAGAGTGCAGCTAAGAGAAATCAGAGCTGCGTAAAAAGCGAGAGGCAGAGACCGGAAATGAAACTGAACGGGGCGGGAGCTAGGTTAGAGCAGTCAACGTAAGTTGGCATTTAGAGTGAGGGCACACTATTTTACCTTTCCATCCTTGCTTTAAAATTGTGATTTTCGTCATACACAAATAATGATGGCACAAAATCTGGACTGCTTGAGTCAAGCGAGACCTCTCCTACAAACAAAATTGCATGCAAAGCTAAGTTAACATGCTAACAATATTCATTACATTGTGTAACTATGACCCAGCTAATCAGACAAACGTTACCAAAGTATTTTGCTACATCAATAAACGAAGACTAGAAAGAATAAAAAAGAAAGATTTAATAAATAGCCTGATCTTACCTGTGATGAAGTGGGTGCTGCAAACCCGTGCATTTTTGATGGTGCTTTCATCCCAGTCTACACGTTTGATGGCTCGTAGTCATAGACGTCGGCGATTTTTTTGGAATGGGTGAGATCCTGCTGGAATTCTGTACATTTTAACCCCATCACTGCTACGATTCTGACACCCGAAAACACAACAACTAGGCATTTCTGAGTCTTTTTTGGGTCCAGGCTGCGCGCGCAATTTCCGCTTACGTATGAATGACATTTACTGCGAAGGGGTCTATAGAACCGGGCCATTATTCAGGCTAGTGTTTTATCCTGCCCTAAGTGTCCAGCCATGGGATTAAAGTGAGCCGCCTGGAATACCAATTCCCGGCGCCTTTTTGGAATCAAGAGCTGCATGATTTGTTCTTTAGACTGAGTGTCCTGCGTCACTCAGTATAATCTATCCTTCATAATAGAAAAATAAGGGAAGGACGGGGTGGCATTTGGCTGGAGCGTTTGACCATCAATTACTCTCACTTGGTCAAACGCATGCCTCAGAGTCTTGTCTTGCGACTGCTCTAACGGGAAATCCACAAGGGATTCCCCGAGAGAGGGAGGAGGAGCCAGCGGTGCCTCACTCTGATGCGGAGATGATGTAGACGGCTCTTTGACAGCTGCTCCTGCCAAAGCGACACCGGGTGTAGAGGCTTGTTCTTAGTGAGACCTTGAGAAAAGTGCTATAGCTTACACTGACGAAGTCTCTGACCCAAAGTAACTGTTTCCACTCTCAATGTCCATGTGCCTGGCAATAAATCCACTTGAAATGTCTTGAAAGTTGAACTTTAATCCTCTGTTTAACAATTACAAAGGTTCTAAGATGCAGAGAGTCAGGTAAGAAAAACTGTTCGCTTCCACGGCTCCTCGAGATCTCCCATAAGAAAGTGCGAGATCGTTCTTATAATAGCTGAGACCGTTCTAGTTCTAGTTCTAATTCTTCACATATGAATTCTAATTCTAATTCTTGAGAAGCGTGAGACCATTCTAATTCTTCTAACCTTGCCACATATTATTCATCATCTTAATCATGAAATAAACTACTTATATGAAATTACACACTCAAATGAAATTATTTATACCTTTTAACATAAATTGTAATTCACATCTATATGCATTCTACTTTGGCTGCTACATACCCAGCCCCTAATTGCTTTCTATCCTAGAAACAATTACAACATTGAATGTACTTAACAGTCCTTTTCATTCTGCTTCTTGAAGCAGGCAGAGTTTGGTGATCGGCTGCTCAAGTTCATTTGTCTTCATCTTGACTCGAACCTTGCAGACGACTCCATGTTCGTCCTCCACGGTGTTCACGATTCTCCCCATCAGCCATGATCCTCTGGGGGCTGATTCGTCGACAAAGTTTTGCCAAATTCAGGTGGCTTAAAGCATCTAGTTACTCCAAAGCCAGTGAGCTGTTGGGGTTCTTCGGTCCACTTGGTCCATTGTTGTGTGAGGTGTTCTGGCACAGTGTCATCCCAGGCTGTTCTTAGTCTACACAATTCTTGCAGGATGTTTCTAGCAGGTAGTATGACTGGTGACAACATTCCTAGCGGATCATAGACAGAGCTCATTGTAGACAGGAGTCCTCTCCTGGTGAGAGGCTTCTGCTCGATGTTCACCTGAAACTTGAACTGATCTGACCGGATGCACCATTGTGCTCCCAAGGCTCTCTTGATGGCGAGTGAGTCCTGGTCAAGATCAAGATCTTTGACTTCTGTTGCTCGGTCCTCAAGCGGAATGGTTAACAACACGTTTCGACTGTTGGTCATCTATTTTGTCAGTCTAAATCCTCCTGTTTGACAGATGGCCGTCAAGTCATGGAGTAGCTTGTTCACTTCCTGTTCTGAGTTAACCGATTTTAGACAATCGTTGAAGTAAAAATTGTTCAACACTGTCTCCACAGCTGCTGCATCAAAAGTACTCCTGTTGTCCTCGGCACACCTTCTCAGCGCATAGTTCGCGCAGCTGGGTGAGGAGGTGGCTCCGAACAAGTGTACCTCCATTCTGTACTCCTGCAGCTCCTTTGAGATGTCCCCGTCAGGCCACCATAAAAACCTGAGAAGGTCAGCGTCTTCAGATGGGACCTTGACCTGGTGGAACATGGCCTCCACATCTGCCATGACTGTGATTGGCTCCTGACGAAATCGGGTTAAGACTCCAACCAGACTGCTTGTCATGTCAGGCCCTTGCAGTAGTTGCTCATTGAATGTGGTTCCCTGATATGAAGCGCCGCAGTCGAATACTACTCGAAGTTTATGCTTCTTGGGGTGGTAGACGGCATGATGTGGAATAAACCACACCTTTCCATCACTCCTGTTAAGCTCTTTGTCTGGGACTTTGACGGTGTATCCCTTGGTTATGACCTGGTTCATGAAGCTGACGTATTCCTCTCGGAACGTCTGATTTCTCTGAAGCTTCTTTTTCATGTTGAGCACTCATTGCTCTGTCATTGCTCTATTGTTAGGCATTTTCATATCTTTGTTCTTCAATGGCAATCCGATAGAGTAGTGACCGTCGACCAGTTTTGTGGATGTGGTGACTCTGTCCATAAACAGTTGATCTTCCTTCGACATCTCAAGCTGCTCTCTTTGAGCATTCTCGGGAAAATCATACTTGAATTGCTGGGTCCACAATTCTTCAAGTCGAGCCACCGATATCCAATTCATTTGGATCTGTGGGTATCCGTCCTTTGACCAGCTTCCGATGTTCTCACGCAGCGGCCTGTTCACTGTCCATCCCAAGACTGTACGTACTGCATACGGCCCATCTTTCATGCTGCGGATTACCTCTTCTAGCTCTAAAGCTTTTGCGACATCAGTCCCAATTAGAAGATCGATATCCGCCTTGATCAATGGAATTCGTACACCTCGTAAGTGTGGCCACCTATCCACGTCCTCTTGGGTTGGGATATTCTCCTGACTAGCAGGTATGGCCCTTTGTGTAAACACACCAGTGAGCCCGACAAAGTCATCCCCCTCCAGACTGCTGACTTCTAGGTCTGGCAACACCTTGCACAAGACGGTCTTTTGGTCTCCCATAGTGGTAAGTAGGATGTTCACATTTTTTCCTTGCAGGTTAAGGTCATTGGCTAGCTTGTTAGTGCAAAAGGAGGCATTGCTCCCTGGATCCAGGAACGCATAACAAGTCAGCACCTTGTTGCCTTTCTTTGCCTTCACTCTCACCAGAACGATGGCGAGGACAGTTCCTGCACCCCCGGCCCCCATCTGAGAGCAAGTTTCCCCTGCATCCATGAATCCACTGACCACAGTTTGTTCTTCCTGTAAAGACTCCTCTTTTGGTTCCTCCCTTGAAGTGTCTTCCTTTGGTATGTCTTTAGGTTTCTGCTTTATGTGTAACAGTGTAGGGTGTTTAGCTGAACACATCTCACAGCTCTTCTTTTCTTCACAGGTACTGCTCATGTGTCCTCCTATAAGACAGCTGTAGCAGAGTCCTTTACTCTTAAGGAATTCCAATTTTTCTTTGTGCAGCCTTTTTTGAAGTTTCTTGCACTGTTCCATGGTATGATCTCCCTGACAGAAGATGCACGGTTTCACGAAAGCCATGTTCATGTTTGGTTTCTTCTCTTTAGCTTTCTTGTTCTCGGCACCAGCAACATCTTTCACTACTTTCTGTTCTTTAGCTTCGGTAGCTAGCATTATGATGGTTTTCTTGCCAGCTGATTTTTCAGGTTGGCGCTTTGTTTGACCTGAGATTTCACCAAACACAGGGTGTGCTGCCATTTCAGCCTGTTTGGTTACAAATGACACCACGTCTTGGAATTTTGTTTGCCGATCTTTCTTCTGAATGTCAATGGTGACACTCCTGAATTTCTCCCTCAGCCTGTATGGGAGCTTGGAGATGACTGTGTGCATGTTCGCAGCATTCTCCATCTCATCCAAGTACTCTAGATCCGACATTGCGTTGTTACAGTTGATCAGAAACAGAGCGTATGCTTCAAGTGCCTTAGCGTCGTCTGACTTGATAGTAGGCCAATTTAAAGCCTTGTCCAGGTATGCCATTGAGATCTTATATTTGTCACCAAAGCGCTCCTTTAATAATTTCTTGGCTTCAGGGTAGCCCTGTTCAGGGTCCATATGAAAACAGCTGCGCACTAAGTCATTAGGCTGACCACTTGTGTGCTGTTCCAAATAGTAAAGCCGATCTTTGCTGTTTTCAGTCTTGCTTTCTATGCAATGCTCGAAAGCTCTCATGAAGAGACGGTATTCCATTGGATCTCCTTTAAAAACTGGAATATTCGGCGATGGCAATGTAGATAGCTTTTGTTGCTTTATTAGACTCTCAGTTATCTCGTTTTGGCGTTGCATGACAGAAACCAGGTTATCTGTGTTTGCAGAATTGCCCTTTGAAGTAACAGGCACTTGTTGTGCAACAAGCGCTGCATTGACAGCTATTCCACCACTATGGCTATGCTGAGATACATTACTAGCCCCACCGCTCCTATTGTGACTGACATGTTGTCTCTGAGTAGCCGTCAGTGGATCCACTCTACTGCCTTTAGAGCCGCTTGACACATCTGAGCCTTCATATTTTCTTAACACAGCTAATCTTGCATCTGATGCAGCGAGCTCTGCTTGTAACTCCAACTCTTCCTTTTCAGCTTTGAGTTGTAGCTCCTGCTCCTTGAGCCATAGCTCATGCGCTTCCAAATCCCTTTTTTGTTTTTCCTTTTCGGCTTTGAGCTGTAGCTCCTGTTCCTTGAGCCGTAGCTCATGCTTCTCCAAAGCCCTTTTCTGTTTCAATGTAGCTGTCTTGGTTAACAAAGCAGCTTTATCCATTTCAGCTTTTAAGCGCTCAGCGTGAACTGATGATACTACAGAGGCAGAAGAGACAGACTTGGCCTTTTTACTCTTTCTGGATGTAACTGAAGCGCTATCTTCAGGATTTACCTCATTGTTCACTCTTTCAGACTCTTCTATGCGAAGCATTGCATCTTGTATCCATGAACTAACTTCTTGCACAAAATTGCATTGCTTATCATATCTTGGCTGAAACCACTCACTTTGATCTGCATTCATATTCTCTATGTATCCAAGTTGACTGTACAGGTCTTTGACATCAGCATATATCTTACTGAATTCTCCTATCAGCTCTTCATACTTGGTTAACAATTCCTTTGTTATAATTTCCACGTTTGCATCATCCTCCATTAAAGCAATCAATTCGTTTCTTTTCTCAGTCAGTTTTCTTAGCTTTGCTCTTCTGGAGCTGATTCTTGTCTGCAGACTATTTTCCAATGACACTTGTGTTGGTTTACCCAGACGTTTTTCCCCCAGAGGGCTTACCGTCTTTTCTTTTTCATCCGTCATGGTTGCTTTGAACGTTGGTCCATTTTTTTTTTCCGATTCCACCTTCGACAGTCACGTTGCAGCCACGTCCACTTGTCAATCACCAGCCATGAGTGTAGCGCGTGATCATGCTAGTTCAGAAGTCCCTCGGTAAATCCCTCGATGAATCTTCTTTCCAGTTTCAGCGAACCTCTCCAGCGTTTTGTAATCCAATGTCAAGCAAGTTTTTCTTACTAATGTAGAGGCTTGTTCTTAGTGAGACCTTGAAAAAAGTGCTATAGCTTACACTGACGAAGTCTCTGACCCAAAGTAACTGTTTCCACTCTCAATGTCCATGTGCCTGGCAATAAATCCACTTGAAACATCTTGAAAGTTGAACTTTAATCCTCGGTTTAACAATTACAAAGGTTCTAAGATGCAGAGAGTCAGGTAAGAAAAACTGTTCACTTCCACGGCTCCTCGAGATCTCCCATAAGAAAGCGCGAGATCGTTCTTATAATAGCTGAGACCGTTCTAGTTCTACAGTAGTTCTAATTCTTCACATATGAATTCTAATTCTAATTCTTGAGAAGCGTGAGACTGTTCTAATTCTTCTAACCTTGCCACATATTATTCATCATCTTAATCATGAAATAAACTACTTATATGAAATTACACACTCAAATGAAATTATTTATACCTTTTAACATAAATTGTAATTCACATCTATATGCATTCTACTTTGGCTGCTACACCAGGACCTCCCCTTGCTGAACTATGTCAGGACCCACTCTTTACTAAATGACTCATTAATGCCCCGAATCCCAGCCAATCAGTCCCCAAAATTATCGAGTGGGTGAGGCGAGGATTAACTGCTGCCTTTACTCTAAATTTTTCCCCTCTGAAAAAAATGTGGACTGACACTAAAGGGTAGCTGTGAACATCCCCGTGCACACACAACGCCTTCACCCCCTGTACTCCCCCCAATGCCTCGTCTTGCACCAGGCTTTGGTGAATTGAGGTCTGATTGCAGCCAGAGTCCACCAAAGCCTGATATGTATCCCCTTGGACACTCACTGGTATGCAATACACTCCGGCCCAATCAAGGGTGGCTCCTGGCACGTCGGGGATCCGAACCACCACACCCACTTTCATCACCGAGCACTGCTGTTGGAGGTGGCCCGGCTGCCCGCAGCGCCAGCAAACCGGCCCGGGCTTTCTCTCTGCACCGGTACTCTGGGGCTCACTCACCTGAGGGGGGGGAGAGACAGACATGGAAGTGGGAAACGGGAGGACACCGTGGGTGCGGCGGACTGGCTGTGAGGGAGCCGGCCCCCACCTCCGTGGTGGGGGAACAGGGGCAAGGACGAGACACAGAAGGGGAGGGGGAGAGAGGAGAGAAGCGAAGAGGGGATCTGTGATCCTGCCGCGGGAACAGCCGCCAAATTATCCTCCACCAACTCGATGGCCTGATCCCGCGACGCCGGGCGATGGCACTGGACCCACTCTGCCGTTCCTTTGAGAAGTTGTGCGATGAACTGCTCCAGTGCCACCAGGTCGACAACTCCCTCGGCGTCGTGGTTGTCAGCCCTCAGCCACCGCCTGCAGGCATCCTGGAGTTGCTGGCCAAATGTGAACGGGCGGCCAACCTCCTCTAGGCGCAGAGCGCGGAAGCGCTGACAATGTTGTTCGGGGGTGCGCCCCACACGCTGGAGGACGGCCCGGCGCAGGTCCGTGTAGACCAGCCGGCTGTCGGCCGGGAGCTGTAGCGCGGCCAGCTGCACCTCACACATTAGCAGGGGGAGGAGGTGTGCCGCGCGCTGTTCCACCGGCCACCCCGAGGCTTCTGCTGCTTGTTCAAATAGCGTGAGGAAGGCCTTGGGGTCATCGTGCGGGCCCATCTTCGTCGGGGTGAGGTGGAGTGGACCCGCAGCGGTGGAGATGGTGGCCCCCGCCAACGCGAGGAAGTGTCGGAACGCCTGACGATCTTCCTGTTGTGCCAGCACCAGGGCCTCGAACCATTGTTCTTGCTCCTTTCGGAGGGTGAGCAGCGCCTGGTGCTGGCTCTGTGGGGCCGTGGTGAGGGCGTGGATCAGGTCTGTGAAGGAGGAGGACTCCATGGGGCTGTTCTCTTCTGTGCTCAGTCCTGGGTTTCGGCACCACTGTAGAAGTCAGAGTGGGTGGGTGGAGCACAGAAGTACGGCAGGCCAGAACTGAGTTCCAAAACTCTTTTAGCTTTTCAGCTTTAACTTCACACTCTCCCAGTCGCATGCGCGCACGCGCGCGCGCGCGCGCGCGCGCACACACACACACACACACACACACACACACAAGTCTTCTGGTGCAGGAGAGAGCTCCCTTCCTCTGCCCTCTCTCTCCTTATATAGGGCGTGGTTGCTGGGAAGACACACAAACACAGGTTAATTCACATCAGGTGTAGTGATTCTGCCATTTACCTTCCCTGACTCCGCCCTCCGGTCACAGACCGACGCTTGACCACGCCCCCACTGCCACAGTAACTAACTTCTAAAATTGAGTAGATTTTAAGTAAAATGTTTAAGTTTTAGGAGATTTGTACAGCTTTCCTGAAATTAAACAAGTTAACAAAGTGAATATTTCCTCACTGAGAAATTAAATGTTTTTTGTTAATGGTAATTAAAGTTTACAGTTAGCTATTCTTGATTTTTATTAGTACTCTGAAAACAAAATACTGACTAAAAGTAACTTAATTTAGAATGTTATTGTAATTAAAAATGAGTAACTATTACTTAAAATTAATGAGTAAAAAGTACTTGAACAAATATTACTATTACTTAAATCATAGTTTACTAAAATACTACTACTCAATTTTTGATGTAATCAGTTTCAAAATAAATTTTGAGTTAAAATAACATCAGGTTTTACAGTGTGCTAATACTTTTGTGACTACTGATCCACTGACTTTATAAATCTTTTGGCAGATTTCCACGTAGTGTTTCTGGGGTGAAAAATGGCATTATAGTTATCATAAATTTATGAGTTGTATTTTCTTTTGTTCAAAATAGCAGTTTGAGAACATCTATCTATCAACTAAATTATCCATATCTGTATTTGGATTTATCCCCAAAGTGGGAATGATTTAACTGGAAGGGTCTTTTTTTTTTATTAAATATAAGCCCTGAAGTACCAGCACTGTCAACATGGTCTGTGAATTCTGGCTCCGACAGTTCCTGCACCTCAGTTACATCACTCCAGTTCCTGATTGGCCTCAACTATGGATGAGGAAGGGAGAAAGAGAGAGAGAAAAAGAAAGAAAGACACTTGTGCTGTGATTATTTTTGTCTATCAAGTCAAGTTTATTTGTATAGCACTTTTAACAACAGAAATTGTCACAAAGCAGCTTTAGAGAAAATTAAAGACTTTAAACATGAGCTAATTTTATCTCTAATTTATCCCCAATGAGCAAGCCTTTGGCAATGGTGGCAAGGAAAAATTCCTTCAGACAACGTGAGGAAGAAATGTCAAGAGGAACCAGACTCAAAAGGGAACCCACCTTCATTTGGGTGATAACAGCATATATATTTTAAAAAAAAATCGCTTCTATAAATGTGTCCTATATAGTTACAAAGTATAACTGTGAAAACCAGGGCTTTGAACCGGTTCAAGGAACGAAAACGAAAACCGGGAACTTTTTCTATTTCACATGGAACAGAAATGAAACCAGAAACTTTATTATTTTTTATGTTCCGGAACAGAAACGCTTATTAAAAATAATGGTAACCGGTTAATACCGGTTTTTATTTCGTTCCTCAAAGTTTCCGTAGCCTACAAATAAAAAAGCCATTCTCCTCCTGCGCAAGTTTCTATGACCCGCTGGGGTTCACTTCCTGTGTGACGTTCGCTGACTGAATGGAGAGCACGGGAAGGTGGACTACTATCACATCTCCATTACTGAGTGTCTGAGCAAAGAAGAGCCTGAACGATGCAACCTCCCTATTGGCTGTTTGTAAAAATGTATCAATTGTTGCCCTTCCCACGGGAATCATCGCGGGCTCGAGAGACGAGACCTGACGAGTTAGTTCGTTGGTAGCAGAACAAAATGTCTGGACACAAATCGGGTTTTCAGAAAAGGAAAGAAAATAAATGGAGGGTCGAAAATACAAAAAAGGAGGCAGAAAATGCAAAACGAGTTTTAAGGTAGGACAAATGGTTACTTTTCTGAGGCAGCCCGCCATGGCTGCAGGCTTTCAGTTGTGTTATTGAATGGTTACTTTTCTGAGGCAGCCCGCCGTGGCTGCCTGCAGGCTTATTTATTATAGCCCATTTAGTTAAAATAGTTGATATAAAGTGTTTATAGTTATAGTTATGTGATGGTTGTCCTGATTTAGACTGGTGTTTTTTTTTTGGGGGGGGGGTTGCGCGATGTTGCACCCGGGTCCAGATTAGGGCAGAACCGGCCCTGGCTACATTTCAGGTGTAGTTTGTTTTATGTATGTATGTACTTGCATAGATGTGTACTTGGTCTTCCAATATGGCGCCTAACAAAATCTCGCGGCGTGGTGACGTCATGCGGTAGCCCTGTATAGGGCCTGACTAGCCTTTGGTAACACACTAAACGAATTATCTTTCATTTTTGGCACTTTCTCTGTTTGTGTAGATGGGAAGACATACTGAGAATCCAAATCGCCAACATTTGAAAGAATAATTGTTTTGAATTATTTCTTGTCTTATTTAATGAAGGTTGTAATAGAATTAGCCTACATTTGGCTTAAGCTGGATGAGACAGAGACATAACTTTATAGCCATTTGTTAAACCGCTGACAGGGAACGTAATTAACCGTTCCGGGAATGAAATTTTTTTGTTCTAACCGGTTCGGGAACGTCTATTTAATGGTGGAACCCAAAACCGGAAACGTTAAAATTCCGTTTCTGTTCGGAACGAACCAATAGGAAAAAAATTCTGGTTCAAAGCCCTGGTGAAAACAGGAAAATCATTATTAGTTTTCACATGAAGTCTGTTTTGTTGAAGTTAGAAATTGTTCACTGATGGAAACTTGAGTGCAAAACTGTTCATGACAACTGCAGTCCTAAAGTTAGCAAGTCAACTGTAGTCCTCAGGCATAAATGCATTACTGTAAGTGTCCATAGCCATCTTGAAAGAGCAACTTTTGACTGTCCATATGGGGCCATCCTCCACAGGAGCGATGAGATGAGACTCCAGCCAGACATAGGGCATCAGGTTGAATCAGGCGAGTCTGAGGAGCAGAAGAGGTCAGCATCACTGGTGTCTTGGGATCAACATTAGGGTGCATCAGTTGCCCTCACTTTCATAAAATCTGATGCATTTTTGTTTGGGTGTTCCTTTTCACCAATAAAGACATCCTGTAAAATTTTTTGACCATATTCAAAAGTCTAATGGTGGCACCATGAGGTTCATTTTTTGCCAAGAAACGCTTATTTTATGTTTTTGTGTATGGTTTGAATCACAATGTTGGACTCCATTTATTGATTTCTTGTGACCCAGAGATCATGTTAAGAACTTTTGCAAGGGATTGAGAAGCATTAATGTGATTCATAATACATTTGTATTGTTTAAAAGTAGTTGAACAATGATTCAATGAACAGCTAAAACTCAAACTGTGCTTGATAATATATTTAGAATATGTACTAAAAATGTGTATCTAAGATATTTGGTATACTCTATAAGGTGCCATAATGTTTCATGAATTAGAAATTTTGTCATAAAAGTCATAAAATAGCAGCTTTTTCCATAACTTTGAGCTCCTGGTGCCACCATTAAACTTTTGAATTTTGTCAAAATATTTCACCCAGTGTGTTTTCTTACCAAAAGGAAAATAAAAACAAAAATGCATCATGATCAGAGGAACTTTTCATTTTTAGGGGGCAACTGATGCACCCTAATCAACATGTAACTCAGTGAGGGACAGACAGAGGGAAGAGATGGGGGGGAGAAAGATGTGTGTGTGGGGGGGGGGCAGATTGTTAGGTATACCCAATGTCACCAAATGAGTAAGAACAGGATACATTTTGCGCTGAGTGCAAACAGGGACTCCTGCAAAACTAATAACAGCATAACTAAAAAGGGAGAGGCAGAAGGTAACATGAGGGAGCGCTGGGACATAAAGCAGCCAGCCTCTACACTGTCAACAAATCCGAGAGAGCAAGGGGGGGAACAGCATCCATACATCCCAGTTTACCAAAACAGTCTATGCCTGAGGACCCTCCAGATCTACTCCTTTACTTAATCACAACAGTTAACAAAAATCTTGAAGAAATACATGTTTTCATCCTAGACTTAAACACTGAGACTGTGTCTTAGTCTCAAACACTACTTGGAAGGTTATTCCATAACTATGGGGCTTTGTAAGAAAAGGCTCTGCCCCCCCTGATGTAGCCTTCAGTATATGAGGTACCAGCAGATAGCCTGCACCTTTTGATGCAAGTCGGCATGGTGGGTCATAAAGGACCAGAAGTTCACTCAGGTACTGTGGTGCAAGACCATTCAGTGCTTTAAACATCCATATAGAGTATTTTATAATCAATCAATCAATACGAAATTTGATTGGAAGCCAATGCAGTGTGGATAAGACAGGGGTGATGTGGTCATATTTTCTAGTTCTAGTAAAGACTCTTGCTGCTGCATTTTGAACTAACTGGAGCTTGTTTACACACTTATTGGAACATCCAGACAATAAGGCATTACAGTAATCCAACCTACAGTATAGGTAACAAAAGCTTGAACTAGTTTTTCCTGTGTCATGTAGTGGCATTCCATTTCTTATCTTAGCAATATTTCTGAGATGAAAGAAAGCTATCCGGGTAATGTTATCGATATGCATTTCAAATGAAAGACTGGAGTGAAGGATCACACTGAGGTCTTTTGCTGCTGCATGTGAAGAAACAGAAAGGCCATCCAGAGTTACTATGTAATCAGAAAACTTACTTCTAGCTGCATGTGGTCCTAGTACAAGTACTTCAGTCTTGTCAGAGTTAAGCATAAGGAAGTTAATAAGCATCCAGTGTCTAATGTCTTTCACACATTCCTCAATTCTATTAAGCTGGTGTCTCTCATCAGGATTTGCAGAAACATACAACTGTGTGTCATCAGCACAAAAGTGAAAACTTATACCATGCTTACAAATAATATCACCCAGAGATAACATGTATAAAGAAAAAAAGCAGTGGGCCTAAGATAGAACCTTGTGGAACACCAAACTATAACTTCAGTATGTCAAGAAAAATCACCATTTACATCAACAAACTGATAGCGATCAGTTAAATAAGACCTGAGCCAGAAGAGGGCTGTTCCCTTAACCCCCACAACATTTTTCTAGTCTATCAAGAAGAATAGAATAATCACTGGTGTCAAAGGCTGCACTAAAGTCAAGCAATACAAGCAGGGAGACACAGCCCTGATCAGATGCCAACAGTAGGTTGTTTACTACTTTAACCAGTGCTATGATGAGGTCTAAATCCTGACTGATACATTTCATGGATGTTATTCCTATGTAGATATGAGTATAACTGCTGCGCCACAGCTTTTTCTAGGATCTTGGAGATAAAGGGGAGGTTTGATATTGGCCTATAATTGGACAGCTGACAAGGGTCGAGTTCAGGTAATTTTTTTTTTTTATCAGGGATTTGATAACTGCGAGTTTAAAGGATTTGGGTACATAGCCAGTTCTAAGGGAAAAATAGATCATGTTTAGAAGTGGTTCAATTGTTTCCAGTATTATTTGTCTGAAGAGTTATGTGCAGTGCTCAGCGTAAATGAGTACACCCCCTTTGAAAAGTAACATTTTAAACAATATCTCAATGAACACAAATAATTTCCAAAATGTTGACAAGACAAAGTTTAATATAACAACATCTGTTTAACTTACAACGGGAAAGTAAGGTTAATAATATAAACATAGATTATACATTTTTCAGTTTTACTCAAATTAGGGTGGTGCAAAAATGAGTACACCCCACAACAAAAACTACTACATCTAGTACTTTGTATGGCCTCCATGATTTTTTAATGACAGCACCAAGTTTTCTAGGCATGGAATGAACAAGTTGGCGACATTTTGCAACATCAGTCTTTTTCCATTCTTCAACAATGACCTCTTTTAGTGACTGGATGCTGGATGGAGAGTGATGCTCAACTTGTCTCTTCAGAATTCCCCAAAGAAAATAATTTCTTTACACCACAAAGGTGAAGGCTACAAGATGATCAGCAAAGCTTTACTTATCAGTCAGAATACTGTAGCAAAAGTGGTACAAAAATTTAAGAATGATGGAACTGCAACCATCTCACAGAGATGTCCAGGTCATTCACGGAAGTTAACTCCACGACAGGAGCGTCTTCTGATGAGAAGGGTTGAAGAAAATCGGCATGCAAGTTCACTGCAGTTATCCAAAGTAGAAGAAAGCCAAACTGGAGTGACTATTTCCCGTGACACAACACGGCGGACACTGCAGAGGAATGGCATGCATGGATGCCATCCACGAAAGAAGCCTCTCCTCAAGCCCAGGCACAAAAAAGCCCGCCTTGAGTTTGCTAGGGCCCATGTTGACAAAGATGAAGACTCTATTGCCGCTTTTCCACTACCAACGCGGCTGAGTTGGGCTGAGCTGTGCCGTGCTGAGTCGGGCTGAGTCGAGCTGAGTGGGGCTGTTGGAGTTGCATTTCGACTACAACCGCGCTGAACCATGCTGGCTGGAAGTGGGTGGACACATTGGGTGGAGTTAGCAAAAGTGGGTGGATGTCACGTGATGTCGTTAGGCAGTGCAAACAGTGACATCAGTGATCTTTTAAGCGGTAGTCTCACGCCCCAGATAGTAAACAATAAACATGGAGGACATGGAGTCATTAGTATTGCTGGTCTTGGTGCTGTGGCTTGTTGTCACTGACAACGCCAACAGATACTGACAAGAGCGTATAGATGAGGCGAGGCGCATAAGGCTTCAGAAATTCTCATAATTTGTAATTCTTCTTCTTCCGGGTTTACGGTGTTTACAGATCCCAGCGTGCTCGCGGGGCATGTGTGGGCATGTGAGGACACTCCTCCTCACCAATCAGTGCACAGGGGAGTGTCTCCTCACGCCCCTAGCCCCACTCGGTTCGGTTTGGCTCGCTTCAGCCCTACTCCAAAACCGTGCGAGTTTTGGGTGCTAAGCAGGGCTGAAGCGAGCTGAGTCGTGCTGCTCCAAGGTAGTCGAAACGCGAGCCGTGTCGGGCTGAAGTGAGCTGAAGTGAGCTGAAAAAGGGTAGTGGAAAAGGACCATATACTCTGGAGTGATGAGACCAAGATAAATGTTTTTGGAACTGATGGCTTCAAAACTGTATGGCGTCGCAAAGGTGAGGAATACAAAGAAAAATGCATGGTGCCTACAGTGAAACATGGTGGTGGCAGTGTTCTTATGTGGGGCTGCATGAGTGCTGCTGGTGTCGGGGAGCTGCATTTCACTGATGGCATCATGAATTCACAGATGTATTGCTCTATACTGAAAGAGAAGATGTTACCATCACTCTGTGCCCTTGGCTGTTATGCACTTTTCTAACATGACTAAACACACATCTAAGGCCACTCTTGAATTTCTGAAGAAGAACACGGTGAAAGTGATTCAGTGGCCTAGTATGTCTCCTGATCTGAACCCAATCGAACACCTATGGGGAATTCTGAAGAGACAACAGGGCTCCAGACTAACTTTTTGACCTAGGAGCACTGTGCTCCCAAGCCCTAAAAAATGGGCGCACCAGCAAAAATCTAGGCGCACCACTATAAAAGGTTGGGAGCACAAGCAAACATCTTTGCCATACCAAGTATTACTCCTATTAATCAATGTTAACAACCTTCCATTAAGTATTTGTATAGATTATAGAAGAAAAAGCCCATATTGATAGGTGCAAAAGAATTGGCAATGTGTGGTATTTTAGGTGGTTCTTGGGGAAGAAGGACAAATCACACCATTTGTTACAACCAACTGCTTTATTCCAGACTTGAACCTGCAGTCATGTCCAGGCATAACACTGATGATGTGAAGTCAAATACACAGCCAGGCATACTGATCTGACAGAATATCCTATAGAGTGGTACACAGGCATACTGACCTGACAGAATATCCTATAAAACACAAGTCAACTGTTGAAAAAATAGATAAACAAAAAATGATAATAGCAGGCAGAGTCATGTGGAACTCTACAATGAATGGGTGGCACGGTGGTGTAGTGGTTAGCACAGTCGCCTCACAGCAAGAAGTTTCTGGGTTCGAACCAAGTGGCCGGTGAGGGCCTTTCTGTGTGGAGTTTGCATATTCTCCCCGTGTTTGCGTGGGTTTCCTCTGGGTGCTCCGGTTTCCCCCACAATCCAAAGACATGCAGTTAGGTTGACGTGGGGCGGCCTTGGGCTGAGGTGCCCTTGAGCAAGGTACCTGACTGCTCCCTGGGCGCTCTGGTGTGGCTGCCCACTGCTCTGAGTGTGTGCGTGTGTTCACTGCTTCAGATGGGTTAAATGCAGAGGATTAATTCCACTGTGCTTGAAGTGTGCATGTGACGAATAAAGGTTTCTTTCTAAAAACGAAGCGCTTCATCTTGTCTGAACAGAGACCACAGGGCCACAGAAACTTCTGACCAATCATACACACGCTTACTAACCGTGTTTGTTGTTTATCCTTATCAATCTGCTCCTTGATTCGCTGATTACAGTCAGCTGATCATTTAGCAAGTTGATTCACCAATCATGATCAGCTGATTCGCAGGATGCATTACATCATGGAAAATTTCTTGGAACGGCCGGCGCAGCACGAGTGCTACTTCTGGGTTTCGCGTAGCGGGCGAATGGCATGTGTCAGCTGGCTGGGGAGTTATAAAAATTAATTTGATCGCATGTTTCTGCCGGGGGTGGGCGGGGACTTGGTTTTCGCACTTCAGCCAGCCGGCGTGAAGCTTGTTTTTTTTCAGACGGCGGCTTTGTTCTGCAGCCATTATCTAGGCGCAGGCCTTAATTTTTGCTCATTTTTTTATTGGCGCACCGTGCGACCGTGATTTCAAATTTAGTCGCACCCTCAAAATTCTAGTCACAAGTGCAACTAAACCAGTTGCACTCATGATCCCTGGACAAGTTGAGCATCACCCTCCATCCAGCATCCAGTCACTAAAAGAGGTCATTCTTGAAGAATGGAAAAAGATTGATGTTGCAAAATATCACCAATTTGTTCATTCCATGCCTAGAAGACTTGGTGCTGTCATTAAAAATCATGGAAGCCAGACAAATTACTAGATGTAGTTTTTGTTGTGGGGTGTACTCATTTTTGCACCACCCTAATTTGAGTAAAACTGAAAAAATGTGTAATCTAAGTTTATATTATTAACCTTACTTTCACATAAGTTAAACAGATGTTTAACTTTGTCTTGTCAACATTTTGGAAATTGTTTGTGTTCATTGAGATATTGTTTAAAATGTTACTTTTCAAAGGGGGTGTACTCATTTATGCTGAGCACTGTAGGTAAGGGATGTAGTACACAAGTAGAAGATTTTGATGTGGAGATTAATGAAATTAGTTTGATTTCTCTAAGGGGAGTAAAACATTATAATTGCTGATCTGATACACTATAGGGTTACTTAAATTGTCTGGCCTTAAATTAGTCGTTTGAATTTTTTGTCAGATATTTTCAATTCCGTCATTGACAAAATTCATTAAGTCATTGCTACTACATATTGCAGGTGTGCATGTATCTATAGTTGTCTTTTTCCAAGTTAATTTTGCTACAGTATTAAATAGGAATCTAGGATTATTTTTGTTATCCTCTATTAGGGTGGAGAGATGCATTGATCTAGCAGCACTAAGAGCTTTCCTATACTTCAGAAAGCTCTCCTTCCATGCCAATTTGAATGCTACCAATTTTGTTTGATGCCATTTACATTCTAATTTTTGAGTGGTCTGTTTTAAAGTGCAAGTGTAAATCATTATACCAGGGTGCTTTTTTTTTGTCTCTAATCATTTTTCTTTTAAGTGGAGCCACATTATCTAAAATATACCGTAATGTTAACTCTAAGCATTCAGTTGCCTGAATAAGTTCTGTGTGGGCTGACAGTGATCCAATCAAAGTTGATAACTCTGGGAAACTATTTATAAAACTTTGTGCAGTAGTTGATGTGAATGTACATTTAACACAGTAGCATGGCGAGATGCACATATTATTGCTCAGACATATTTTGAATAAGATGAGATAATGATCTGAGGTAACTTCAGACTGTGGCTGTGTGACTATATTTTCTATATTTCACCCGAATGCTAGTATTAGATTGAGAGTGTGACCACCATTATGGGTAGGTCCTGTGACATTCTGATTAACCCCAACTGAATCTAAAATGGACATGAACACTTTTCAGAGGATCTTCTGGGTTATCAAAGTGAATATTAAAATCTTCGACAATTAAAGCTTTGTCTAAGGAAATAACCAGGTCTGAGATAAAATCTGCAAATTCAGAAAGAAACTCAGAATATGGCCCTGGGGGCCTATAAATAGTAAATAACGGGATTGATTGGGTAGACTTACTTTTTGAGGCTAAATGCATTATATTAGCATGAAGAACTTCAACCATATTGAATTTATAACCAGGTTTTTGTGTTACGCCTTTTGCGTCATTATAAATAACCGCAATGGCTCCTCCTCTGCCAGTTAGATGGGGCTGATGTATATACCTTCATCCAGGAGGACTAGCTTCGTTTAATGCTTTATATTCATTTGGCTTTATCCATGTTTCTGTTAAACACAGTACATTAAACTCCTGATCAGTAATAAGTTCATTAACAATTAGCACTTTAGATGCAAGAGATCTAATATTTAAATGTCCTGCCTTAAATCAAAGGTGTTGGCATTGGCTGTACAGTCAGTATGATCCAATTGTATATTAATTAGATTATTAGAACAAACTCAGTGAGTATTTCTACTCTTTTGTATTGCTCGGGGAACAAAGACAGTCTCCATATAGTGGAACTTGAGTGATGACTTTGTGCAGCTAGCAGACAGTCGGTTTAGCCTGTTCATCTGCTCCCTGGCCTTGGCTCTGGATTGTCATAAGTTAACTAGGCCTGTTCTGAGACTATGAGCTATGCTGCAAGAAATGAGAGCAGCACCTTCCCGAGTGGGAAGGATACTGTCCCACCCTAACAGGCCAGCAGTGCCCTCAAAATTAGTCCAATTATCTATAAAGCACACATTGTTTTCAGAGTACCACCTGGACAACCGGCAGTTCAGCGACCATAACCTGCTGTAAGCTACATCGCTACACTGCATTGGGATGGGCCCAGATACTGCATACTACAGCATCAGACATCGCCTTCACGAATTTATACGATATAAGGCATAGAGTATATCATTAGCTCCTACGTGGATAACTATCTTTGAGAGCCTGTGCTTGCCTAGGAACCTAAGATCACCTGCTATCTCTGGTGCCCTGGTTCCCGGTATACACCTGACTAAAGCTGCTGGTGCCCCGAAAGGCCTAGCTAATTTCACATGCTGTATGATAGAGTCTCCTATAACCAGAGCACTGAGGAGAGCGAACCTGTTTGACATGTGAAGCGGAGAGGAGTGGTGCTCCCATGGGTGAGCCTCAGCAGTAGCTTTGGCTCTAAGCCCATGTTTACATTAGACTGTATCAGCGGATCATCAGATTAATGTTTTTAAAACGAATAGTGTGCACACAGCAACACCAATACACGATTTGCGTGCACACAGCAACACCAATACACGGATACGCTCGGCTCCGCAGGCATCCTGTGCTCCAAATCACTCTGCCCTGAACAGCGAGTGCCCTCTGGAGGGTGCGCACTCCGGCCCTGCGCAGCTCACAGAGCGTGCGAGTGAAGCACACAAGCAATGATTCGGGACTGAGCCGCTGTGTGTGTGATCCCAGCGCATATCACTTACCACTTGCAAGTGGAAGGATGGCAAGCCTAAAGACAATCATAACTACACAATGGGCAGTATTTGCATCAGTATTTGCAGTATTTTCATACTTTTATACTCTTTAATGAAAGGTGATACAAGGCGGAAGTCCGCGCCGTTTTTCAGCAGTCGCGTCACATGACCAACGCCAGCGAATCAGGAAGGTGGATGTCACAGTGACGTTGTCCAATGACGACGCCAGCTAGAGCTCAGCACAGCGTATCCGCGTATCTCAATGTTTACACAGCACCGGAGCTGACACGATCTGGATTGAATACGTGGACCCTGGCGGATTCCCGTTTCCCTGCATTTCCAGGCGGTTTAATGTAAACAGACAGTGCATCCACGAAGAAAATAAGACAGATACGGTCTAATGTAAACTTGGCCTAAGATTATGCCACTGAGTCATCACCCATTCGCCCTGCTGTGAGGACTCTAATGCCGGAGTTGGGGTGATTGCTAACTCCACCTAGTGCATCCAGCCTTCCCCCTGCAGAAACTACACTGCTTTCATTCTCACTCACCCTTTCTGAAGTCTGGATATGCACCTCTAAAGCTGCAATCTTCTCCATCAGAGAACTAACCAATCTGCACTTATCACAAATAAAGCTATCACTAACAATGGATGAAGAATGACTAAACATCCTACACTCAGCACACTGAAAAGCTGAAGGTGTGCCATGATGAATGCATTTACATACCTTCATCGAAGAGCTGATGATATTCAAGCAGATCCAATGTGGATGGCCTCCGCTTGCAGTCTTTTCACAGGAAGAAAAAATTCCAGTCTTGGCATTCTCTAAAAAATATTTTAAATGCGGAAAAAGTGAAAGTACAATCAAAAATGAAAAAGATACTGGAAAATTATTTGTAGAGAAGATAAATGATTAGTGATTAATGCCAACATTCACGGAAAAAAAGTATTGTCACAAACAATTAGAAAAACAGGAAGTACATCACACAGAATGCACATGCGCTCTTGTCTAGGTCATAATGAAGGCTACTGGGGTTTGCTGCAAAATTAAGAAGCAAGTGTGAGAGTCAAAGTGTCCAGAAGAACTGTGGCTGGTTCTGCAAGATGCTCCTGTTTGTACCTGTCCATGATATTTTCAAATGATATTGTTGGTTCTATTGCCTATAATATAAACAAAGTAGCAGCCTAATTTGAATCACTGTGACCCTGACCAGGCAGTTACTAAGGATGAATGATCTTTGTCCTGCAAAATTAATATCTGACTGCATGCTTGGGCTTTTCATTCTGAATAATATTCCTATCTATCTATCTATCTATCTATCTATCTATCTATCTATCTATCTATCTATCTATCTATCTATCTATTGCTGAGAACCTATAAGATATTAAATGTTGAAAAATATTTTCTACTTCATGTTTATGCTTTTTCAAGGGGATTAAATCATTGTATGCATTAGCATGCACAACTAGTTAAACTCAGTACTTTGCTTTCTCCATAGTTAACATCAACAGAATTCATACTCTCTCACACACACACACACACACACACACCACTTTCTGAAGTGCCCTGTGAATATGAGAATATCTGTGTTCTTGTTTACACATTTGCACTGATTCATTGTGTAAGACTAATGACAAATCCTACAATCCCTCTATCCCAAATGTTAAAGACCTTCTCCCCTTCCAGAGGTCAGGTTAATTGTATTTTAATCTGCTATTAACATAAAGCTATAAATCATAGCCAAGTGCTGCCCCAAGGGCCTGACTGTAATCAAAACACAGTGACCTGCAGATCATGGACAGGAAAAAGCTCAACAGTAAGGCAGGAAGGAGATGTTACAGAGGGACGAAAGGTCTTTAACCCTACCCTCCATGGCACAGCACTTCCTGATTACGTGTCATAGGGTTTTACAGTGTTTTCTCTGAGAGAGAATACAATGCGATAGGGCCTCATATAGAACCATAAGGCAATGCGCTGCAATTATGCAGATTAGAAATAAAGCAAGTATTAAAGTTAGTGGATCAGGTACATTCTGCACCATTCACTAACAGTAAAGAGAATGGGTTGAAACTATTTCTATAGTCTGAAAAAAATGACATACCATTGCCAATATATTCTGTAAGGAATAACACACACTGTCTCATGCTGTTATCAGAAAAAAATATTATTGATTATTCAGTATTTTCTAGGGGTGGCACAGTGGTGTAGTGGTTAGTGCTGTCACCTCACAGCAAGAAGGTCCGGGTTTGAGCCCCATGGCCGGCGAGGGCCTTTCTGTGCGAAGTTTGGATGTTCTCCCCGTGTCCGTGTGGGTTCCTCCGGGTGTTCCAGTTTCCCCCACAGTCCAAAGGCATGCAGGTTAGGTTAACTGGTGACTAAATTGACTGTAGGTGTGAGTGTGAATGGTTGTCTGTGTCTATGTGTCAGCCCTGTGATGACCTGGCGACTTGTCCAGGGTGTACCCCGCCTTTCGCCCGTAGTCAGCTGGGATAGGCTCCAGCTTGCCTACGAACCTGTAGAACAGGATAAAGTGGCTAGAGATAATGAGAATGAGATGAGTATTTTCTAAGTATGAAGTGTTTAATTCCTCATAGCAATTTGTTAATTTAATGTGTGAAAGAAAAACAAACAACTTTTATCCATTTATAGTTACATTTAACATTGTGCAACATGATTATACATGGACCATTCTATAATTGCAGGTACATTTCAAGTGTTGACTCTTATGCTAGCACTGTCACCTCACAGCAAGAAGGTCCTGGGTTCTAGCCCAGCGGCCGATGAGGGTCTTTCTGTGTGGAGTTTGTATGTTCTCCCCGTGGGTTTTGTCCAGGTGCTCTGGTTTCCCCCACAGTCCAAAGACATGCAGATTAGGTTAATTGGTGGCTCTAAATTGACCGTAGGTGTGAATGGGAGTGTGAATGGTTGTTTTTGTCTATGTATCAGCCCTCTGATGACCAGGCAACTTGTCCAGGGTGTACCCAGCCTCTCGCCCATAGTCAGCTGGGACAGGCTCCAGCTTGCCTGTGACCCTGTACAGGATAAGTGGCTACAGATAATGGATAGATGGACTCTGTTATGCCTGTGTCACACATTGGCATTTCATCCTTGCATATCCACGGTGTATTAGGATACGTGGCAGTAAGAAAGGAACATCGCAGCATTGCCAGCTTACGTAGCTAATACTCTAGGATGCGTAGCATGATCTCCTTGTATGCCAGGTTGTGGCATATTTTTAAGTATGCATTTAAAAATCCATAGCACATATGTCATGTATATGTCATGTGTATGCCATAAAAATGAAAGCTACACAGCAGTGACACAGCGGGAACGTTGCTCAAACACCTATTACGCCATGTGAATGCTTTAGTTGACATGCAACATAACTGTGACATGCACTGTAAATAAAAAGGGCTTAGACATCTCATCTCATTATCTCTAGCCACTTTATCCTGTTCTACAGGGATGCAGGCAAGCTGGAGCCTATCCCAGCTGACTACGGGCGAAAGGCGGGGTACACCCTGGACAAGTCGCCAGGTCATCACAGGGCTGACACATAGACACAAACAACCATTCACACTCACATTCACACCTACGGTCAATTTAGAGTCACCAGTTAACCTAACCTGCATGTCTTTGGACTGTGGGAGAAACCGGAGCACCCGGAGGAAACCCACGCAGACACAGGGAGAACATGCAAACTCCACACAGAAAGGCCCTCGCCGGCCACGGGGCTCGAACCTGGACCTTCTTGCTGTGAGGCGACAGCGCTAACCACTACACCACCATGCTGCCGGGGCTTAGACATGTCTTAGTTAAATTTTGTATAGCAAATGAGTGAGCCTTACCATGACAGGCTGCTCTCCGAGCTTTGAGTCCAGTGAAGCTGTTTAATTAATCATATAATGTGCCCAAGAGTACTGCCTGAGGTAGGAGTTTTTGTCAAATATTTCTTGTATTTTACATGAATACTAGGTAGGAACCCAAAATTTTGAACACACTTGCTGAGAAAGGCTAGTCTGGGCCGATCTTTACTCGCCATTAGATTTCACAACTCGCGTTTGGTGAGTGGCAAGTGCACTGTAAATAAAAAAAGGGCTTAGAAATGTCTTATTTAAATACCCCCAAATGTAACATCACGCATAAGAATGAAATGCCATGCCAATGAAAGCAACAAAACAGTTACACCACGACAATGCATCATACACCATGCATATGCCTCAGTACGCCATAACTTTACATCCCTTGAACCCCATACAAACCCCAGATACGCCACAGGAACACCACAGAAATGTCACATATATGCCGTGTACGGCACAGGACTTTAATTTTAGACAAAATATGCCTCATTTCTTGGCGTTTGACCCATATGCCACTTACATGGCAAGATACAAGACAGTGTGACACAGGCTTTAGTCATCATCAACTCTATTATTGTTAAACTGGGCGATCCATTAACAGACTTAAGGACAACAGAGCTGACATTTCCACCATTTTGTGTCTAGACCACATGCTAACCTCAGACTAGCTACCACATGTCATGTATAAAAACAGAATTTTATGGATTTTAATCATATTATTGTTTTTTAAATGAGTGAGAGATTCACTCCAATATCAAAATAACTGATTTGATGAATAATTAATCTACTGGTGGTGTATCCTCAATATTTTTGCTCAAATTAATGAGAGAAGAAGCATAACATACCTCACTGCCTTTCTGAAGTTTCCGACCAGAGGAAGTGACATCACTCGGTGCAGGTGTCATGCATATTATTAATACTTCGTTTACACGTAGCCGGGTATCTTCTCCTCCCCATACTAGAAAATAATTCCGTTTACACCAAACCTGGGCATTTTACGGCCCGCGGGCCACATCCGGCCCTTTGGTTCATTCTGACCGGCCCGTGTAAGGTTAATTAGAAATTACAAAATAAACGTATTTTCTAATTTTACCTCATGCATGGACTGAATGTGCATTGCTTTTATTTTGAAGTTGTGTTCAACAAAAACGCAATGTATGCGACATGAACATGACATGAAATCCCACGAAACCTAATCCCGCGATAACTACTTCCGTAATTTGTCCAGACCAACCACAAACTTGTATGTCATCCTTCAAACAGTCCAGCCAATCACATGGTTTGATGTCACCAGCAGGCGCCGGAGCCCGAGCCGATCTGTAGATCTGATACCTACACCGAATCAACGTTGTTGGAAGCAGATCACAAGAAGACTTTAGCCCCCAAAAAGAAGAAAGGTAGATGCCGAATGCAGGGCTTTCAACAAAACATGGACTGTATTTTGCTTGATATTTGGAGTAGAAAGACAATATTGTGATGTCTTTATTGTGTTTTGGGGTGAATGTGACTGAAAAAAAATGGTACAAACGTTCACATTTTGTTAACCATTGCTTTGGGAAATTTGATTGAATAAATGACATTTTGTAAGGCAACATCGTTTTTTCCATACTCTTACCAGTCTTAGCAGCTTGTAAAAACAATGTTATTTACTCATCTCATTATCTGTAGCCGCTTTATCCTGTTCTACAGGGTCGCAGGCAAGCTGGAGCTTATCCCAGCTGACTACGGGTGAAAGGCGGGGTACACCCTGGACAAGTCGCCAGGTCATCACAGGGCTGACACATAGGCCCTGTCCACATGGCAACGGATTCAGGTGACTCCGATACAATTGCTTATCGTTTAGGCCTGGCGTCCACACGGCACCAGCGTTTTGGGTGCCCAAAACGCAATCTTTTTGAGAACGGGTTCCAGAGTGGAAAGATCTGGCAATGTTGCCATTGTGAAGTCGTCTGGATGAGTAGAACGGATTTGTTTACGATGATGTCACAACCACATGACTGTGAGTGCTTCACGCCGGGTAGAAGTGTAACGAACTCGATGCGAGTTGTCAACAAATCCTATAACTTGGTTCATGAAACGCACTTACAAAATATTTTCACTGTGAATATTTATTGTGTAATGGTGCAAAGTGAGAGAGAGAGAGAGAGAGAGAGAGACTCTGCCCTTAGGGCAGAGTCAATCCCGCCAGCAAAAATAGGGAAAAAAAAGGAGCGATCTCACCTCTTCAGATGTTGGTTTAAGTCCTACAATACATTCCTCAAAAAGGGTGTAGAAGAGCAAATTAATCCATCAACATGTAGCATTCAATTTATTCCGGACCATTAAAGACGCCGCCTTCCGCGTAGAATCATACGTCATCCTCGCCGCCATATTGGATAGGTCAAAGCGGAGAATAAAGATTCATGTGCTGCGTTTAACTGTACCAACAGGTTTACCGTCCAAACGAGATCACATGAGATTACCTTTCACAGGTGAGACTGGAAAAATACTTTTCATTGTATTTGGTCATTATAATGTAATTTTACAAACAGATTTTCCTGACTTTGTGGCTAATATGAAGTCTCGCGCATAATAGTTTATGCGCATGCGTCCTTACTACTTCTATTGTTCTGGTGTCTCTGAAGGGACCGTCTTACAGCGCCCCTAGAGGTGTGGCATGTGTATTGCATCGTTTTCAGCAAGCGTTGCGTTGCCATATGGACCTGATATTTTACTGATCGTTGCCCATTTGGACGCGATATATTTTTAAATAACATCTCGTTGCCATTGTCATGTGGATGTAGCCATAGACACAGACAACCATTCACACTCACACCTACGGTCAATTTAGAGGCACCAGTTCACCTAACCTGCATGTCTTTGGACTGTGGGGGAAACCAGAGCACCCGGAGGAAACCCACGCGGACATGGGGAGAACATGCAAACTCCACACAGAAAGGCCCTCGCCGGCCACGGGGCTCGAACCCGGACCTTCTTGCTGTGAGGCGACAGCGCTAACCACTACACCACCGTGCCACCATGTTATTTACTGCTTTATATAAAGAAATACAATTAATATTATGCAGAATTTAGTTCAGCCTTTTGGTCTGGCCCTCCACAAAATTTTCTGTTTCTCATGTGGCCCCATGGAAAAAATAATTGCCCACCGCTGGTTTACACAATGCTCAAAAACAGCCAGGGAAGGCTGTCAAAAACATCTCATCTCATCTCATCTCATTATCTCTAGCCGCTCTATCCTTCTACAGGGTCGCAGGCAAGCTGGAGCCTATCCCAGCTGACTACGGGCGAAAGGCGGGGTACACCCTGGACAAGTCGCCAGGTCATCACAGGGCTGACACATAGACACAGACAACCATTCACACTCACATTCACACCTACGGTCAATTTAGAGTCACCAGTTAACCTAACCTGCATGTCTTTGGACTGTGGGGGAAATTGGAGAACCCGGAGGAAACCCACGCGGACACGGGGAGAACATGCAAACTCCGCACAGAAAGGCCCTCGCCAGCCACGGGGCTCGAACCCAGGACCTTCTTGCCGTGAGGTGACAGCGCTACCCACTACACCACCGTGCCGCCCCGGGGAGGGAATCATTTAGTTAATGTTTCATGGATAAATTGGGTCTAAAATGTACATCAAGCATTGCTATTGGTGAAAGTTTGTCATAATTTGCATTATTGTTCAAAACTGATTTAGTAAAGATTTATTTTGTGGAAAATAAAAGGTTTATCTGGGATATGCGAAATGTACCCTGAATTCTAGAATTACCCACATACATAGCAAAAAAAAAAAATCATGCTCATTGCCTCACCAGCTTTCCTTTTTGTCTCTCTTGAAGTTAAAATAATAAATAAATAAATAAATGAATTAATGTAGTTTGTCATGTTACTGAGAAACCACAAAGCGTAAACGTCTTTTGTGAAGGTCTTTTCTCATGCTGAAACTGTTACAAAGCACTGGCACTGGACACTTCATTCATAAATGTTAAATAAATGATTCCTTACAGAAAATATCACCATATCGATGATTAGGCCCCGGTCACACCGCCTGAACTTTGCTGGAGCGTTCCTGGAGCGGTGAAAAAAATTCATCACCGCTCGTAACCGTTCACCACCGTTTAACAAAAGTTGGCCCCCGTTAAAGCAACGCCGTATACGCTCGGCCACCGCTGATGTTTCTCGAGGGGCCCTCCTACCGCTCCGAAAGTTTTGAGCTGCACAAAATATTGCGAGCGGTGAGGAGGGGGCAATTTTCCGCCCCGGCAAAGTTCATCCCCGCTCCACCAATGCCCAGTCAAAGTTTGGCACCGCTAGACGCAAGTTCGTGGACGCTTGGGTCCGCTAGGCCAACGCAGAAATCTTGAACGCTGGACCACCACTGCTTCGCCAGCGTTGCCCGGGCGGCGATTAAACGTTGCACAAACTTCGGTGGAGCGGTTGTAAGCGTTTTACGAGTGGACACGGGGTTGCTGGAACGGTGTCGGGCGTTGAAGCAGCTATCCATGGCGGCGATGAACTTTGGTTTGGCGTTGGTATAGAGGTGTCAGAGCGGGACCAGAATTTGGCTATAAATACGGGGAGAAATGGACCAGGAGCTCATTTGGAATCGAGCTGCCATTGAGTTCAGACCTCATCTATATCGAATTTGCTCAAAGTTACAGTAAAACTGTATCACCATGGATGCTGAGAGACTTGCTATGATTGGTGCTAAACCAACTTTATACCCCCGCCGAGCCAAAGCCCGCATGCGCAGAACGCCGCTATACCAACGCTCGTGTCACCGCTAAACCAACGCTTGCTACTGCTCGCTACCGCTAAACCAACGCTAAAGCAACGCCGGCTTCAGCGATGCACCGCTAAGCCAACGCCCGTGTTTTCGATTTTTTTCCCATTTTGTGCGCGGTGATGAGCGTTGTCGAAATTCGGCCCCCCCTCCCTACCGTTCAAGAAACGCTCCAGCAAAGTTCGGGGGGTGTGACCGGGGCCTTACACACATTTTTAATGCATTTTTTTGGAGCATCTGCTATACAAGTCCATGTAGACATGATAAGTACTTAATTATATGTGTTAATATCTTCCTGTGACTTGGAGCTGCATTATTGTTGTCAGAGCTGCTGTTTGAATGAAATTTAGTTTGATTGCTTGAGTAATTGCTGTTCATTTGAAAAAGCTGTTGGACTGTGAGCTTTAAGAGGGTATTAATTGTATAAGAGTAATGCCACACTCTCAACCCGCTGTAAGTGTTTTGGACATGCACGGGTTGCAGGGTTTGGTAGCTTGCAGTCATGCCGCAGGATCGCGGGGAACCCGGGGGAAAGTTTGGGGGAGGAGTACGGGCAAAGTACTTGTCAAGTACAGGTTGCACACCTGACTTCCTCAAGGCATGGGAAAAATCGTGCCATTAGCCCGTGGAAAGCGTATGTCTGACACATGATCAGTGCGTGTTCAGTGAGTGTGGAGTGCGTGTGACTTGCATTTTATCAGTTTCCTACGCTAGGAGTACGGGCCACACTTGTGAATCATGTGTGACACACATTATTAGTGCTTGAAAATCACTCATAACTTGCATGTGACGCAAGCCAGGAGTGGGTATAAAAGCGTGTCTGCAGCATTCTGCATCTGTCTTTTGACTGAAGAACATTGGATATTTTGTGGGAAAAACTTGAAAATTTTCCGTTTAAAGTTTAGAAAATGGGACCCAAGAAGAAGCGAGCAAAAGTGAAGTAACCCAGCCTGAAACAGCAGAGGGGGAGGAGGAGGAAGAATTTGATGATGATGGTAGCAGCACTGGCAAGCCCTGCACGGACAGAAAGAAGTATGCACTCAAGCTGGAAGAAGGCAGCACCCCGCCAGAGGTATAGTGGTGCTTGAATGTTTGTGAACCCTTTAGAATTTTCTATATTTCTATATAAATATGACCTAAAACATCACATTTTCACACAAGTCCTACAAGTAGAGAAAGAGAATCCAGTTAAATAAATGAGACAGAAATATTATACTTGGTCATTTATTTATTGAGGAAAATAATCCAATATTACATATCTGTGAGTGGCAAAAGTATGTGAACCTTTGCTTTCAGTATCTGGTGTGACCCCCTTGTGCAGCAATAACTGCAACTAAACGTTTCCAGTAACTGTTGATCAGTCCTGCACACTGGCTTGGAGGAACTTTAGCCCATTCCTCCATACAGAACAGCTTCAACTCTGGGATGTTGGTGGGTTTCCTCAAATTAACTGCTCGCTTCAGGTCCTTCAACAACATTTTGATTGGATTAAGGTCAGAACTTTGACTTGGCCATTCCAAAACATTAACTTTATTCTTCTTTAACCATTCTTTGGTAGAACGACTTGTGTGCTTAGGGTCATCGTCTTGCTGCATGACCCACCTTCTCTTGAGATTCAGTTCATGGACAGATGTCCTGACATTTTCCTTTAGAATTCGCTGGTATAATTCAGAATTCATTTTTCCATCAATAATGGCAAGCCACCCTGGCCCAGATGCACCAAAGCAGGCCCAAACCATGATACTACCACCACCATGTTTCACAGATGGGATAAGGTTCTTATGCTGGAATGCAGTGTTTTCCTTTCTCCAAACATAACGCTTCTCATTTAAACCAAAATGTTCTATTTTGGTCTCATCCATCCACAAAACATTTTTCTAATAGCCTTCTGGCTTGTCCACGTGATCTTTAGCAAACTGCAGACAAGCAGCAATGTTCTTTTTGGAGAGCAGTGTCTTTCTCCTTGCAATCCTGTCATACACACAGTTGTTGTTCAGTGTTCTCTTGATGGTGGACTCATGAACATTAACATTAGCCAATGTGAGAGAGACCTTCAGTTGTTTAGAAGTTACCCTAGGGTCCTTTGTGACCTCGCTGACTATTACACACCTTGCTCTTAGAGTGATCTTTGTTGGTTGACCACTCCTGAGGAGGGTAACAATGGTCTTGAATTTCCTCCATTTGCCTCACTTGTTTAACTGGGTTCTCTTTATCTACTTTTAGGACTTGTGTGAAAATCTAATGATGTTTTAGGTCATATTTATGCAGAAATATAGAAAATTCTAATGGGTTCACAAAATTTCAAGTACAACTGTATTTTCACAGGTAAATACTAATTAAACCTCTTGCACTATAATACACATGCTTTAAACATTCATTTCAGTATCTATATGCTTATGTAATGAATATTATATATTGGGCCTTTTCCACTACCCTTTTTCAGCTCACTTCAGCTCACTTCAGCCCAACACGGCTCGCATTTCGACTACCTCAGAGCAGCACAACTGAGCTCACTTCAGCCTTACTCAGCACCCAAAACTCGCACGGTTTTGGAGTGGGGCTGAAGTGAGCCCAACCGAGCCGAGTGGGTCTAGGGGTGTGAGGAGACACTCCCCTGTGCACTGATTGGTGAGGAGGAGTGTCCTCACATGCCCACACACACCCCGCGAGCACGCTGGGATCTGTAAACACCGTAAACCCGGAAGAAGAAGAATTACGACAAAGAAGAAGAAGAAGATCAGAAAACTAGAAGATGTTGTCGGTGACAACAAGCCACAGCACCAAGACCAGCAACACTAACGACTCCATGTCCTCCATGTTTATTGTTTACTATCTGGGTCGTGAGACTACCACTTAAAAGGTCACTGATGTCACTGTTTGCGCTGCCTAACGACATCACATAATGTCCACCCACTTTCGCTTACTCCACCCAATGTGTCCACCCACTTCCAGCCAGCACGGTTCAGCGTGGTTGTAGTCGAAATGCAACCCCAACAGCCCCACTCAGCTCGACTCAGCCCAACTCAGCACTGCATGGCTCAGCCCAACTCAGCCACGTTGGTAGTGGAAAAGCCCCATATGCTGATTTTCATGTATGTTTCAGCTAATGATGCCCAGAAGTGAGGACATTGCAATCCCATCATTGCTGTCAGGCCATCGTGCCATGCTCATTGATAAGGACAAGGACATCTCAACACCCCTCCCACCACTTAGCAGGAGTAGGAGCAGGACAGGTGCTCAGACTCAGAGTCAGTGTGTTTCAGTGCTCAAACTGTTGGGCTATTTAGCTGGGATTTTTTTTACAATGTAATAAAATGCGCTATTCCCTTATACTCATGTTTTATTATTTGATGTTTGCATGGTAAATTAACATATACTCAAATAAAAACAGCAAATGAGGTGGTCTTCTTCCCTTCTACAATGCTACTCACTACATGATCGGTTCCTTGGTTCCTTCTCCAATATATATACCCAGAGTCTTGCCCCTCATGTCGCATGCGGGTCACATGCGCTGCATGCACGCCACACATAGGGGTAGAAAGTGAGATGTATTTCTGTCTTGGGGCTGCACAAATAGCAAGTGTGGATACTTGTGTAGTACTTCTGAGGCACGTCACTCATAAAATGACCGTGCGTCACTCGTGCGTCTTACTGTCATCACAAAAAGCCCCTACTAGCTGTGCTGCTGACTTGGTTCAGGCATACAAAAGGAGTACAGGTCCCATATGTAGTGTATACATTCTTGATTTTTTGCAAGACCTGTAGAATTTGCATGTGCAGAACCAAAAGTCTCCACGGCCAGTCTGCGACCTTCTATGGCGCTGAACACACGCAAGTGTCACGCAAGTCTCAAGCACAGTTTTGCCAATTTTTTATTTTACTGTAGACCACCTGTAGTAGCACGTACGGCAGGTTGTGAGTGAGCCTTAAGAATCACAACACTGTGAGCTGGCAGAGCACAAAAATTATTCTTGAGTGGTTCTTAAAGCAGAACAGTAGTAATATAGAATAAATTCTGACCCTGAATTTTAGTTAAAGATTGGAAACTGATCCAGAAGCAAATAGGCAAAAATACAAGAAAAAAAAGAATGTGCTGTGTTTTGTGCTGGTGGTTGCTGTTGCACATACAGGCAGGTAAGAGCTTAACTACCAATTCAACTCCAAATAAAATAAAATTTACCTTCATATTTATATCATATATACATTTTCATATACAAACATGAACTCAGACTTTTAGTCTCCAATTCCAGCACAGCAACACTAAAAATTGTTGCAGTATTTTATAACACAACACTGTTGAATTCTCGATTATGATTGGCCAGAAGGTGTTGATCAATTTGCCAGCGATTAACTAGCATTGCACACCCTATTTTAATAGAATTATTTTTCTGCATCTGAAAGATTTCAATTAAAATTCCTTTTAAAGTTTGAAAATTGGATAAGAAATTCAAATTTTCTACATAATTTTTGTTGTTGCTGTTGTTGATATGATTAAGTTTTGTGTAAGGATGTGTTTATTTAACATGCATGGAAGGAGTTTTCAGTGTCAACACTGTGTCACAGCTTTCCAACATGGAAAGTGTGAGCTTTGTGTACAATGTAAGTAATAACAGGAACTAACTTGTTTCAGAGATGTTTCACAATATTAAATGTAACTATGCATGGATGGAAAGAATGGTATTTCATAATTAACTTTTTTATTTCATTCATATGGAATTTAACAAAAAAGACAACACACAGCATCATCCTGAGGACCTCAGAATTACAAATTGAGGCACTAGTGGCTCTGAGGTTACAGTTCAGTTCAGTGCTAATGACTGGAAGGTTATGAGTTTAAGTCCCAGTACAAGCAGAAACCCACAAATTCTATCCTTCAATTGCTCAACTGAATGCTCTGATTATCAATAACAGAATGAAACACCGAAACCCTGGTGTGTTTTCCCATACGATTCAGTTCTTTCAGCAGGTAATATCACTGCAATCACACTCAGGGTCAAGAGTGTGTGAGAACCATGGTCTCAGCCAGCTTCTGAATGAATTCTAGAACAGTTCATCTCTGAATCAATTTGACTGCACAGACTGATGCTAACATGCCATGTGTTATTTTTCTAGACATGAGCTGCTTATCACCTCTGCACCTGCTTGCACGCAAGACTCTATGTGGAAAGCTGCCCTGATGTGGGTGGAGTACAGAAGTATGGCAGGTGGATTGTTAGTGCTTCGACACACCTTTATTTATTTTCTTTTCAGCAAAACAACAGGGACAGACACACACATAAACACAAGCAGATGTGTTCTGGTCCCAACCAACACTCCTCTGCTGTCCTACTCCTTTTATACCCTGCCGTCACTGCAAGAAACACACACAGACACACATTAATTGATGACAGGTGTAGCAATTTGGCCACTTACCTTCCCCAACTCCTCCCTCCATTCACAAACTGACATTCGGCCACGCCCCCACTGCCACATACCCCCACCACCCGACTCAGGCCAGGGAGCAGTCTGGCCTTCAGCGGACTCCCCCTCCGATGGGACAGGAAGTCCACCACCACCATCTACACCCCTGGCCTGTGGACCACGTCGAATTTGAATGGCTGGAGGGCAAGATACCAACAGGTGATCCGTGGGTTGGCATCCTTCATACGGTGGAGCCACTGGAGGGGTGCATGGTCTGAACAGAGGGTGAAAGGGCGTCCCAGTAGGTAGTACCGGAGGGCAAGGATTGCCCACTTGATAGCCAGGTACTCCTGCTCTATCATGCTGTACTTGCTTTCACACTTTGACAACTTAAAGCTTATGTTCAGCACCAGTCATTCCTCACCCTCCACCTTCTGGGACAGAATGGCCCCCAGCCCCCTGTCCAATGGGTCTGTCTGTAAAATAAAGTGGAGAGAAAAGTCAGGGGAGTGTAAAAGTGCCCCCCACACACAGTGCAGTCTTTACCCTAGAGGAAGCCTGTTGGCATTGCTCCATCTACTGGACCAGATCTGTTGTTCCCTTTTAAGTGAGATCAGTCAGCGGGCTGGCGACATCCGAAAAATTAGGTATGAACCTATGGTAGTAGCCAGCCAGCCCCAGGAACTGTCTCACCCCCTTTTTGGTCTTGGGCCTCAGGCAGGCTGCAATCACAGCAGTCTTATTAATTTGGGGACGCACCTGCCCATGACCCAAGTGGAAACCCAGATACCGTACTTCCACCCACCCAATTGCACACTTTTTCAGGTTAGCTGTGAGACCCGTCTACCTCAGCGACTTTAGGATACCACTAAGGTGTTCTAGGTGCCGCGGCCAATCATTGCTATAGATGATGATATCATTGAGGTACACAGCCGTGTAAGCGACATGAGGGCGGAGATCCCTGTCCATGAGCTGCTGGAACATCACAGGAGCCCTAAATAACCCAAAAGGAAGTGTGACAAATTGGTGTAACCCAAACAGTGTAGAAAAGGCCATTTTCTCTTGAGATAGAGGAGTCAAGGGGATCTGCCAATATCCCTTCATTAAATCCAGTGTCGAGTAAAAACGAGCAGTGCCTAATCGATCGAGCAGCTCATCAATGCAAGGCATTGGGTATGCATCGAATTTAGACACCGCATTGACCTTTCTATAGCCCACACAGAACCAGACCGACCCATCGGTCTTGGGAGCTAAGACCATCGGGCTGCTTCAGTCACTGTGGGACTCTTCGATTATGCCCATTTCAAGCATGGCCTTGAGTTCATCCTGGACCACCTTTTTTTTGTGTTCAGGCAAGCAGTAAGGGCGGCTGTGCACCACCACACCTGGGGGCGTCTCAATGTGGTGTTCTATGAGGTGGGTGTGGCTGGGCAGGAGCGAGAACACGTCGGAAAATTCCTTCTACAACTGGGCCACCTTCATGAGTTGGGCCAGTGAGAAGTGGTCTCCACAAGGGACCAGAGTGGCTGGAGATGTCTTTTTTTTTTTGTACCTCTGGTCCCAGCTCCACCTAATCTGGGACTACTGACACCAATGCCACGGGGACCTCATTCCAGTGTTTTAACAGATTGAGGTGGTAAATTTGCAATGCCCCACCCCTGTCTGTTCACTTCACCTCATAGTTGATGCCCCTGACTTGCCATGTGACCTCGAAGGGCCCTTGCCACTTGGCGATTAATTTGGAGCTCGACGTGGGCAATAATATGTGCACTTTGTCTCCCGGTGTGAACTCTCTAGGGTGCGTGCCCCTGTCATACAGTTGGACTTGATGTTCTTGTGCCTGCCGCAAATTCTCCTGGGTTAAGTGAGTGAGTGTGTGGAGTTTTGTGCACAGGTCAAGAACGTATTGAATTTCGTTCTTAGTAGGCGAAGGTTCCTCCTACCAATTTTCATGTAGCACGTCCAAAATGCCATGCGGCTTACACCGATATAATAACTCAAATGGTGAAAACCCCGTTGAGGCTTGCAGGACCTCTTGAACTGCAAATAACAGGGGCTTGAGCCATTTATCCCAATTACACGCATCCTCACTTACGAATTTCCGAATTAAGTTTTTAAGTGTTTGGTTAAATCACTCTACTAAGCCATCTGTGAGTGGTAGACACTGGTGCGGATAGGCTGAATTCCCAATAACCCATATAGTTCACGCAGTGTGCGTGACATAAATGTAGTGCCTTGGTCTGTCAGGATTTCTTTTGGAATCCCGACTGGGGAGATAATACGGAAGAGCACTGAAATGCTGAAATATTGTGGAGAGGCACTGCTTCCAGATATCGCATTGTATAGTCCACCAGAACTAAAATAAAGTGATATCCCCATGCTGACTGATCTAATGGCCCAACGAAATCCATCCCAATTCTCTCAAAAGGGGTTTCGATTAAAGAGAGAGGGCACAAAGGAGCTTTTGGAGTGGCCACGGGATTAACTAATTGGCATCTGCGGCATGCCGCACACCACCGACGGACATCCCTGTGAATTCCTGGCTAATAGAACCGGGCCATTATTCAGGCTAGTGTTTTATCCTGCCCTAAGTGTCCGGCCATGGAATTAAAGTGAACTGCATGGAATATGAGTTCCCTACAGCTCTTTGGGATTAATAACTGCATTATCTTTTCATCAGTCTGAGTGTCCTGGGTCACTCGGTATAACCTATCCTTAATAATAGCAAAGTAGGGGAAGGCCGGTGTCGCATTTGGCTGGAGAATTTGACCATCAATTACTCTCACTTGGTCAAACGCATGCCACAGAGTCTCATCTCACGACTGCTCTAATGGGAAATCCTCAAGGGAGTCCACAAGAGAGGGAGGAGTGGTGGTGGGGGGGCTCCTCACTCTGCATATCACCCTGACGTGGTGTTGACGTAGATGACTCTGTGACAGTTTCCCCAGCCAATGCTATACCAGGATCTTCCAGAGACGTATTACTGCAGGACCTACTTCCTACTATGTGCTCCATTAATTCTTTAAACCTTGGCCAATCAGTCCCCAGAATAAGCAAGTGGGTGAGAGGAGGGTTAACCGCCGCTTTTACACTATGCTTTTCTCCCCAAAATAGAATGTGGACAGGCAGTAAAGGGTAGTTGTGAACATCTCTGTGCACACACAATACCTTCACCACTTGTGCTCTCCCCAGTGCCTCACCTTGCACCAGGCTTTGGTGGATTGAGGTCTGGTTACAGCCGGAATCCACCAAGGCCTGAAACGTATCCCCTTGTACACTTACCGGTATACGATACACTCCAGCCCGATCGAGGGCAGTTTCTGGAGCATCGGGGACCACCGCACCCACCTGCATTGTGCAGCACTGACTTTGAAGATGTCCCGGCTCCCAGCAGCACCAGCAAACTGGCCCAGGCTCTCCCTCTGCACTGGTGTTATGGCCATCACTCACCTGGGGGAGAGAAGACAGACAAGGAAGGGGGAAAGGGGAGGACACCACGGGTGCAATGGGCCAGCTGGGGGGGAGCCGGCCCCCATGGTGGAGGAACAGGGCATGGACGAGAAGCAGAGGGAGAAAGAGAGGAGAGGAGACCACCGCCATGTGGTTCTCTACCAGCTTGATGGCTTGATCCAGCGATGTCGGGTAATGACACTGGATCCACTCTGCCATTCCTTCTGGAAGTCATGGGATGACTTGCTCCAGTGTCACCAGGTCGATAGTTCCCTTGGCATTGCAGTCATCAGCCCTCAGCCACTGCTGGCAGGCATCCCAGAGTTGTTGGCCAAACACGAATGGCCGGCCGACCTCCTCCAAGTGCAACGTGTGGTAGCACTGTCACTGTTGTTCCAGGGAGCGGTCGACTCACTGGAGAATGGCTCTCTTCAAGTCTGTGTATATGAGCCGGCTGTCAGTGGGGAGCTGCAGCATGGTGAGCTGTGCCTCACCAGTCAGCAGGAGAAGTAGGCGCGCTGTGCGCTGCTCAACTGGCCAACCCCATGCTTTGGCTGCTTGCTCGACGAGTGCAATGAAGGCTTCCTGGTTGTCGTGCGGACCCATCTTTGTTAGAGTGAGGTGGGGAGGGTCCGCTGCAATGGCGGTCGAAGACTCTGCCAACATGAGCAGGTGCCGGAACACCTGGTGATCTTCTTGTTAGGCCAACATCAAGGATTTGAAGCGTTGTTCCTACTCCTTTCGGAGGACAATCAGCACTTGATGCTGGTTCTGCTGTGCTGTGGCGAGTGCATGAATGAGATCTTTGAAGGGCGAGGACTCCATGGATGGGCTCCCCCTGCACTCCCGGGTTTCAGCACCATTGTAGAAAGCTGCCCTGATGTGGGTGGAGTACAGAAGTATGGCAGGTGGATTGTTAGTGCTCCAACACACCTTTTATTTCTTTGCTTTTCAGCAAAATGACAGGGACAGACACACACATAAACACACGCAGACATGTTGTGGTCCCAACCAATACTCCTCTGCTATCCTACTCCTTTTATACCCTGCTGTCACTGCAAGAGACACATACAGACACACATTAATTGACGACAGGTGTAGCAATTTGGCCACTTACCTTCCCTGACTCCACCCTCCGTTCACAAACCAATGCTTGGCCATGCCCCTGCTGCCACACTCCACTTCCCAGGATTCATAGCAGCCTTCAATTATGGCCACCATGGACTACAATAACCATCCTGCACCTCACCATTTATAGTCTCTGAAGTTCTAATCTCACACACCTAAACTCAATCACTGCACAGTCACTCAGCCACAACATATAAGCACTCTCATAGCACTCCATCTTTGTGAAGTAAACACTCAGATCTGTGTGTCTGACTTTACTGAACCTTGTGATTATCTAATTTGGCTTTGTTTTGTATGTTGGAATTTGCATTTTTGATATTCCCTCTGGGCGGCATGGTGGTGTAAGGGTGAGCACTGTCACCTCACAGCAAGAAGGTCCTAGGTCTGAGCCCAGTGACCAATGAGGGCCTTTCTGTGTGGAGTTTGTGTGTTCTCCCCGTGTCTGTGTGGGTTTTGTCTGGGTGCTCTGGTTTCCCCCACAGTCCAAAGACTTGCAGGTTAGGCTAACTGGTGGCTCTAAATTGACTGACTGTAGGTGTGAATGTGATTGCGAATGGTTGTTTATCCCTATGTGTCAGCTCTGCGATGATCTGGCGACTTGTCCAGGGTGTACCCTGCCTCTCACCCATAGTCAGCTGGGATAGGCTCCAGCTTGCCTGTGACCCTGTACAGGATAAACAGGTACAAACAATGGATGGATATTCCCTCTGGTTTCGTGTGTATCTCGCCTGAACATTGCCTGTTTTTGACTCTGCATTTGCCTAAAGTTTTGGATTTGTCTGCCAGTTTTGCCAGTTTACCTTATTAAACTCTCTACTGCTATTACATGTCACCTGCCTTTCAGACACTGCTAAATTGAGCCAAAGGACAGAGCTGTAGTACTACAGAAGTGCCATGTGTTCTTGAAATGTGAACCGATAAACAAAACAATCAGCCCTGTGATGATCTGGTGACTTGTCCAGGGTGTACCCCACCTCTCACCCATAGTCAGCAGGGATAGGCTCTAGCTTTCCCATGACCCTGCACAGGATAAGCGGTTACAGATAATGGATGGATGGATGGATGGATGGATAAACAAAAACAAAACAAAAAAACACTGTAAATGATATACTCAACTGACTGGTTTTTGTCATTTCTTTGTTTTTGACCAGTGAACGAAAGTGTTTGTGTTTGTTTTACAAAGACAGTTTTTTTGTTTGTTTCACACTACACATGCTTAAAGCAATGAATAACAAACCAAAAGTACCAATTTTACTCAGATTCTGACACCACAAGCAAACTAATAGGTAGAAAACATGAGAGAAAATAGTATACATTGAATTTCAGACTATAAATTAGAGACAGTGACTACCACCTACAGTGGTGCTTGAAAGTTTGTGAACCTTTTAGAATTTTCTCTATTGCTGCATAAATATGGCCTAAAACATCATCACATTTTCACACAAGTCCTAAAAGTAGATAAAGAGAACCCAGTTTAACAAATGAGACAAAAATATTATACTTGGTCATTTATTTATTGAGGAAAATGATCCAATATTACATATCTGTGAGTGGTAAAAATATGGGAACCTTTGCTTTCAGTATCTGGTGTGACCCCCTTGTGCAGCAATAACGGCAGCTAAACATTTTCGGTAACTGTTGATCAGTCTTGTACACCAACTTGGAGGAATTTTAGCCCATTCATCCATACAGAACAGCTTCAACTCTGGGATGTTGGTGGGTTTCCTCAAATGAACTGCTCGCTTCAGGTCCTTCCACAACATTTCAATTGGATTAAGGTCAGGACATTGACTTGGCCATTCCAAAACATTAACTTTATTCTTCTTTAACCATTCTTTGGTAAAATGACTTGTGTGTTTAGGGTCGTTGTCTTGCTGCATGGCCCACTTTCTCTTGAGATTCAGTTCATGGACAGATGTCCAGACATTATCCTTTAGAATTCGCTGGTATAATTCAGAATTCATTGTTCAATCATTGATGGCAAGCCATCCTGGCCTAGATGCAGCAAAACAGGCCCAAACCATGATACTACCACCACCATGTTTCACAGATGGGATAAGGTTCTTATGCTGGCATGCAGTGTTTTCTTTTCTCCAACCATAATGCTTCTCATTGAAACCAAAAAAGTTCTATTTTGGTCTCATCCATCCACAAAACATTTTTCCAATAGCCTTCTGGCTTGTCCATGTGATCTTTAGCAAACTGCAGATGAGCAGCAATGTTCTTTTTGGAAAGCAGTGGCTTTCTCCTTGCAACCCTTGCCATGCACACCATTGTTGTTCAGTGTTCTCCTGATGGTGGACTAATGAACATTAACATTAGCCAATGTGAGAGAGGCCTTCAGTTGCTTAGAAATTACCCTGGGGTCCTTTGCGACCTGGCAGACTATTACACGCCTTGCTCTTGGAGTGATCTTTGTTGGTCAACCACTCCTGGGGAAGGTAACAGTGGTCTTGAATTTCCTCCATTTGTACACAATCTGTCTGACTGTGGATTGGTGGAGTCCAAACTCTTTAGAGATGGTTTTGTAACCTTTTCCAGCCTGATGAGCATCAACAACGCTTTTTCTGAGGTCCTCAGAAATCTCCTTTGTTCATGCCATGATACACTTCCACAAACATGTGTTGTGAAGATCAGACTTTGGTAGATCCCTATTCTTTAAATAAAACAGGGTGCCCACTCACACCTGATTGTCATTCCATTGATTGAAAACACCTGACTCTAATTTTACCTTCAAACAGGCCTGTTTCAAGCTATTTGGGGGCCCTAGGCAAAGGGGGATCTGGGGCCCATAATTATCCCCCCCCCCGACGAAAGGCCTTATGGCCGCCTACCCGCTGAAGACTTAATAAATAAACATCACACATATTATAATCATTCTTATGATTTTTACTTAATAAATGAACTCTTTACATTATTATAAATAATTATCAAGCCCAATTAAACACAAGAATAGACAAAATATACACACACACACGCACATATATACAGTATAACTACCATTAACATAAGCTAGCTACCAAATTTGCTTGTCGACCCGCTTGGTATTAATGAGTGTGTACATTCTCACTTACCAGTGTCTTGTTTTTTTTCTGTCTTCCTCTTCCCTTTTCTTCTTTCTCTTCTGGCTCCCTGAGGGGTAATTTCGCTTCATATTTGATTTTGTTTGTTTTTTTGCCGCGGAGCTCTGCAACCACTTGACTGGACGGAGATGGGCATTGAGGGGTTGACAACAGACTGTCATTGCACTTTTTGGCCAAAGCATGTAGGGAGGCGCTGTTGTGCATTGGGGGCCCCCCTTGGAACTAAGGTATTTCAACAAGTGTCATTAGGTGCTGCGCTGCCGCGCTCAAAAAGTTGTCATTGCTATTGAATACGTAACCATTCGTTCGGCAGCGGGGGCCCTTCGAGGGCTGGGGCCCTAGGCAATTGCCAAGTCTGCCTACCTTGTTGCAACGGGTCTGCCTTCAAATTAACTGCTAATCCTAGAAGTTCACATACTTTTGCCACTCACAGATATGTAATATTTGATACTTTTAAATGATCAATAAATAAATGACCAAGTATAATATTTTTGTCTCATTTGTTTAACTGGGTTCTCTTTATCTACTTTTAGGACTTGTGTGAAAATGTGATGTTTTAGGTCATATTTATGCAGAAATATAGAAAATTCTAAAGGGTTCACAAACTTTTGAGCACCACTGTACCACATGATCTTGGAAAATGTGGATTCCTGGATACTCAGCATGTAACCATTCATCCAATTCATGATTCAATTTGATTCATGATATTGGGTTCACAATTTGATTTTCCTATGATATTTTTTGCAAAATTATTCAATGAAAAAATACCCAAAAATGCAACATTTTTTTAAAAAATATTCTTTATCAACTTAAATATTCCTTTTTTCATCTCCTTAACAATAATTATTTACCCACATTTATAAATGTTGGAGTAAAATATAATAAAAACAAATAGGCCTTTTCTTACTAAACTTTTATGAATATTTACCCTTCATAAAAGTTTAGTGGAAAAATAGTGTTCCTATTTTTCTTCTTTTTCTTTATCTTTCAGCAGTCTGGAAAAAAGAGAGCTTTGGTTTCTTGTTAAATCTATTTGGACAAACAATCACATAACAGCTCTTTCCCATTTTAGTTGTTTTTTTTTTGTGCATTTTCGCCACATTAGAGCTATGTTACTTTCACTTAGGTTGAAGTCATGTGTATTCCCATTATTTTATTCTATTGTGCCCTATGCTGTCTGAACAACTCAGAAAAACCAACTGATTATGCAACCTGATAATAATCACGAGTCATTTTTTAAAATCTCATCACTTCGAGTCATCATAAATTTTTACCGCAATTTGTCACGATATATTGTTACATGCCTCCTGAATACTATCAGATTTTATTTCTTATTCCGACCTTCATGAGCATACAGTAGATATTTCACTGCATCAGTTCAGCCCTGTTTATAAGCAGCTGCAGTAGCATGATGTGTATTATCTGACAGGAAGCAGGTGATCAGGATGATCAGATTGGTGCACATACAGTAGCTCAGGGACCTTCTCTCTCAGTCTTTTTAATATTTTATTCATGGTCCTGTTCTTATTTCTATTCATTTTGATAGTTCTTCTTTACTTTTAGCTTCTTGAGCCCTTTGGTTAATTTGGAATTGCAATATCATTGTAATTCCAGCCCTTCATAATTTATTTTGTTTGTTGTTTTCACTGTCATGGTTTTGTTAAAATTTTGTTCTTTTATTGTAGTTTATTTCCCCTCATTTCTCCACTATACACAACCCTCACCATTCAAGTATGTTCCTTCTCATTGGGTCGTTATTAAATCATATTAATAGTGAATGCATTCTATCTTTATTTGACGTTCCTATTTTTTCATCCCTCGTTTCTCTCTGACCTGCTTCACTGGTCCCTGGAGGAGGAAAGAAATATTAATGGAGCATCAGAGAGAGAGAGGGGAAAACAGAGAGAGTGAGTTACAGCTTTGTCAATACCCTGTATTTATGAGGATTTCCCACTGGGAATGGTTTCAACATGATTGATTTTTTTTTTTTTACTTTGTACTCTCATGTATATTGGTATTTATAATCCAAATGCTGTGTGCCTGCAGGCCATTTCTAATGGAGACATTGAGGAAACATGACTAATAACAAATTTCACAGTCTCTTTCAGTTAGTTAATTAGGACACCAAGTCTTTCAGCTAAACTGGCACATGCTTCATCCAAGAATCAAGAAGAGGGGAAGAGTGTAGCCAGGAGAGAGACAGTCAGTGCGTTTACATGCACATAGAGAGAATTGAATTTCTGCCATTGCTCGACTGAAATCGAAGTTCAAAATGCCATGTATACACCTTAATTCAGCTGAAATTGAACCGAACTTGATTTCTTGGAATCGAGCTACACGACCTAGATTATGCGATTTCTGCCGAGCTACTTAGTGCATGTATACCCTATTGAGCTACGTATTCGAGCTACTTACTTCAGCACTGCCCCTTCCGGAAGTGACGAGTGACGAGACCACAAGCGGGAAACACAACAGCCTCGGTCGGCATGACAACGAATCATGACAACAGCATGAATCTTTTCTTTTTGTGGAATTGTTTGCACTGTTAAAATTTAGCTCACTTACTGTATCACCAAATACATCTGTACAGCTGTTGCATAGCTGTGAATTGTGTACATAAACAAGTCATTGTATTTGTGTGTGTGTGTATATATATGTCCAACATCTGAAGAATGTCAATAAAAACAAAACAATTGAACTTCGTGTGTGTTTATTAAGACATAAGTTAAATTGTAAGCAAAAAAAAAATATTTTTTTGTAAGCAAAAAATGGACTTTAGAAAAATATTATTGTGCAAAATAAGTTGTCTTACAAAACAGTGGTCTGCACTGGACAGTTTGTAGCCATACAGTCTGTTAGAGCAAGCCTAACAGCTTGAACACGGAACTGCCAGTGTTGCCAGATTGGGGGGTTTTAAGTGCATTTTAGCAGATTTGAACATGTTTTGGGCTGGAATACGTTAGCAGTATCTGGCAACACTATAGCTCTTCTTCATGACGACAACCGGAAGTATACCAACACGATGGGGCGTATAGCGCCACGTGTGGCTCGGGTGCACAATGCACTTTGCACAATAGCCCGATTTCACTTGTGCATGTAGGATTGGATTTCTCTGGCACCCCTGCTGGGACCCTTTGCTCGATTACCGACAGTAGTAACAATGAACTCAATTCATAGTTTGTTTTGATTCACAATGGTGGGTTAATGATTCGATTTTCCCTTTATATATATATATATATATATATATATATATATATATATATATATATATATATATATCAGCTCTTCTCCATCAGTATCTTCATCTTGTTCCAGTATCTGGTGCAGTGACCCCCAAACTGGGAGAGTGGCTCCAACGGATCCCAGGAGCAACATCTGAGATTTCTGTCCAGAAAATTGCAATCCTAGGACCAGCTAAGATACGGTGCAGGACCCTCAAACTTTATATATATATATATATATATATATATATATAGTACTGTGCAAAAGTCTTAGGCTCATGTAAAGAAATGCTGTAGACCAAAAATGGCTTAAAAATAATGAAATTAAATTTTTCAACATAAACATAAAATACTACAAATAGCAGTAAGCCATAATAAATGAAACAAAATCAATAGTTGGTGTGAGACGACCCTTTCCATTAAAATAATAGTAGTCTCGGGTACAATGAGTGTAGTTTCATAAGGAAATGAGCTGTAGGTTTTACTGAACATCTTGTAGAAGCAACCACTGTTCTTCTGGAAACTTTGCCTGTCACACTTGCTTCTTAATTTTGTGCCAAAACCCAGTAGCCTTCATTATGTTTTCTTTTTTAATCTGAAAAGTGCCTTATGTAATATGCTGCTCTTATACAAACTTTTTTTTTCTGTAACACTGATAATTTAGAAGTCATAAAATAAAAATCTATATCAAAGTGTGTATAAAACAATAGAGGGCCTAAAACTTTTGGACAGTACTCTCTCTCTCTCTCTCTCTCTCTCTCTGTCTATATATATATATATATATATATATATATATATATATATATATATATATATATATATACTAGTGCATCTCAAAAAATTAGAATATTGTGAAAAAGTTCAATATTTTCCATCAGTTATTTAAGAAAGTGAAAATGCTATATATTATAGACTCATTACACATAAACTAAAATGTTTCAAGCATTTTTCTAGTTTAATTTTAATCAGTATGGCATACAGTACAAAAACATAAAAAAAACCCATCTCAAAATATTAGAATATTTCATTTCGAGTTTGAGTAACACAGTATGAACACAGTGTATCTCTCGGTCTAGTTCAGTACACACAACCACAATCATGGGGAAGACTGCTGACTTGACTGTCATCCAGAAGATGATCACTGATGCCCTCCACAAGGAGGGTAAGCCACAAAAGGTCATTGCTGAAAAGGGTGGCTGGAAAAGGTGCACAAGCAACAGGGATGGCCACAGTCTTGAGAGGATTGTCAAGAAAAGTTGATTCAAGAACTCGGGAGAGCTTCACAAGGAGTGGACTGAGGCTGGTGTCAGTGTATCAAGACCCATCATGAACAGACATCTTCAAGAAAGGGGATACAACTTTTGCATTCCTAATGTCAAGCTACTCCTGAGCCAGAGACAATGTCAGAAGTGTCTTAACTGGGCTAAGGAGAGAAAGAAATGGACTGTTGCTCAGTGGTCCAAAGTCCTCTTGTCAGATGAAAGTACATTTTGCATTTAATTTGGAAATCACGGTTCTAGAGTCTGGAGGAAGAGTGGAGAGGCACAGAATCCAAGGTGTTTGAAGCCCAGTGTGAAGTTTCCACACTCTGTGATGATTTGGGGTGCCATGTCATCTGCTGGTGTTGGTCCACTGTATTTTATCAAGTCCAAAGTCAAGACAGCCATCTACCAGGAGATTTTAGAGCACTTCATGCTTCCATCTGCTGACGAGCTTTTTGGAGATGCTGATTTCCTTTTCCAGCAGGACTTAGCACCAACCCACAGTGCCAAAACTACTACCAAATGGTTTGCTGACCATGATATTACTGTGTTTGATTGGCCAGCCAACTTGCCTGACCTGAACCCCATAGAGAATCTATGGGGTATTGTCAAGAGGAAGATGAGAAACACCCAACCCAAAAATACAGATACGCTGAAGGCCACTATCAAAGCAACCTGGGCTTCAATAACACCTCAGCAGTGCCACAGACTGATCACCTCCATGCCACACCACATCGATACAGTAATTCATGGTAAAGGAGCCCCAACCAAGTATTGAGTGTATAAATGAATATACTTTTCAGAAGTTGGACATTTCTGTATTGTAAATCCTTTTTTTGATTGATCTTAGGGAATATTCTAATAATTTGAGATACTGGATTTCTGATTTTCATGAGCTATAAGCCATAATCATCAAAATTAAAACAAAAAAAGGCTTTAAATATTTCACATTACATGTAATGAATATAGAATATATGAAAGTTTACCTTTTTGAATTAAATTAAATTATTTGATTAATTGAATTAATTTGATTTGATTAATTGAATTAAATTAAATTATGAAAAAAAGGAACTTTTTCATGGTATTCTAATTTTTTTGAGATGCACTAGTGTGTGTGTGTGTGTGTGTGTGTGTATATATATATATATATATATATATACACACACACACACACACAACACCCTCCACAATTATTGGCGTCTCTCATTAAGATGTGTTCTTAGGCTTCTAATAAATTCTTTTTTTTTAAATAATATAGGACAACAATGCAAAAAAGAGAGAAAAATCCAACTTTTCATTCAAGTGCATTTATTCAGTGGGTAAAAAAAATCCCACATTAAGAAATAATTCATTTACATGAAATCATGTGTGCCACAATTATTGGCACCCCTGATGTTAATACTTTGTATAACCCCTTTTTTCCAAGAAGACAGCACTTAATCTTCTCTTATAACATTTCACAAGATGGGAGAATACAGAGAGAGGGATCTTCGACCATTCCTCTTTGCACAATCTCTCTAAATCGTCCAGAGTCCTGGGTCCTCTCCTATGCACTCTCCTCTTCAGCTCACCCCACAGGTTTTCAATTGGGTTGAGGTCTGGGAACTGAGATGGCCATGGGAGGAACTTGATTTTGTGTCTGGTGAACCATTTTTGTGTAGATTTGGCCACATGTTTAGGGTCATTATCTTGCTGAAAGACCCAGTGATGGCCCATCTTCAGCTTTTGGGCAGAGGCCACCAGATTTTGATTTAAAATGTCCTGGTATTTCAAAGAGTTCTGTTAGGGTTTTGCTGGGAATTGAACCTGGGTCACTGGTTTAGTGATCCAGCAAACCCCCACTAGGCCACCAGGGGAATGACTCAAGGGCAGAGGCGTGAGGCGAAAGTAGAGTGTCAAAAAAACAGTTTATTTACACTATATACACTCCAGGGCAAACAAAAAACAAAAAGTATAATCCAACACTGAGAAGACAAAGGGAAAAAATAAAAAAATCCAACAATTCAAAGTCCAAAAAAAAGGAAAAGGCAAAAATGCAAAACACTCAGAAGATCCAAAGTACAAAGTACAAAGAAAGCAAAAAATATAAAAAAAACACAAGGGCACAGGCAAGGTACATGGGACAGAGGAACTAGCACTAGACAGCATAGCATAAAGACTCCGTGACTAGGGACTGAACTGAGGGAGTATATATACACAAAATAAATTGAACACAGGTGACGATAATGAGGACTAGGCAGGGCACAAGGCACATGAAAACAAAAGGCACATGGTAGTCAAAACAAACACAGAACACAGAAGCAGAGGCGGCCTCTAAAGGCCAAAACGAACATGACAAGAAAAACATAACAGTGGCCTCTGGAGGCCAAGACAGTCCCCAGTCCTAACAGGACCCCCCAGAAGCGTCTCCTGACATTCCCAGGGCGATCCGGATGGGCCAAATGGAAGTCCCGACAAAGTTCTTTATCTAATATGTCCCGAGCTGGGACCCAGCAGTGCTCCTCAGGGCCATAGCCCTCCCAGTCCACTAAATATTGGAGCCCACCGCGGACCCGGCGGGAGTCAAGCAGGCGATGCACAGTGAACACAGTCTGACCCTGGAAGATGCGGGGGGGCGGGGGATTCCTAGGGGCAGGGGCATACGTGGATGACAATACGGGGCGCAACAGGGAAACATGGAATGTGGGGTTGATCCTTAGCGTTCGTGGTAACTGGAGCCGGTAGGAGACAGGGTTCACCCTGCGCACAACTTTGAAGGGACCAATGTAGCAAGGAGCAAGCTTGTGGTTCTCCACCCATAGCAGAAGGTCCTTGGCGGACAGCCAAACCCACTGCCCAGGGCGGAAAACGTGGGCAGGCCTTCTATAGTGGTTGGCCTGAGTCTGGTTGGTTCTGGAGGTCTGGATGAGGGTCCTCCTGACCTTGCTCCAGGTCTTGCGACACTGTCTCACATATTGGTTGACCGAGGGCACCCCAGCATCCTCCTCCTGGTCTGGGAACAGAGGTGGCTGGAACCCGAATTGGCACTGGAACGGCGACAGCTTGGTGGCCGATGACTGCAGGGTGTTGTGGGCGTACTCTGCCCATGGCAGCCAGGTGCTCCCCGATGTCGGGTTATCCATTGCCAGGCCTTGCAGGGTGGTTTCCAGGTCCTGGTTGAGCCTCTCCATCTGGCCATTGGACTGGGGGTGGAACCCAGAGGAGAGGCTGGCAGTGGCTCTGATGAGCTTGCAAAACCCGTGCCACACTTGAGAGGAGAACTGGGGCCCCCGGTCTGAGACAATGTCCTGTGGGAGACCAAAGACTCAGAAGACATGATTAAATATTAATTTAGCTGTGTCAAGGGCAGAAGGGAGCTTGCACAGTGGTATGAAGCGGCAGGCCTTAGAGAATCTGTCGACTATTACCAAAATGACAGTGTTACCTTGTGAGTCTGGCAGGCCCGTGATGAAGTCGACTGCCACATGGGACCAGGGATGCCGGGGAATAGGCAGAGGATGCAGGAGACCCTGGGGACACTGTCGTGGATTCTTGGTTCTGGTGCAGATATCACAGGACAGGATGAATGACCTCACTTCCTTCTCCATGTTCGGCCACCAGAAGCGTCTTTTCAAGAAGTCCAGGGTCCTCCGAGCTCCCGGGTGGGCGGTGAGAGGGGAAGAGTGACCCCACTGGAGAACCTTGGCCCGGGCTTGACGAGGGACATACAGGAGGCCCGGTGACCCCGTCCCAGGACCAGGGTCCTGGCGTTGAGCTTGTTGGATGGCCTCCTCAACACCCCAGCAGACAGGGGCCACAATCCGGGACACAGGGATAATAGGCCCAACTTCACTCTCCCTGTTGGTGGGCGAGAACAGCCTAGAGAGCGCGTCTGGTTTGGTGTTCTTAGAGCCCGGGCGGTATGATAGGGTGAAATTGAATCGACTGAAAAACAAAGCCCACCTAGCCTGTCGTGGGTTCAGCCTCTTGGCTTGCTGGAGGTACTCCAGGTTCTTGTGGTCCATCCAAACCAGGAATGGATGTTGCGCTCCTTCCAGCCAGTGCCTCCACTCCTCAAGGGCCAGTTTCACCGCAAGCAGTTCCCGATCCCCCACATCATACCGGGACTCCACAGGGCTCAGGCAGTGGGAGACGTATGCGCAGGGGTGCAGCTTACCCTCCGAGCATTGGGATAGAACCGCGCCGACACCACTGTCCGAGGCATCTACCTCGACGATGAATGGTTGAGAATTGTCCGGGAGGACCAGGATGGGTGCCGTGCAGAAGCGGTGCTTGAGGTCTTTAAATGCCTTTTCTGCCTGAGGAGACCAGACATAAGATCCACCAGTCCCTTTGGTGAGATCTGACATGGGTGCTGCTAGGGAACTGAAGTTCCTGACGAACTTGTGGTAAAAGTTAGCGAATCCTAAGAACCGCTGCACCTCCTTGACGGACTTGGGAGTGGGCCAGTCCCAGACGGCCAGGGTCTTGGCTGGGTCCATTTGGAGTTGTCCTGTCCGTACAATAAATCCCAGAAAGGAGACCTCGGGAACATGAAACTCGCACTTCTGGGCCTTCGCAAACAGATTGTTCCATAGCAGCCTCTGGAGAACCTGGTGGACATGGTGGCAGTGCTCCTGCAAGGTCTTAGAGAATATTAAGATGTCATCGAGGTAGATGAAAACATGCAGATTGATCATGTCCCTCAAGACATCGTTGATAAGGGCCTGAAAAACAGCTGGTGGGTTGGTGAGTCCAAAGGGCATCACCTGGTACTCGTAGTGCCCTGACGGGGTGTTAAAGGCAGTCTTCCACTTGTCTCCCTGTCGGATACGGATGAGGTGGTATGCGTTCCGTAAGTCCAACTTGGTGAAGATGGTGGCACCTTGGAGCAGGTCGAATGCTGTGGACATCAGCGGAAGGGAATAGCGGTTGCGCACAGTGATCTTGTTCAGGCCCCTGTAGTCAATACATGGTTGGAGCCCCCCATCCTTCTTGCCGACAAATAAGAAGCCGGCACCAGCAGGTGAGGTGGAGGGTCGAATGAACCCCGAGACCAGGGCGTCCTTGGGGTATTCCTCCATGGCCTTGTGTTCTGGCTGAGAGAGGGAGAACAGTCTGCCCCGAGGAGGGGTAGTCCCAGGGAGCAAGTCGATGGCACAGTCGTAGGCACGGTGCGGAGGAAGAATGGCGGCCCTGCTTTTGCTAAAGACTTCTTTGAGGTCCCAGTACTCTGTGGGAACTTGAGATAACTCAGTGAGATCAGGAGGCTTGGCAGGAGACACAGGAGAGCTAGAGAGCAGACAAGAGGCATGGCATGCAGGACCCCATTCCACAACCTGGCTTGTTACCCAGTCTATACGAGGGTTGTGGCGGGTAAGCCAAGGAAGGCCTAGAATCACCGGGAACTCTGGTGAATGAATCAGGTGCAGAGATATTTCTTCTTTGTGAGCTTGAGACTGGAGGAAGACTGGAGAAGTAACTTGGGTGACTCTTCCATCACCTAAAGCTTGGCCATCGAAGGCAGACACAGACAGCGGGATTTCAAGAGGAGCAGTAGGGACATTGATACTTTGGGCAAAGTGAACATCCATAAAGTTTCCAGCCGCCCTGGAGTCTAACAAGGCTTGACAAGAGTGGACGGACTCACCCCAGGAGATGGAGACTGGGATGTAGACTCCTTGGCCAGGGAGTTCGGGAGAGAGGGTAGGCCCCGTCACAACCCTCCCTCGGCTGGACGGGGTGGTCCTTTTCACGAGAGCTCGGGACATGATGCCTGGAAATGGCCAGGCTTGCCACAGTAGATGCAGCACTTGTTCCTCCTTCTGCGCTCCCTCTCAGATGCGGAGAGACGAGTACGGCCCACTTGTATGGGCTCTGGACAGTCACTGGAGGGGGTATACGGGCTCCATGTTGAGGCAGTGAGGGTCAGGACTTGGCAGTGTTCTCTCATCCTGTTGTCAAGATGAATGGCATGGGAAGTCAGTGTTTCGAGGTCACTTGGGCATCCAGTAGAGGCCAGACCGTCCTTGATGGGGTCAGACAGACCATGGTGGAAGGCTGAAACCAGGGCAGTCTCGTTCCATCCACTGACTGCTGCGAGCGTCCGGAACGAGATGGCGTAGTCTGCAACACTTCCTCCTTGTCGGATGGACATAAGCTTTCTGGCTGCGTCTTTACTGGTGTCTGCCTGATTGAAGACGCGAAGCATCTCCTCCATAAACAGCTTGAAGTCAGAGCACTCGGATCCCTGTCTCTGCCAGATAGCTGTTGCCCAAGCTCGTGCCTTACCAGCTAACAAGGTTATCACAAAGGCAATCTTGTGGCGATCCGTAGTGTAGGTGGTAGGCTGGAGCTCAAAGGTGAGTTAGCACTGGGTAAGAAACTCCCGGCACTCACCGTGCTTGCCATCATGCCTCTGTGGTGCAGGAAGGCTGGGTTCGCAAGGTGAAGGAGGCAGCGTGGCGGGAGGCACTGGAGCGGGAGCAGATGGTGGAGCAGGAGATGCAGGCAGAGGAGTCAGCTGTGCCAGGGTTTTCCCAATCTGCTGAAGCAGTGCCTCGTGGCAAGCAAGGGCCTCATGTTGGCTTGCAAGCGTACGTCCATGAGCGTCCATGGTCGCTCCGAAGCATGTCGGAGCTGCCATAATTCCCTGAAGGTTGGCCGGGTAGACAGTTGAAGCAGCCTCTGCTGAGTCGGTCATGACAGAGTCTTTCTGTTAGGGTTTTGCTGGGAATCGAACCCGGGTTGCTGGTGTAGTGATCCAGCAAACCCCCACTAGGCCACCAGGGGAATGACTCAAGGGCAGAGGCATGAGGCAAAAATAGAGTATCAGAAAAACAGTTTATTTACACTATATACAATCCAGGGCAAAAAAAAACAAAAAGTATAATCCAACGCTAAGAAGACAAAGGGAAAAAAAAATCCAACAATTCAAAGTCCAAAAAAAAAGAAAAGGCAAAAATGCAAAACACTCAGAAGATCCAAAAGTACAAAGTCCAAAGAAAGCAAAAAATATCAAAAAACACAAGGGCACAGGCAAGGTACATGAGACAGAGGAACTAGCACTAGACAACATAGCATAAAGACTCTGTGACTAGGGACTGAACTGATGGAGTATATATACACAAAATAAATTGAACACAGGTGACGATAATGAGGACTAGGCGGGGCAAAAGGCACATGAAAACAAAAGGCACATGGTAGTCAAAACAAACACAGAACACAGAAGCAGAGGTGGCCTCTAGAGGCCAAAATGAACATGACAAGAAAAACATAACAGCGGCCTCTAGAGGCCAAGACAGTCCCCAGTCCTAACAAGTTCATGATGCCATGCACCCTATCAAGGTTCCCGGGGCCTTTGGAAGAGAAACAGGCCCACAGCATCACTGATCCTCCCCCATACTTCACAGTGGGCATGAGGTGCTTTTCCGCATACTCATCTTTTGTGTTACACCAGACCCACTTAGAGTGTTTGTTGCCAAAAAGCTCTATCTTGGTCTCATCTGACCAAAGCACACGGTCCCAGTTGAAGTCCCAGTACCGCTTAGCGAACCTCAGACATTTACATTTATGCTTGTAAGTGAGAAAAGGCTTTTTCCTTGCATGCCTTCCAAACAGCTTGTTGGCATGTATATAGCGCCTGATGGTTGTTATGGAGACTTTGTGACCCCAAGATGCTACTCTTTGATGCAATTCTCTAACAGTGAGCTTTGGAGAATGTTTTACTTCTCTTACAATCCTCCTCATTGTGCGTGGTGGCAAGATAAACTTGCATCCTCGTCCAGGCTTGTTTGTCACTGTTCCAGTTGTTTTAAACTTCTTGATGATTCCTCTGACTGTAGATATGGGCAGGTGTAGGTGGGTGGCTATTTTCTTGTAGCCATTGCCTGACTTATGAAGGTCAACACACATCTGCCTTACTTGAATGGTGTGTTCTCTTGTCTTTCCCATGTTGAAGAGTGGATACGAGAAATAGGCCTCTGTGTCACATCATATTTATACCCCAGGGAAACAGGATTTGATGAATTACTAATTAAAGGTTCCTAGATACTGTAATCAACTTTATAAACTACAGTAGAAATGACAGAAATGCTTCAATTACATTTATTTTCTAGGAATTGTTATGGGTGCCAATAATTGTGGAACAGGCGATTTTATGAAAAATAATTATTTCTTAGTCAGGGATTTTTATTTTTTAATTCTCTTGAGTTAAAGGTTACATTTTTCTACAATTTTCAGTGTGAGATTATGCTTCTGCAATAAAAATTGATTTTTTTTTAAGGCTTTTAACACATCTTAACCAGGGGTGACAATAATTGTGGAGGGCGCTCTATATATGCTATTGTACAAGAGCACTTGTAGATGTGCTGGAAGTTTTCAATTTTGGTGCATATTTTTCCCAGCTTCTTAACCAAAGTGTTCCAAAATGTCTTCTGTATCTAAATTATTAATTTACCAGCCGGCGTGTACAGACAGTAAGTTTTATCAGGACAATAGATGAAGTCCACGAGGGCTGACATGGCTGAAAACCCAGAAATATTTGAGGTGTGGACACTGTCTTTGATCTCTTTCCACCTGGAAAAAGGAAGGACTGAGTCCAGTGTTCGAGTGTACTGAAAGAAAGATGCTGTAATACATTGATTTTTATTGCAATCCAGACACAACATCCTTATAAATCGTTCACTAAAAACCTTGCCTCAGCATTTAGAACTGTGGAAAAGATTCTGTGCCAGAGGGAAAGACAATCGAAGCAGTGAAAGTGCACAAAGCAGTGACCCAGAGAATCATCATCATCATCATCTTCCCCATTTGGGTTTAAGAAACCCTTAGGGTGTTCCTGTTAGCACTCTGTCCAACAGTCACACGAAGTCCGTTTTATCCATCATTGTCTGTCTTATCTGCTGGGCATCCATACCCAACAGATTCTCAACCCTAGTCCATCTTGGTGATCTGACCTCAAAGAGAAATTGTTTTTGCAAGCAGTCATTGCCCATCCTACAAATGTGCACTATATATTTAAGTTGCTGTTCGTAACATGTCAGCTTAATATGTGGGGTGTTGGTCATCTCAGGTAGGTCTGCATTTGATAGTCTGAAGCTCCAGTCCATGTCAGCGTCTTGTGAGTCAGGAGCATTCTTTTACTTGAAGCCACCCTTTACCCTTCGATGCAGGAAGCCATGCCATACAACTTCAATTTTGTTGACATCATCAGCAGACATCCGCCATGCTTGTACACTGTATAACAGGTGGGATCAAACACAAGCTACAAGGAATTTCACCCTAGTTGACAGTAGGATGCGGTGGTTTGTTAGAACATGCTTTAGTTTGTTCCATTTCTGAAACGCTGCACCAATCCTTGTACCAAGGAAGTGAGAAGTTTCTGCATTTGAGTTACTGATGTTGTGTCCAAGATATTTAAAGTTGCGCAGGTTCTTGATCTTATTACCACCGAGAGAGACAAGGCTCTCCTATCCTTTAACATCTTCACTTGCACTGAAGGCCATTTTTTCTGTTTTTACATCTGACATTTGTAATCCAAAATGGGTAAAGATGTCACGATAGATTTGGAGAATTGTTTGCAGTTGTTCAATGGATTCAGCAAAGATAAGCTGGTCATCTGCATATACAGTGGCAGCCATTGAATTTGTTCCACATTTCCGTGACTGGCCCTCAGCAGGCCCTTGGCTGTCCCCTGACTGGTTCATGACTGTCTGCCGATTGGTCCGTGCAGATAATTTATCCCCCACAATGACGTAGTCAATGCAGTCCTGACTGGTGACGCCCCTAAGCAGCTTGTGTGAAAACCAGCTGCTATCCCTCATTTTTCCACGGGGAGGAGCAGTGATTGTCCGTTTCACAAAGCAGGTTTATCAAACGCTGAGAACAGCTGATTTCAGTTAGTTAATTCAACCCGGAGGACTTTCACCGGGAGTTAAAAAGCCATAAGATTTTAATGCGCTCATACAGCGAGTTTGAATGTTTATATATAATTGAAATAAAAGATAGATTGATTGATTGAAGTGCACATGCTCTCTACATAAACACTGTCTAGTGCAGCATAGGCATAAATAAATAAATAAATAAATACAGCCTCCGCTACTGTCTAGTCCCAGGGAGGCTCGGCGTGGGCCACTGATGAAACTATTTGGCTGTCCTACTACTAGGCAACTACTTGTCTACTACTAATACTAGGCCTTTTGTAGTAGTAGTATAATGATATTTGCCTACTGAAAGGTGATCAGGTGAAAAGTTGAAGCCGCAGCAAGACCTTTGCTATTAAGCCTTTTGTAGGTTAAACAGGCTTCGGCAGACAACGTTCTGGAAAGGCTGCGTTTTTCTTTGGTTTGATTAGCCTATGATTTAATCTTTAAACATTATGGTTTCAGCAGTTCGCTTAAACATTGGAGGCTGCAGAGTTGGGCTGCAAGATTTCCTGACACTTGTTTAAGATGACAAACTTCATGGTAAGGAGAAAATAATTCCATAGTATTTACTGCCTCGCCAGTCTCAAAAATTAATAGTGAAGGAGCAACGCGAATTAAGTCCCCCAAAAAAATCTCGTAGGCCTATATTTTACATTTTCAAAAAAGTCCGGAATTGGAAGTCGGTCAGTGAAGTGTAATGAAGTGTCTCATTCACTCAGCACAAAAGGTCGGAAAACAGTGGAGAAAACAGCGATTGCTTAAATAGGCTACTAATGTTTTACATTAGTAATTTAATGTATGTGACATAAGTTCATTGATTAAATAGATAAAGAAGCCAATACTCCGAAGCTCAAAATTCAGGAAAGTGGCTCCGGTGTCGCAAGTGCACAAGAACAGTTATTTGAAAGTTAACCTAATGAATTTGTGCGTGCGCATGCGATTTCATGAAGAACCGGGACAATTGGCATTCGGTGAAAGATTCACACCTGTGAGTCATTATATTCGCGCGCGCCCTCTCGCCCACTGTTGCTTCGTTTTCCCGATTTACACGAGTGTCTGAAGATGGAGTTTTCAGAAATCTCCACTCTGCCCAGAGTTTGCAAAAGTAGCTGTTTTCAGTGACTGAAACCTCCGTATAGGTGTGAATGAGAGGTGCAACCGAATAAATAAATATGCGTCTTTTTTATCCGGCTACATGTAGGCTATCACTGCGCAAAGCCTCTAATGTTGAAATGGTAGTAATATTTGTTAAAATAATAGTAGGCTAATTTCCACATTAATCGGTAAAATGGCACAAGGGATGTGATGGGGGGATGGCCGTTTTATAAGGGGAATGATTTGAGATTTTTATTTCAGAAGGGGGATGCCTCCCCCCAACTCGCCACCGGACACAGGCCCTTCGATTTCCATCACTAGAGCGCGTCAAATTACTTTTGGTTTTGCCAGCATGGACGCGCTTCTTTTAAATGAAAGCACAGATGTTTCAGACATCGACAAAACGGTGAAGAATAAGTGGAGATGGGCTTGGCTAAATGAAATGGGCGATAATGGCAAGCCATTTAGTTCATGGTGCAAAAAGATGAAAATGGCAGGTGTGTGCTTTTGTGTAGTTTGCCATAAAAAAAGTCTATGGAAGCAATGGCAAAAAACTAGATGCCTTTGGCTTCACTGCGAAGAAGCAGAAAAAGTGAACTTTCACTTTACTTTTCTTGCAAGTTCTTTCTGTTCCACTCTTTTGAAAGCATGGTTCAAGTTCGACTGCACTTGCACTTTTCTCTTAACCACTGTTGTGCATTACTAAAGTATTGTTGAAATAAATTTGCACTTTGCGCTGAAAACTTGATGTTTCATCATTTATAGCCAGTAATGACAATGGTAAAGTCTTGCCTTAGCTTTAGTCATTGTTAAAATTATGTAAATGTACTATAAGTAGGGGCCGAGGGGATAATGGACAACACGGCGTTTAAAATTTGACGCATCGCTGATGTGGTAGGGGCCAACGACATGGAGCTTTTTTTTCAGTCAGATGATTTTTTTTTTTTGCTTTAATCCATGAGTGCAGACATCCCAAGTCTCCCGGAAGTTCCGGGAGTCTCCCGCATATTGATAGTGGCTCCCTGATGCCCGCAAATTGGAGAATATCTCCCGGAATCTAGAGCAAGTGAGCAAGAGCGTGCACGCAAAACATTAATGTCTGCATCGCGCATATGACGGACTGCGCGAGGGAGCCTGTGTGTGTGCGCCTGTTCATGTAGCGCATGCTCGACAAAAAACATCCTGATTGGTTTACAGACATCCAAACTCATTTAGAACAGTGTAGAAATGAGCAGGAGAAAAACAGGGAGAGCTCGGAAAATGACTGCAGGCTGGAATCAAACCCAGGGCCCCGGATTTATGGTGTGGCGCCTTATCCACCTGAGCCACAAAGTCCTACTAGCATTACTTTTAAATAGCCTACTTAAATCCTTAAAAATGAGTCACGTAACGCATGTCTTGTGTGATCTGATCTCCAATGGTGAAATAAACCGGTTGTGATATGAGTACAGTCTGTTATTTTAGAAGATAAATTTAATATATAATTTAATATATAGCCTAATGAAAAATAATATTTTATAATATAATATCATGACATATTACTGTCTGTAACTAAAGCGTTTTCTAAGATCATAATGTCTGATATCTCATCTCATTATCTCTAGCCACTTTTATCCTGTCCTACAGGGTCACAGGCAAGCTGGAGCCTATCCCAGCTGACTACGGGCAAAAGGCGGGGTACACCCTGGACAAGTCGCCAGGTCATCACAGGGCTGACACATAGACACAGACAACCATTCACACTCACAGTCAATTTAGAGTCACCAGTTAACCTAACCTGCATGTCTTTGGAGTGTGGGGGAAACCGGAGCACCCGGAGGAAACCCACGCGGACACAGGGAGAACAAGCAAACTCCACACAGAAAGGCCCTCGTCGGCCGCTGGGCTTGAACCCAGGACCTTCTTGCTGTGAGGCGACAGTGCTAACCACTACACCACTGTGCTGCCATGTCTGATATTATTATTATTTTTTTTATTACATATTAATATTACAATATCACTTTTAGCAATTTTAGCAAAAGGTCTGCAAACATGTTTTTTTTTCTCAAGACCACATTTACACCGTAATGTAATCATATGAAAAATACCATTACAGACAGGTGGAGCAGCGTGCCGAAAATAATTTGTATTTGGTCCAAGGTGTGGGTTTTTTTCATACGTCGCTGGCTCTTTTGCCAGTAGTGCATCACTTGCGCAGGTCTGGGGTTACCCTGCAATTTTCGGGTTGTTCTATTATTATTAGGCTACCACATAAAAGCGGTCACATTGTGTGCTCAATACCTGTATACAGCGCTGAAATAAACGTTTTGCAATGAATAAGAAGTGTTTTGAGTTAACAGCATATTTTTAACACTAGAAGGCCCAAAGTGCAGACTTTAGTCTGCAATGAAATCCCCCCCAAATTTGTGAATAAGTCTAACGTACCATTACCTGCCTCCCATTGTTGTGTAAAGAAGCCTAATTATTGTGTTACCTGAGAAATAGCCTCTTTGTTTCTAACCCTAACCAGACTTCATCACAACCAAGGCAACCAAGAAGGATCAGTTCTAACCCTAACCCCAAATCCTGGCTCTAACCCCAACCTGAGCTCACCCCTAACCCAACCCCTAGCCTTAGCCCCTAGCCCAAAACCTAGCCTCAAATAATAATGGAATAATAACCCAAATATAACATGGGGGTGCTGACCAGGCACTTGTGGAGCATTGAGGATGGGGCTTGGGAAGCACAGTGCACCCTGCAATAATAACAGAAGCACTGAACTTTGTGTACGCTGCCACAAATACACCTGTGACAAATGTACCATAGGAAAGACTCACCATGGGAATGTGGAAACTACTAGATGGGACAACTCTATGCTACATTTCTGTGCTTTGTATAGCCTCCATGTGTAGTGAGTCTGCTTTTCTTAGTGTGAAATAAATGTTTATTTTCTTCCTGAAGTTATACCGTCTGTAGTTTTTCCAAGCTGAAATTGTGTTTTTTGGGGCACTAATTCCAGTCCTCTGTCCTCTGACATTGTATAAGCTTGGCAGAGTAAATTGTCACTGAAATTAGGGTGTAACCTAAAACCAAATTACCATTCATGAATAGCAACCTCAGTGGGGGGTGGAGTGGCTGTTCACAATACAATGGAGACAGTTAGCACCTTGAGAGGAATACACAATTTTTGCAGAGAGGAGGGGGCATGCAGCAGAAGTGAAAATCTCTGGGCCTTTTTAATGAACCGTGTTTATCACATACGGCAGTGGTTCCCAAAATTTTTGGCTGGGGACCCCCTTTTGGACTTCAGAATATTTTTGGGACCCCCTGACATCGACCCCCCCCACCACCCATTATGCAGTGTGTAGTGTAGTAATAATAACCATAATAATAATAATAATAATAATAATAATAATAATAATAATAATAATCAGACGGATATTAAAGTTGCTATTTTTTATTCACAGAAGAGCATTATCCACAAAAGAGCACTGCACATCATAATAAAACAGAACATTACACAGAACATCAGAATATTTTTTCAGTGACTCGTGTGTGCTTGCTTTTCAGTACAGAGTTTTTCAAATCTTGGTGATAACTGTGAGATCGCCACCCTTAGTTCGTTTTCAATGTTCAACTTTGCCCTGTATTTGGTCTTGATGGAGGCCACTGCAGAAAAGCCCACCTCACAGAGGTAGGATGTGGCAAAAGGGAGGAGTATGGCACAGCCTTTCCACCCAACAGTGGGTAGTCTTTTTCCACCCCAATCCAAAAGGCAGACAGTGACTTGGCCCTAAACTGCTGTTTGTATCCTATGTCTGAGGTCACATCAATGAACTGTTCCTGTTCAGTAACACTGAGATGAGCAGGTGGCCTTGTATTGAAGGGGTCTGTGATCCATTCATAGTGTGCCAAATCCATAACAGGAAAGTACCTCTGAAAATGTTGTTGGAGGGCAAAAATGTGTGAACGAATGCATGGCATGATTGTGTTGTGACTGTTGGTGTTATGGAGAAATGAATGCAAGTTCTGAAAGCAATCTGTTGTTCCCTCCTCAATCATCTTTCCCCACAGTTCCAATTTCCTTGTAAATGACTGCATTTTAGCGATAAGCTGAGGGAGATGGGTGTTGGGTCCTTGCATTTGCAGATTCAGTTCGTTCAGTTTTTGGAAAATGTCACTGAGGTAGGCAACTGTCATCAGGAACCGTTCGTCATTGTAACAGAGTGCCAGTGCATGATTCTCCTCCTCGAGAAAAATCCATATCTCCTCTCGCAGCTCAAACACCCTGTTCAATACCTTCCCACGTGACAGCCATCGCGCTTCGCTGTGAAACAGAACTGCCGTGTGTTTGGAGCCCATTTCTTCACAGACAGCAGCAAAGAGTCAAGCTTTAACAGGGCGCGTTTTGATATAATTGACAGTGGCGATTACGTCCGTCATCACCTTGTTCAGTTCGGGACTCAGCTGCTTCGATGCCAACGCTTCTCGGTGAATCATACAGTGGGTCCACTGCACATTGGGGGACACACGCTTTATGAGTGCTTGTAGCCCACTGCTCTTCCCAGCCATAGCCTGAGCCCCGTCCGTACACACTCCAACACAGCACTCCCACTTCAATTTTGCCTCTTGCAAATAAGTGTCAATCACTCGGAACAGTTCATCAGCAGTGGCTCGTGTTTTCATCTCCTTGCAGAATAGCAGATCCTCTCTCATGTCCTCTGTATCAACGAAACGGATGTACGTGATTAATAAACAGTCTCGGTTGCTGTCAGTGGCTTCGTCAACCTGCAGAGCAAACCGGGTGCTTGCACATACTCGGTCGGTGAGCTGCTCCTCAATGTCGCCAGCGATGTCATGTATGCGTCTTCCAATCGTATTATTTGAGAGGGGGATCGCCCGTAACTTGTTTGCTGTTGCCTCGTCGACCATGGTCCTCACCATTTCAATGGCACAGGGCAGGATCACCTCCTCCGCTTCTGTGTATGGCTTCTTGCTCTGCGCAAGGAGGTAGGCCACTTTGTAGGAGGCGAGCTGGGCATTGACATTGACAGACGCAACTTTAGTGAAGTTCACCCATTGTGCCTGAAAGTTCAAAAGTTTCCGCTGAAAGAATTCAACCGGCTTGTCCTTGTGCTCGGGGTGTGCCGTGTCCAGGTGACACTTCAGCTTGTTTGGCTTTAAACTTTCTGTCGCTAGCACCTTCAGACAGAGAACACACTGCGGTCGTTCCTCACCACCCACCAATGTGCTCGTAAAGCCCATTTCGATGTATGCATCATCATACCGCCTTATCTTTTTCGCTGCCGAAGTGCATGGGAACTCGTCCTGTGCAGCAGCCTTGCATTTTGTAGGAAGCACGCATAGAAACTTGTCCATGTTGTCATAAAGTCGCCGTCTGATGTTTTGTTCTGAATCTCAAAATAGGGACCTGTTTTATACAGTTTGTATTCACAGGAGGAGGGTTTGCTAATAACAACAACAATATCAGAGCAATCCAACAGATTGGCGGTTTAGCATAAATTGAATGGAATTAATATTCAAGGGCGGAGCGCGATTACTGAGTGAAAGGGAGCAATTGAATTCTAATGACTGTGGCAGCTATACACTGAATGAAATTCATATTCATATTATTCAAAACATTCCAATGCCTGTTTTTTTTTTCTGTGTTATGCAAACAGTCCCGTCTCTCCGCGACCCCCCTGGAGTCCCTCCGCGACCCCCAAAGGGGTCGTGACCCCCACTTTGGGAACCGCTAACACATTATCAACAAAGAAAGAAAAAAAAAACAATGCCAAGGATCAGGAAAAGAACCACAGCGCTGTGATTAGTTGGGCTATCAATGACTGACAGAGCCCCGGCACGTAACTAAGCATTATAAAGTTAAAAAATATTATTTTTATTGAAAAAACAAGAATGTAATGATTTCTAAAATTTCTAAAATGATTTTACCTAACGCAATTTTCTGCTTTAATCCACATTTGCTGGTGTTGAGCGTTTTTTTTTTTTTTTGCTTCTCAAAATCATCTCATCACAGATCACTCGCTGCTGTGTGCGAGCTTCCCTGCCCCCTATTTGTTGAAAATCTTCTGTAGATGTCGGGGTTTTATATTGATTTATTATTATTATAATTGTTAATAATTAAACGTGATAAATCTGGTTATTAGGAACAAAGGAGGGCATAGTGGGAAATGATACGGTAACTGTCTCTTGTCGATTCAAATACGATACTGTTTTGTGATTACACTGTACCGGTTAATAAAAATAGACAAATGGCATGAACCTCTCTACTGTCTCTTATTACACTAAAGAAAGGGCCTGGCCGAGTCATTGCGTATTACTGAAAAAAAGAAAGAACGAATGATACACGGATTGTGTATCATTCGTTCTTTCCATTTTTAATTGGCAATCAAAAATGAAAAAAAAAATTGTTTTTCATTTCAATTTTAGGCTCATATAAAAAAAATGAAAAACCAGTCATTTTTTAATTTTTTTTTGTTAAAATAAAAACAAATAACAAAATAACCAGTCACTTTTTCATTTTTTGATTTTTGATTGCCATTTGAAAATAGAAAGAACGAATGATACACTGATTCATGTCCTCTAATAAAAAGCAAAGTTGGTCTGACACAATATGTTGAAAGCGACAAAATGAATGCCATGTTGTTATTGTTATCATTATTTATTATTACTATCAGTGGTCGAGTTGTAAAATCAAACCAGGGGGGATGGTGAAATTTTTAGTCACGTGTCGACCCATCGGTCGGTCCGTCGGTGGGGAACTGGTTTGCTTTTAGGAGGGTTTGCATACAACGTAGGTCTGTGGACCTTGTTCATTTACCAGACATACAGTATTTTGTGCTGATAAAGTGTGTAGTACACACTGTGTACCCTTTTTATTGTTGTAAAAAAACATAATACACTGGTATTTTACTGTAAAACATGCACAGTGTGGATGTCATGTCATATTTAGTCAGTCTCCTGGCTGACATACCGACCACATTCTCCACAAATGTTAACATCAAAACCTCAGCAGGCAATGTAAATGAACAACTGAATCTTTTCATATCAAGTCAATAGAATTTTTATTCAAAGCTGAACATTGGGAACATTGATTTAAATACAGAGGTAGGTAGGTAACCAATAAGCTAAAACAAGCAACAGTAAATTGTAAATCTTCAGCTCTTCAGCTGTTGGTTCTCCTGCTTGCTCCTGTTCCTGTATTGTCTCCCACTCCGGGTCCTCCAGCTCCTGTCGCACTGTGTTGCAGTTGCTGCTGACTGTCATCTGGAATAAAGAGCAGTGGATAAGATAATTTAATTAAATATAATTATAATGTTATTTCTGATTTATTTATTATCTGAACGAGGATTTGAGCTTTGAAAAATGACCGGATTCTTTCTGTAACGTTGATTCCCGCTGTTATCTAGGTCACGTGACACCTTAACATTGACGGTTACCAAGGAGCTGCCTTGGATACTTTGATACTTTGCTTCGATACATACCAGCACTTTGATACATACTGGATACAAGCTAGCAAAATGAGTTAAAAGCAGGCATCTTTGGAAAGTTTCTTTGGAAAGGGGAAAAGGCCCATTGAGGAGACAAAAGAAGAGCCTATGACGAAGAAAAAGAAAGCTGCATTTTAGCAGACACTTTGCCAAGTCCTACACCAATCCTGCTCTGCCTTACATGTTGTGACCGGCTCTCTAATGAGGCAATGAAGCCTTCAAAACTGCTAGTGTCATTTATTTTAGCCTTCCTGTCTTGAATAACACTTTTTGTTGCCTGAAGAATAACAAACGAACGTCCAGGCTGATTAAATTAATGGCCTTATACAAGAAATCAAAGCTAACATGAACCTGAGTAAGCTATCGATAGCTGGATAGACTCCAAACTAACATTCATTATGATAGCCGTGTTGTTATCTGCCGCCCACAAATTAGGCTCCATATCGGTAACTTTACAGCATGATAGTGGGCTCACAGAAAGTGTGACTGATATTCGTAACTCTTGACTTACCTCCTTAAATGTTTTTTTCTTGCGATCTTAAATCCGAATTTGCTTAGGTCTTGCTGTCCACTCCGCTTGGCCATGATGCTGCAATCCGCTGCTGTCACTGACGCCGAATGAAATAAATAATAACGGAACCCCAACTGAATGTCACCTCCTCAAACGCTTCGCTTGCGCGTGCCCTCTCTCGCGGTAGCTTACTGTATGCTCAGTTTCAGCAAAGCTACGTGGAATGGCATTTCTAATTCCAATGTTAAATAGAAGTAATGTCCACATTTATTGATAAAATTGCTCAAGGGAAGGGAGGGGGGATGCCCATTTTAGAGGGGGGATGATTTTGACCATTTTTTATTCCAGGGGGGATGGCATCCCCCCCATCCCCCTTCAACTCGAGTACAGATTACTATTATATTGAGATAATAATAATTAAGAGATCATCAGCTTAACATTAACAGCTTAATATATTAAATGAATAGGATGTATGAATAAATTACTTGATATATACATGCACATGCAATTTTTCTGTTTCATAGACGCAGAGATGATGATGGACTGTCACTGAGGATCATGGGAAGGCTAATGTAGCGTGGGGAATAGAGAAAATCAATAATCGTAAATTAGAGTTATTATTTCGTTTTGGTTTCCCTGTTTATTATTTGTTCTGTTTTGAGTTGGAAAAAGGAAAACAAACACCAATCCCTCATTTTTTGGTCATACAGAAAAACAGGAAAACGAAATATTGAGTGTTTGTTTGTTTGTTTGTTTGTTTTTTTCAGATTGAATGGAATACTTGAATGATCGGATGATACAAGGACGTACATGTAACACTAAAAAGTGTACAGTGCTTCATTGCAAGAGACATTTTTTTTAATATTTATTTTTGAGCGAGTAAACCTAAGAATCAAACCATATTTCAGGAGTTACCGGTACAGGACATGTGCAGTAACCACCAGACTACCAAGACCCACAGTTTCATCTGCTCCTGCACTGAAAAAGTAACCTACCATATAGAATTTACCCAATAAATCTGAGATAACAATTTGCATTGACTTGTTTGGGGTAGATTTAATTCCATATATTGAGTATAAAATAACTGAAATAAAAAGCTATGAAATACTTAAATTGGGTAAAATTTACCTCACATTTATGTATCTCTTCTACAGCTACTTTCTCATTGAAATCGGGAAGTGCAGGACAACAAGCTTCACACAACATTTCAAGATTTTTTTTTTAATGAGAGAAGCGCCATCTAATGGCGACACCGTGGAATCGAATGAATGGGCGTGTTTAGAATTAAAATAGGGGAGGAAGGGGGGTCTGAGCCATTCATGGCAGCCCCCTGGTGTTCAGCTGGGAACTGCACGGCAGTCGCATGGCAGTCGCATGGCGTGCGGTTGGAACGGGAAAAATTCAATTGCTGCTACTGTAGTAATTCAGTTATACGATTCTCCCCTGTCGCAGGTGCTTCTTGCGTAATTCTCTAGGGGACACCTCATTCAGAATACAGAACTTGATTGCAAAGCCTGCTGCTGTATATACTTTTGCTATCTCATACCCTGCAACCCTGACCACAAAATCCAGATAGATATTAAAAATGGACGGGGATTCCATAGCACCTTGCTGGCAGCTGACTAGAGTGTCAAACAGGCAAGTTGATCCTTTAATATATGCCTTTGTGCTGGTATGCAAGTTGCGTAGAATTGCTACTAGTTGTGAGCATCTGAGGCACATTTCAAGACACTTCATCAAGGTCTCACGGGGTATCTGGTCATTTGCCACCTTCAGATGGACAAAGGCTAAAAACAGCGGTGTTCTTGATTTACTTGACTTCTCTAACACTTGCCAGAGGATGAAGATTGCATCAACAGTTGATCTATTTGACTGAAAGCCAAATTGCGATGGTAGTAGAATATACTCGTATGCCTCGTGAGCTCTCTCAACAATTATTCCCGATATGACTTTAAACATGGTAGCAACAATACTCAAGCTTCTGTAGTTCTCTGCACATGATCGCAGGCCTCGTTTGTAAAGACATGTGATGCTAGAAGTAAGCCACCTGACTGATATTTGGAGGTATGTCCAAACTAGCCATACCAAAACCACAAAGCACTTCAGAAGCCAGTCAGATTCTGTGTACTTCAGGTGTTCCCCGTATACCTTATCTGTTCCTCTACACTTGCCATTCTTGAGTTTCTTTATCCCAGCTTCAATCTCCACATGATCTGGTACTGATGTATTAATGGCAGGTAGATGCTCAGGTGGTAGAACATATGGGTAATCCTCTGGGTGCTCTAACTCTGGTTGGGGCTCATATACACAGGGGCCAAAGTGTTTGGAAAAGTGGTCCTCTAGTTTGGCTGGTGGTATAAGGAGCTTACTCTCCAATCTTTGTTGCAATGTTTATCTTTTCAGTGGAAAGTAATCATCAGGAGATATCTATTTTTAAATAAATAAATAAATAAATAAATACTTTGCATCAGAAGTGGTTGTAATTCCCTGCTGCATTTCATCACTGTGTTGCAGTTGTGTAACACCGAAAATGCAATCACTGCTCAATCACAGCCCTAAGCTGTACTTGGTGGTGGTGTTTGAATCAGAGAAGGGTGTTAAAGCATTTGCTGTAGGATTTGCTGTCTGTACAAATGCTGCATTTGCTGAACTTAAGGTTGAAGAGACTTTCCTGACTTTATGAGTTGGAACTTCAGGTTGACAGAGTTACAGATGGCAGTAAAATGAGCATCCTTATAGATCCTTATAGTTTCTTCTTCATTCCTATTATGTTGATTGTTAAACGCTTAAACATCAAGCTCATCATAATGAATTTTCAGAAATATGACTAAAAGTACACCTCAAATTTATGAGTTATTTTACCTTAATTATTTTAACAAATTCATGGTCTTGAAGTGTCCATGGTTTTGATTCTTTCATTTTTATTTTGTCCTTCTTGCCATTTCTGGTTACCTTGTGTATATTTCAATTTTTCTCAGTATGTTTTCTTCTTTGCCATGAAGTTTACATACACTTATCTTTGAAACAACTCACATTTTCCTTGCTTTAACCCATCCAGTTCACCTCAACAAGCCCTCTGTGCAGTAAATGAGGTGTGTTAGAGGAATGAAAATGTTAAAAATGAGCTAAAGGTGTAAACTAAATGGGCTGGATATCCCTTACTAAAGAGTGAACACAGTATGAGGGTTAAGTGAGGTGTGGTACTTGGCACAGAACCTTTACAGCACGAACAATCAATCATCTTAACAAGCCCAAGCTTCTACCTGGTTTTTAGCCCTCCTTAATCCACAGCAGCTCTCTCATCAGTTGATTACCTTCAATCTGCTTTAACACTGATGCAGTGTATGAAATTCGTATATGCTGCTTGTTGTGTTGCTGGTATCTTCATTTTGTTCTGTGCAACATCACTGTGTCCTCTCTGGGTTGGATTACTGACCTGGACTCTCTGCCCTGTCTGCATTTCTCTATAAGACAGACAGTAATGACCACTTGACACATTTCTGTTCCACTACTGGGATACATTTTTTTTGGTTTGTTTTTAAGCTCCAATTTGTCTTCTTCTCTCTTTGGGACATGAGAAAATCAACTCTGGTGTTTCAAATGCAGCATAAAGTACAAGCTGAAGTATTCATTTGACCATTGTGCCTAAAGCATGCAAATATGCATTTCTCTTCAAATAAAGTTTTACTATCACAATTTTGGAGCAGAAATAAAAGACAGTTACACCTACAGCATATTATAAACAAGTTTAAACCAAACTACTATTGAATTCTGGATGGTGATTGGTCTGAAGGTGTTTAAGGAGGCATGTATTTAACATTTTTTGGAAGGAGTCTCCAGTGTTAGCACTTTGTTATGGCTAGAAGTAAAGCTGTAATTTTGGAAGAAGTTTTTCTTTCCTCACATGCATCCATCCATCCATCCATCCATTGTGGCAGCAGGTCCAGCAGAGATGCCCAGGCCTCCCTCTCCCCAGCCACCTCCTTCAGCTCTTCTGGGGGACACTGTAGGATTATTTTATCCCTCAAAATTGCTTTTTAGACCTTCAGAATGTGTTAGGATTTCTGTTTCTGTGACCACAATGATCTTTGCGCCAGGCTCTCACATATCCTTTGTTTTGTTCTTAAGCAGAGGTAATGATGGTGATTCAGCAAGTAAACTGATCCAAAACTGATCCAGCAAAATGTTTGTGGTGTGTGACAGGAGCACCTAGGGAATGGGGTGATGGGAAAGCCATTTGTGCTTAATTAAACTGCCTGCTATTGATCGGGCAAAGGTCAGAAAACCTGAGCGAGTTAATAGCTCCTGTCATTGTGTCCTATTAGTACACAGACCCAGGAAGTACAGAGGTGTTTAGGTTTGGTCCTCCCTGCATTCCAATGCTGTTTCAATGCATCCCTGTCAACTTGTTTCCTAATGAGAGCATCCCTGCAGCCAGACCTACAGTTCCTGTACAAGTCCCTTTGCTGATCTCATTTCTGATTAGGACTCATACATACAAGAGAAGTCAAGAACACAGCAATCATATTGTAGTGTGGAATAAAACAAGAGGTCTGACTGTGTTTGAGCAAGGTGGGCTCAGTCCGCTTGCAGGGAGAAATTGATTCAACTGGTGAACCAAACATGCCATATGTTCTGCCTTCCAACCTTTGTTTGTAGATGCTGTAGTGCTGTTAAAATGAACCCAAGGACAGAAATGTTGTGCTGCAGAAATGCCATGTGTTCTGAAAATTTGAACTCATGAACAAAAACTGAAAACAGACACTTCAAGTGAAACAGTTTAGTGGTTTTCCCAAGTAAATTTTCATGATTTTCATGATTTATTACTACAATTGTGCTCAAAATTATTCAACCCCTTCAAAACGCAAAGCAATCTGGTGATGCAAATGTAAATGTGAGGAAAATATATCACCTAAGGCTTTTGTAGACAGTCAAACAAAATTTTATTACTGTATGTTCACACGATTTTGAGAATGTAATGTTGAGTTTAGTACTAACAAGTCAAAAGAAAACTCATTCTCCTGCAAATATCCATGTGCAAATTTATTCAGCCTTCAATGTTAGTATTTTGTGGAGCTTCCTTCATACTTTATAACAAGCTTCTGAAATCCTTCTACTGGAATCTTTGCTGATTCCTCATGTACAAAAGCTTCCAATTTATCAGTGTTCCATGGTTTCTATGCCACTACAGCTTTCTTTAAATCCCACCATAGATTTACAATGGGATTTAAATCTGGGAACTGAGATGGGTGCCAAAGGAAATTCCAGGAGTGATTCCAGAAGAAAGCTTTGGTTGACGTTGATACATTTTTTTTTTATCATTGACTTGTTGGAAAGTCCAAATGATCACAAAGCTTCAATTTACCCACTAAGGGAATCTCATTTTTACTAAATAACCTGGTATTTCAAAGAATCCATGAGGCCAGTCACACGATCAAGACCGCCAGTTCTTGTGGCAGCAAAACACCTACACAACAGGACTGTCCCACCCCCATGCCTGACCATGGAGATGGTGCCCTTTTTGTCATAAGCCTTGCCTTTCTAATGCCAGACTTGCTGATGATCCATGGGTTCAGACAGTTCCTGTATAGTTTCATCACTCTGATTGGATTTATATACAGTATGTATCACAGTTGAAGCAAATTGAATGTCATTATAGAGTTCCTGATGTCTTAATTGTGTTTTAGTACACTTCTGTAGCTTTGCAGACTAGCAAGTGATTTTAAAAGCCAGCAGTACTGCATAGGGTTGAATAATTATGACATGGCTAGATTAAGAAAATATCCTTTTACTCAGAAGTATGACCATACATTTTCACAATCAATTTGAACAGGTCACTCAATTGATACACAGGTAAAATATTCCAGGTCTTTAGCAAGACTTGAATTTGTAAATCAGGGGAATTGAATAATTTTGAATGCAACTGTACACTCACTGGCCACTTTAACAGGAACTTGTTCTTGATTCTAAGATTCCTGTTCTTGGCTGCAGCAGTGGAACCAGGAGTGGTCTTCTGTTGTTGCATGCTGAGATGCTTTTCTGCTAACCATGGTTGTAGAGAGTGATTATATGAGTTACTATATCCTTCCTGGCAGCTCAAACCAACCTGGCCATTTTCCTCTGACCTCTCTTATCAACAACCACCAGCAGAACTGTCGCTCACTCATTCCCCCCCGCGCACACACAAACACACACCATTCTGTGTAAACTCTAGAGACTGTTGTGTGTGAAAACCCCAGGATATCAACAGTTTCTGAAATACTCAAACCAATCCATCTGGCTCAAACCAACACCCATGCCACAGTGAAAGTCACACTTTGAGATCACAGTTTTTCCCATTCTTATGTTTGAACATTAACTGAAGCTCTTGATTTGTATCTGCATGATTTTATGCATTGTGCTGCTGTCAAGGGATTGGCTGATTAGAGAACTGCATAAAACAGCAGGTGTATGGCTGTTCCTAATAAAGTGACTGATGAGTGCACGTTTCTTGTGTAAATGTTCTTGCGAATGCTATATTGCGAATGCTATATATGCTTTTGATGATTGCTGAACCTTCTTGTCTCAGGCAACTATGAATAGAGGATCAGTGGCATCACTGCGAAAGAGCAACTCCTGTCATCCTTCATGTTTTGTCCTCCTAACCTCAGTGTGTGTCTGCAAACACACGCTGTCCTTTCATTAAGAAGACCATGTCCATATTTGGCCCCTGCCTGTCTCTTTACCTGCTACACACACACACACACACACACGCACACACACACACACACAGAGACAGAGAAGTTTCATTTATCTTCACACTCTGAATGCAGGCATGTGTTTTCTCTGAGAAAGTCTGAATTTAATCTCATTTGGGGTTTTTAATTCTCTGAATGTAACCGCAGGGGTCTGTCTTTCTCCTCGTTTTGTCTCCTACCACCATTATCATATTTGTTTTGACATGCTTATTGTATTCCTTTCATTTTTCTCTGACTCCCTCCTTTCAATTTTCCCCTGCCTACCTTGCTCTTTCTGTGACAAATAGCCCCATATGGAGTGTGTAATAAACATGGTGTTCATTATTAGGGAAGTTGTTGTCATCCTCACTCTCTCTCTGTGTCTCCGTCATCCGTTGTCAGTGTTATTTTTATTTTAATGAAACGCAATTTCCATTAAATATAAAATACAGTTTTATTTCTCTCTGTCCATTTGTCACTCTTCTATTTACACAAGAGAACATAGGAGGATGGGGTGCTTAAATAAAATTCAATGCAATTTGAGTAAAGTGAATTGTCTATATTACAATCAACATGCATCAAATTACTTCTGCATATGTCGATTGTATTTATTATTATTATTATTATTATTATTATTATTATTATTATTATTAGTGTGCTTGCAAAAGCACACTATTGTTCTTCTTAAGTTTTATTAGTGTGCTTGCAAAGTGAGCACACTATTGTTCTCCGATGCGTTTATTATTATTCTTTTCAGCCACTTGTTTTGAGCCGCTACTCCTCCCGGGGCATTCGAGTTCGAGATGCCGTTCCACTTCTCACTTGTCTGGCCTGTAGTGCAGATGTGTGCTTGTATACAGCTTTTCGATACGCCTTGTTGTTCTCCCGTAATTTGCGTTTTTTGAAAAAAAAATTTCCCATTGAAATGAATGGGCACGCAATGCAGGAAACAGGTTTTTCCATCTGTAGGCCAAACCGTAAGGTGTAAAGTCATAAAACTTGGTACACTGATAGAGGAGTGGACCCTGATTGATTTCATTAAGTTTCATGTTGGTGCGTCTCACGCTGTAGCACCACCTACTGATCAAAGTCTTACATGTGTTCATTACTTTTGAGCCGTTTGTCCGATTTTCATAAGTCTGCTACTGTTGGAATCCTTGGAGCTAGACGATTCCAACGCACCCTATGATGTCATTTTCCGCCTAATTAGATTTTCCGCCATTTCGAATTTTGTCCAAAGTGAGAGTAAAGTGACCCTGGCCGCATGTTTTGTCCGATCATCACAAAACTTGCCACACATGATCTCCAGTCCATGCCTAATAAATGTTATTTGTTTCGCTCTCATACGTCGCAGCATTTGCCCGTGCCAGCCAATCAAAATCGATGGCGGAGCCACCAGACAGGAAGTGAGCTCATATCTCAGAAACGCTCTGATGTATCAAGACTGTATTTAGTGGCATGACTTTGGACACCATCGGAAGTACCCTCATCAAATATGGTGTCATTTCGCCACTAGGGGGCATCAGAATTAGCAAAAATGTATTTTGGCTCATATCTCAGAAACACATATGATTGCGGCACCCGTTCATGTACCCGCATCAAATTTGGTGTCATTTGGCCACTAGGGGGCACCACAATGAGCAAAAATGTGTTTTGGGTCATATCGCTTTACTGATTTAGAATTACATCTTAATTTCCATGCTAGTGATGCTCTGGGATGTCCCTGTAAAGACCCTTCCAGTCTGTCATCTCCATATGAGAATCCGCCTTGTGTCTTGGCCAAACTTTCGTGTGTTGACACATAACTTGTCATGTGGGCATGCAGTCGCGTCTCTTGCTGGGTCGCCATGGCGGCGCACCTGAGCAAGCACACTTTCACAGTTTCTCTGGAAATGTATTCTAGTTTTTATTATTATTCATTTTCACCCATTTTTTGGATCCACTACTCCTCCTAGGGCTTTCGAGATAGAGACACCGTTCCAACGCTGAAACGTAGGGCCCGATCTGGAATGGTGTACTTGTTAAAATGGTTGCACTACCCCTTGTCATTCGTTCGCTATTCATGTTTTTCGGCAAAATTCCGTGCCATTGAAATGAATGGGAGTGATGACATCATAAGGAGCTCCCCCACTCTAGACATTAGAGCGGAAGCAGCAGGAAAAAAAAAAAACTGCAATTTTACAGCCAAAATCCATGTTTTAAACCCTGTAAAACCTCTGAATTAAATTGAAAAACATATAAAAGGGTGGAGAGGAGATTTCACTGTGCAAAGCACAGTGAAATCTCCTGTCAAAATGATGTGAAAGAGTGTGACGGGCTGAGCCGTGATGCTGACATAGCGCGCAGGCGGCCATTTGCCGGCATTTCTAGATGGCTATTGTTTGTGCATCTGACTCATTCAAAATATTCACTTGAAACATATTGTCATTTTCATTCTTCATCTGTATAATCTTTGTCTAGTATCAAAAACTAAAATAATTCACACTGGCTGTTAAAAACTTCATTTATTGGTTAAAACTTTTGTTATTACAACTCCGGTAGCAATTCACTCACCAGGCATTCAAAACGTTCTTCCGTGTCTCGTTTGGGGAAACAGATGGACTGTTCCACTGGGGGGGGGGAATAGAGGGGTTTCCCGGGTTCTTTGTGGGGCAGCCCATTGTGATGGGGGTGTTTTATAAGGAGCTCCTCCACTCTAGATGTTCGAGCGGGAGCAGCAGAAAAAAAATAAAACTGCGATTTTACAGCAAAAATCCATGCTTTAAACCCTGTAAAACCTCTGAATTAATCTGGTAAGTATGACAGATGATATATTAACCTTTGAACACCACAAACATAATCAAAGCAAATCTCATATCTTAACCCTTTACTGTTGCTGGCAACATTTGAGCAAGCACACTCCAGCAGTTTCTGCAGAGGAAATGCAATCTAGCTATTATTATTATTATTATTATTATTATTATTATTATTGAAATAGGTCTCATACTTAAAAAAAAAAAAAACGATATATAGCCAATAAAGGTAAGGGTAAATGTCACTCTTTGCGAGACAAGCCAGGTTTCTAGCAATGTAATCAGTTTCTCAGCTTAACCTATACATTAACACTGTAACGCAGCTGTAACAAACCAGATGCTCGCGGATATTGAATGAACTCAAGGCTTTAATGAGCACAATGGAAAAAGACAATGTATAAAAGCCAGGCCAGGTCAATAACGAGCAATCAAAAACAGTAACGAGGGCTAGACAAATCGTGGTCAGGAAACGGGCAATAGTCCAAGAATCGGGAATCAGAAAAACACAGGCAATCTAAACACAAAGGCTAGGCAAATCGTAATTGGAAAACAGGTGAGGATCGAGAAACTGGGAAGCAAGAGAAACGAGCAAACAAACAAGGGCTAGATGAAACAGGGAAAAAACCAGAAGGCAAAAAGGGTCATTCACAGGAATACAATCAGAATTATAATGCTCAGTAGGCTCACGAAATGTAGAGGCAATACTGTGCAATGAACAAAACAAACAAAGGCGTATAAATACAAATGGAAACAAAAAGGTACAGGTGATGGTGATTAGAACTCAGGGGAGACACTCCTAGGAAGTGGCTCTGGGTTGGCTGACGGAGTGTACATGGTAGTAACTGGTTTGTGAGGGGGATTGTGGGAAGTGGAGTCCTGAGTGTTGGGTGAGCCCGGGAGCGTTGGGTCTGTTCCCAGACCTGTTGGGTGAGCTGAGTGGTGGGTCTCTGAGTGTTGGGTGATCCCGCTGGTGGGTCTGTTCCCAGACCTACTCACTCCATTGCATCTAACTGTCAATGTTTGTGTTGTCAGAGGGCATGGCAGATCATGGCATTAAGGGGGGTTGGTAACCCAGCATACATTGAAAGGGTGTGAGACCTGTAGCAGAGCTAATTAATGAGTTTTGGGCCATTTCTGCCCAGGGCAAATAGTTTGACCAGTTGGCTTGATTATCATGACAGTATATTCTCAAAAACTTTCCCAGTTCTTGGTTGACCCATTCACATTGACCATTAGACTGGGGATGGTAACTGGAGGTGAGACTGATGTTAACTCCCAGTCTCTCAAAGAATGCTGACCATACATGAGATGTGAATTAAAGCCATTGATAAGATATTATATCCTCTGGAATACCAAACATATGGAACACATAGTTAAAAAGGGCTTCAGCTGTCTGAAAGGTGGTAGGTAGGCTAACGAAGGAATAAATCTAACTCCTCATGAGAACCTATCAACAATGGTCAGAATGACCATGAAGTTCCATGAGGGGGGCAGGTCAGAAACAAAGTCTACCACTATATGTGACCATGGATGAGAAGGGACAGGCAAGGACATGAGTTTATCAACAGGGATAGTTTTGGGTGTTTTGCACTTTGAACAGGTGGTGCATGAAGAGACAAACCTATAGGTATCTGCCAGCATATTTTCCCACCAATATCTTCCAGACAATAACTGATGAGTATGTGTCTCTGCCAGATGGCCAGAAGTCAAAGAGGAGTGGGTCCACATAATTAATTTGTCCCTGCATTGAGTGGGTACATACTTACTTCCTATGGGGTAAGATTCAGGGGCAGGAGTGACAGATAGCTATTGGTCAATCTCTTTGTCTTTTTCCTATCTAATGGGGGCAACCACAACTGACGGGGGTAGTACATTAACTATCTCAGGGGAGGACTCGGGACTAGGATATATACAAGAAAGGGCATCTGCTTTGGTATTATGGGATCCAGGATGATAAGAAATGGAAAAATTAAAATGAGAAAAGACTAGAGACCACCGAGCCTGATGGGGGGGTTGAGCTGTTTAGCTGACCCTAAATATTCAAGGTTTTTATGATCCGTTAGCATGAGGAAGGGATGTGTAGCTCCCTCTAGCCAACAGCACCATTCTTCGAAAGCTAGTTTCATGGCCAGCAATTCCCTATCTCCTATACTGTAATTACATTTGGCAGGGGTCAGCTTATGGGAATAGAAGGCTATCAGATGTAATTTACAGGGGTCACCTACACACTGGGACAGCACAGCTCCAGTGCCTACCTTGGAGGCATCTAGCTCCATCACGAAAGGCTGAGTGGAATCATAATGCATCAGAATGGGGGCAGAGGTGAAGGCTACCTTGAGGGATTCGAATGCTTCCTGTGCCTGGGGATTCCATGAGAGTTTTTTGCCATTTCCTTTCAATAAGGTGGTAAGAGGAGCTGCTAGACTACTGAAATTGCAAATGAAACAATGGTAGAAATTAGCAAACCCAAGATATCACTGGAGTTCCTTTATGGAAGTAGGAACAGGCCAATTAGTTATGGCTTCTACTTTCTTATCGTCCATAATGACACCCTCCGGACTGATGACATAGCCTAGGAAAGAAGTAGAAAGGGGATGAAATTCACACTTCTTCCCTTTACCATACAGCTGGTTCTCAAGCAGATGCATAAGGACAGAACGAACATGATGAATATGAGTTTCGAGATTAGGGGAATAAATCAAGATGTCATCGATGTAGGCAATAGCATATTTGCCAAGCATATCCCTGAGGACATAATTTATAAATGCTTGAAATAAGGACGGGGCATTACACAACCCAAAGGGCATTACTAAATACTCATAGTGCCCCCTAGTGGTAAGAAATGCAGCTTTCCATTCGTCATCACCCTTTATATGGACTAAATTGTATGCACTTCTTAAGTCGAGTTTTGTAAATATAGACACTCCACGAAGTTGTTCTAGCACTATGGGGACTAAAGGCAGCGGGTAAGAATAGGGTTTAGTGATCTGATTTAGCCCACGATAATCAATGCAGGCCCTAAGTCCCCATCTTTCTTGTTGATGAAAAAGAACCCTGCAGCTGCGGGAGAAGTAGAAGGACAGATGAAACCCTGTTCTAAAGCCTCCTGAACATACTACTCCATAGCTCTCTCTTCCGCCTGAGTGAGCAGATAAATCCTAGACTTAGGTGGAATAGCATCATCTATTAATTCAATGGAACAGTCATATTCTCTGTGAGGGGGAAGTTTGGTAGCACTTTTCTTGCTAAATACTTCTAACAAGTCACTGTATTCAGGGGGAACGGAAACTACGACATTGGCATTGGGGCTTTCTATAGTCATTGACAATACCAAAACTGTGGGAAGCGCTAGACAATGGTCATAGCAGTAATTGGACCACAAGAGTATTTCTTTATCGGACCAAGATATGACAGGGTTATGTTTTCTAAGCCAGGGCACACCTAAAATAATAGCATACTCACAAGAATTCAATACAAATATCTTCTGAATGTAAACCACTGAGAGTCATATTAATGGGTTTTGTGACCCGGTTAACAAGTCCTTTTCCCACAGGATCCGCATCAACAGCAGTCAATCTCAGTAGCTTTTCCAGTAGCTCCACAGGAATCTGGAGTTGCTCCACCAGCTCGGCATGAATAAAGTCCCCTTCAGCTCCAGAATCAATTAATGCTGAGAACACAAATACAGACTGAGGGCAGTGAACTGTCATGGGTAGGAGGAAGGACTTGGAGACCAACCCCTTAGTGGGTGCACTCACCACATTAGCAATTTCCTGGGGTCAGTGCCCAAGTACTGCGTCAGCAGATTTGACAGTCACGTAGAATGTGACCAGCAGTTCTGCAATAGAGACACAGCCCATCATGGAGACGTCATTATTTCTCTTCCACAGACAAATGGAATGAGTCACACTGCATGGGTTCTAGGGATTCTGGATACTCACGAGTCCAGATCAGAGGTGGATATGGGCGGCGAGGAGTCAGTGCAGCAGCTGGAACTGTAGGGGATTTACGAAGACCTCTCCCATGCTTCAGTTGGTCTAGGCAAATGGCTAATGAAATCAGCTTCTCTAGTGAAAGACCGTTGCCCTTGCAAGCAATTTCCGCTAGTATGTTGGAGTTCAATCCGTTGCAAAATGTCACTAGTAAAGCCGGCTCATTCCAACCACTCCCAGCCGCAAGAGTGCGAAATTCCAAAGCATAGTCAGAAACTAAGCGATTACCCTGACGTAAATGGGTGAGTAATTCCCCTTGAGAGTGGCCCTCATTGGCATGATTGAATACTGCTTTAAATTCTTCAACAAAATTGTCATAAGTCATTGTCATAAATCTAAGGCCTTACCCATGAGACAAGAAATCATAAAATAAATACGAGCCTTGTCAGAGCACAGAGGGGAATTCGCAAGAAATATCGAACATTGTAACAAAAACCCTTTACATTGATTAGGTGAGCCATCAAATTTATCCGGTTTACTGATAACAAATGAACTGGTAACAGCCATGGAGGGAGCAGCTTGATTGGTAACCATAGATGAGCCGGAGGAGCTGAGTCGTTGGAGTTGGGTGGTGATTTCTCTTATGCTTTCAACAATCTGCATCAACTGTTTTTGCTGCTCACCTTGCTGCCGCATAAGAATCTGGATGGACTGAGTCACGGAGTCGAAACACTGGTGATGTTGTCCAAGCATCTGTCCTTGGCTGCTAAGCACCACCTGTAGCTCTGTGTAAGCTGCCATCTGCATGAAGGCACAGTAATGTGGCTGTAACAAACCAGACACTCGCAGATATTGAATGAACTCAAGGCTTTAATGAGCACAATGGAAAAAGACAATGTATAAAAGCCAGGCCAGGTCAATATCGAGATCAAAAACAGTAATGAGGGCTAGACAAATCATGGTCAGGAAACAGGCAATAGTCCAAGAACTGGGAATCAGAAAAACACAGGAAATCTAAACACAAGGGCTAGGCAAATCATAATCGGAAAACAGGCGAAGATCAACAAACTGGGAGCCAAGAGAAACGAGCAAACAAACACAAGGATTAGGCAAAATGCGGAAAAAAACAGAAGGCAAAAAGGGTCATACACAGGAATACAATCAGAATAATAATGCTCAGTAGGCTCACAAAATGGAAAGGCAATACTGTGTGATGAACAAAACACACAAAGGGGTATAAATACAAATAAAAAAGTACAGGTGATGGTGATTAGAACTTGGGGGAGCCACTCCTAGGAAGTGGCTCTGGGTTGGCTGACGGAGTGCACCTGGTAGTGACTGGTGTGTGAGAGGGATTGTGGGAAGTGGAGTCCTGAGTGTTGGGTGAGCCTGGGAACATGACAAACACATTGTTATTACATACATATATAATTCCAGGCAAAAGTTTTGACACACCTATGTAATTTGCTTTTTTTTTCTTTATTTTTTACATTGTAGAACAATGTTGAAGACATCAGAATTATGAAATAACATCTGGAATTATGCAGTATGGGAAAAAAGTGTAAACAAAGCAAAATGTTTTATATTTTAGGTTCTTCAAAGTTACCACCTATTGTTTTGATGACGCTTTGCACACTTTTGGCATTCTCTCAACCAGCTTCATGAGGTCATCACCTGGAATGGTTTTTCAACAGTCTTGAAGGAGTTCTCATGTACATTGAACACTTGTTGGCTAATTTTCTTTCACTCTGAGGTTCAACTCATCCCAAACCATCTCAGTTGTGTTTACAGTAGGTCTAGTGATTGTGGAGGCCAGGTCTTCTGATGCAACCCTCCTTCACTCTCCTTATTGGTTAAATAGCATTTACAGAGCCTGGAGGTGTGTTTTGGGTCATTGTCCTGTTGAAAAATAAATGATGGTTCCACTAAGGTGGGATGGTTAAGTGTGCCTTCAATTTTGAATAAATTACCAAAATGTCACTAGCAAAGCATTCCCACAACTCACAGAGGTGGCCAAGTTGCAGGACAAATTTTCTGATGTGTTCTCGCCCCTTCCTGGCCGCACCTACCTCATAGAACACTACATTGAAACGCCCCCGGGGGTGGTGTTGTGTCACCCTTACCACTTACCTGAACATAAAAAAAGGTGGGTCGAGATTAACTCAAAGCCATGCTTAAAATGGGCATAATCGAGGAGTCACACAGTGATTGGAGTGGTGGTCCTGGTACCCAAGGCCAACGGGTCAGTCTGGTTCTGTCTGGACTATAGAAAAGTCAATGTGGTGTCTAAATTTAGTGCATACCCAATGCCTCACATTGATGAGTTGCTCGATCAGTTAGGTGCGGCTCGCTTTTATTTGACACTGAAGGGATATTGGCAGATCCCCTTGACTCCTCTATCCTGAGAGATAATGGATTTTTCCACACCATTTGGATTACACCAGTTTGTCATGCTTCCTTTTGGGATGTTTGGGGCTCCCACTATGTTCCAGCGGCTCATGGACAAGATCCTCTGCACCACCTCTGCGGCAGCCTACTTAGATGACATCATCATATATAGCAGTGACTGGCTGCAGCATTTGGAACACCTTAGGGCCAACCTAGAGTCACTGAAGTGGGCAGGTCTCACAGCTAACCCAAAAAAAGTGTGCAATTGGGCAGGTGGAAGTATGGTATCTGGGTTTCCACTTGGGTCATGGGCAGGTGCATCCCCAAATTGACAAGACAGCAGTGATTGCGGCCTGCCCGAGGCCTAAGACCAAAAAAGGGGGTGAGACAGTTCCTGCAGCTGGCTGGTTATTATCATAGGTTCATACCTAATTATTCGGACATCAACCCACTGACTGATCTCAGTAAAAAGGGAGCAACAGATCCGGTCCAGTGGATGGAGCAGTGCCAACAGGCTTTCACCAGGGTAAATGCTGCACTGTGTGGGGGGCCACTCTTACACTCCCCTGACTTCTCTCTCCCCTTTATTTTGCAGACAGACACATCAGACAGAGGGCTGGGGCCATTTTGTCCCAGAAGGTGGAGGGCAAGGAACGCCCAGTGCTGTACATCAGCTGCAAGCTCTCGATGTGTGAGCATAAGTACAGCACCATCGAGAGCCTGGCCATGAAAGAGTGTTTGGCCATCAAGTGGGCAGTCCTTGCCCTCCGGTACTAACTGCTGGGGCACCCTTTCACCCTCTGTTCAGACCATGCACCCCTCCAATGGCTCCACTGCATGAAAGATGCCAATGCGCAGATCACCCATTGGTACCTAGCCCTTCAGCCATTTAAATTCGAGGTGGTCCACAGGCCAGGGGTGCAGATGGTAGTGGTGGACTTCCTGTCCCATCGGGGGGGAGGGGGGGGAGTCTGCTGCAGGCCGGATGGCTCTCTCACCTGAGTCAGGTGGTGGGGGTATGTGGCAGTGGGGGTGTGGCCTAGCATCAGTTATCAGTTTGTGAATCAAGGGAGGGGCCAAGGAAGGTGTGTGGCAAAGTCAATGCACCTGTGCTTAATTAGTGTTGTGTGTCTGTGTTGCAGTGACAGAGGATAGGAAAAGAGAGAGAGAGAGCAGAGAGAGGGAAGCTCTCCCGACCAGAATGTGTGTGTGGTGTGTGTGTGACAGTGCATGAGCAGTGACTTGAGTCAAGGCGAAAAGCAAAGAAAGAAGTAAAGTGTGTGTGAATATCAGCACCTGCTTGCTGTGCTTCTGTACTCCACCCACATCAAGGACATATTACAGCAAGATACCAACAGGTGATCTGCACATTGGCATCCTTCATGCAGTGGAGTCACTGGAGTGGCACATGGTCTGAACAGAGGGTAAAAGATCACCCCAGCAGGTAATGCTGGAGGGTGAGGACTGCCCACTTGATGGCCAGGCATTCCTTCTCGATGGTGCTATACTTGCTTTCACACATCAAGAGCTTGTGACTGATGTACAGCACCAGACATTCCTCTCCCTCCACTTTCTGGGACAAAACGGCTTCCAGCCCTCTGTCCAATGCATCTGTCTATAAAATAAAATGGACAGAGAAGTCAGGGGAGTGTAAGAGTAGCCCCTCACACAGTGCAGCTTTTACCTTGGTGAAGGCCTGTTGGCACTGCTCCCTCCACTGGACCAGATCTGGTGCTTCCTTTTTAGTGAGATCAGTCAGCAGGCTGGTGACATCCAAATGATTAGGTATGAACCTGCAATAGTAGCCAGCCAGCCCCAGAAACTGTCTCACCCCCTTTTTAGTCTTGGGCTTCGGGCAGGCTGCAATTGCTGCAGTCTTGTCAACTTGGGGACACACCTGCCCATGACCCAAGTGGAAACCCAAATACCGTACTTTCACCCATCCAATCACACATTTTTGGGGGTTAGCCATGAGACCTGCATGCCTCAGCGACTCCAGGATGGTCCTAAGGTGTTCTATGTGTTGCGGCCAATCGTTGTTATATAGACCACAGCATAGGCAGCATGAGGGCAAAGGATCTTTTCCATGAGCCACTGGAACATAGCGAGAACCCCAAATAACCTGAAAGGAAGCTTGATGAATTGGTGTAAGGAAAATGGTGTGGAAATGGCAGTTTTCTCTTCTGGATAGAGGAGTCAAGGGGATCTGCTGATATCCCTTTCTCAAATCCAGTGTCAAATAAAAGCAAGCAGTGCCTAATTGATTGAGCAACTCATCAATGTGAGGCATTGGGTATCCATTGAATTTAGACACTACATTACCTTTTCTATAGTCCACAAAGAACCAGACTGACCCATCGGTCTTGGGAACCAGGACCACTGGGCTGCTTCAGTCACTGTGGGACTCTTCAATTATGCCCATTTCGAGCATGGCCTTGAGTTCATCCCGGACCAGCTTTTTTTGTGTTCAGGCAAGCGGTAAGGGTGGCTGTGCACCACCACCCCAGAGGTGTTTCAACATGGTGTTCTATGAGGTGAGTGCAGCTGGGAAGGGGCAAGAACATGTCAGAAAATTCGATTTGCAACCTGGCAACCTCCGTGAGTTGGGCTGGTGAGAGGAGGTCTCCACAGGGGACCGGAGCAGTTTGAGTGGTTACTATTGTTTTTAACTCTGGCCTCAGGTCCACTTTCTCTGCAACTACCAATGCCAAAGCCACATGGACCCACTCATTCCAATATTTTAACAGGTTGATGTGGTATATTTGTAGTGCCCCCCCCCCCCCCCCCCCGATTCATTTGCCTTACCTCATAGTCGATGTCCCCGATTTGCCTTGTGACCTCAAAGGGCCCTTGCCACTTGCCATTCAATTTGGAGCCCGAAATGGGCAATAATATGAGTACTTTATCTCCCGGAGTGAACTCTTTAAGGCACGCTCCCCTGTTGTACAGCCAGGTTTGACATTCTTGTGCCTGCTGTAAATTCTCCTGAGTTAAGTGAGTGAATGTACTGAATTTTACTAGTCGAAGGTCCCTCCTACCAATTTTCCCTCTGCATGTCCAAAATGCCATGAGGCTTATGCCCATATAACAGTTCGAATGGAGAAAATCCTGTGAAGGCTTGCAAGACCTCTTGTACTGATATAGCGCCCCTATACCTCTGGAACTGGCATGCAATAATATTAACCTTCAAACTCACTATGGGGTACGCTGAGTTCTTGTAACTTTAGCGACAACCAATATGTGTATATCTAAAGGGTTTTTTATAATGTGCTCTAATAGCCCTTAATGTTGTGCTTAACTATTAATGTTTTGTCTCGTCTCGTCTCGTCTCGTCTCGTCTTCTTCCGCTTTATCCGGGACCGGGTCGCGGAGGCAGCAGTCTAAGCAGGGAAGCCCAAACTTCCCTTTCCCCAGACACCTCGGCCAGCTCCTCGGGAAGAACACCGAGGCGTTCCCAGGCCAGCCGAGAGACATAGTCCCTCCAGCGTGTCCTGGGTCTTCCCCGGGGCCTCCTCCCGGGGGGACATGCCTGGAACACCTCCCCAGGGAGGCGTCCAGGAGGCATCCGAAAAAGATGCCCGAGCCACCTCAGCTGATTCCTCTCGATGTGGAGCAGCAGCGGCTCTACTCCGAGCTCCTCCCGAGTGACTGTGCTTCTCACCCTATCTCTAAGGGAGCGCCCAGCCACCCTGCGAAGGAAACTCATTTCGGCCGCTTGTATCCGCGATCTTGTCCTTTCGGTCATTACCCAAAGCTCATGACCATAGGTGAGAGTCGGAACGTAGATCGACCGGTAAATTGAGAGCTTCGCCTTTTGGCTCAGCTCCTTCTTCACCACAACGGACCGGTAAAGCGACCGCATCACTGCGGAGGCTGCACCGATCCGCCTGTCGATCTCACGCTCCATCCTTCCCTCACTCGTGAACAAGATCCCGAGATACTTAAACTCCTCCACTTGAGGCAGAACTTCTCCACCAACCTGGAGAGGGCAAGCCACCCTTTTCCGGTCGAGAACCATGGCCTCGGACTTGGAGGTGCTGATTCTCATCCCAGCCGCTTCACACTCGACTGCAAAATGTTTTGTAAAGAATCAATTCTCACAACAATGAAATAAATAAAATCCTTTCTCCTGTATTGTTTTTTTTATATAAAATGAAATTACACAAAAATAAAATATATTTCCATTTCAAATGTTATGCTGTTATAACAAAATGCCTTTCAACTGGAAATGGGTTCCTTGAACCTCCAAACTACTTTTAAAGTAAAAAATTCTAATTTCCCGTTCAATGGGAAAATTGACATATTGTTCCTTTAAACCTAACCAAATAGGCTATAGTGCCTTTAAAATGGAAAACGCGCACTAGCGCACCCAGTGTAAAAGGCACACACAAATTCAACCCGTTCTTAACTCAATTCAAACACTTCAAAATTAAACCCCCTATGCCGGCAATTAAATGAAAATAAAACCCTTGCTGCAGGCCTGGTTTCGGTGCTTGTGAGTGGTGAGACCCAGAAACGTGAACAGTCGCTTCTCTCCAGGAGCAAAATAAAATGGTGCAGGTACCTGACTTTGGACAAGAAGAATTTCTCCTCATGCAGACTCATGCTGGCGTCAACTCCCTAATGCGTCCAACTTGTCCAGATGAACACGGGGTTCGCGTTCATCTTAGCGAGCAGTACTTCTCTGTGCACCGAGAACGATGAAGCTGTGATGTGCCTGGAGCACGCTGCTAAGATGGCGGCCAGGCGTCTTCTTGAGGCAGGCCGTCGTTGAATTAAACTTGGACAGTACTCGACATACACGGTCACCAAAAGTGCAGTTATCAGTCCGATAAACTATTATTAGTGACTCTCCACTTCTAAAGCCTAGATGCGGAAAATATCTGTGTAATTCTAAAAGGTAATGTTCATGAGCTCAGATTAGGTGTCTGCTCTCCGCCATCCTCTCTCTTCCTCTTCCCATAACTCCCCCCGTTTCCGCTCTAACCAGTCAGGGTTCAAAGTTCACTATAAAAGTTTTAACCAATAAAAATACAAAAATAAAATTGAAACATTCAAAATTCAAATAAAATACAGGCCTTAGAAAAATAAATACATGTTGGCATATGCATTCAAAACTCACATTTCTTAATATTTTACAATAGAAAACAAAATAAAATAAATATATAGCACAGGGCTACACTCTCCCCCTCTTAAATGGTTTCTATGTCCCCATGAAACCAATCTCATGAACATAAGACATGAACCATTAAGTGTCTAACCAATCCTTATGACTACACCCCTATGAACTATAGATAGTTTTCACATGACGTCACAGAGTCGGGGATTCCCTAGTGGCTGCCATCTTGTGGGTCAAGCTTACCGTACGGGTGACTGAGCACACATTGTAACGCGCGAGTACAAAGTCTTCAAAGGAACCCAAGCAGGCTATTTAAAGCTAGCAATGGTGCACACCTGTTGTATTCACGGCTGCTGTAATAGGTCAAATGATGAAGTCAAGCGGAGCTTTTATGGAATTCCCACTGTACGGGAGCACGAAGGCGAGCAAACAAAGAAACTCAGCATACAAAGGAGAAACCTATGGCTTGTGAGAATCAACCGCAAGGATTATCAGCCTTCCAAACACAGCAAAGTCTGCTCCGATCATTTTATAAGTGGTAAGTTGTTTAAATAAACAATCAATTGTGTTTAAGTTTGTTTTTGGAAACCAAAACATCATGTGAACAATCTCTGGAGAATGCCTAACTGGAACCGCTGAGTGTACGTTTACATTGTAATGTACACTTAATATCGCTCATTTGTCACGTTTCTATTTGAAACTTGTCACTTCACTCACACAAGGGTCATTTTTGAAAAACATTTTAGGTCTATTCTGTATGATTTGATTTGTGTTTGGGATGCAAACAGCGCGCCTTTTGGCGGATGCTGCCTGAATCGCGCAGATCCAATTTTTTTTTTAGGGGGGGCGTTGGAGTGTCTGATTATAATTTCAAAGTAAATTCTGTATTAAAATTACTAAATAAGCAAATCTGTTACAGTCAATGAAACAGGAAGTATAAGGATGAGGAAAAAAACAGTTTAAATCAGAAAGCTGCACACATTTGCGCAGCCCGAGCGGTGTACAGGACTACGCAAATGTGCGCAGCTTTCCGATTTAAACTGTTTTTTTTCTCATCCTTATACTTCCTGTTTCATGGACTGTAATGGATTTGCTTATTTAGTAATTTTAATACAGAATTTACTTTGAAATTATAAATCAGACACTCTAACGCCCCCCCTAAGAAAAAATCGGATCTGCGCGATTCAGCCGTGAAAAAGGCGGCATCCGACAAAAGGCGCGTTGTGAATATATAAAGTTGTATATATCAGACAGCCTTTAAAGTTTGATGAAGTCAGTCTCAGGCTTTGGAGCAGGCTTTGGCAGTTTCAGGCTTTGGCAGCCCTGCATAGTCACTTGAAAATGCATCTTTGTCCACTTCGTAGGGGTCAATTCCCCCAATCAAGGCCAGTTTGGCTGCATACCGTTGTCATGAGATGTCGTCTAATGTATCTATATACTTCTGTTTGCTTGATTTTGCCGACATTGATCTTTATTTTAGAAAACTGACTATACAACTTCATAAATTCATCCGAGATAACGTAGCCGGTAATGGCGATGGTCCGTTTTGTTTGCCCCACAAGATGGCGGCTGGAGGGCGTTCCCCGGAATGCCGTGACGTCAGTGAAAACTATCTATAGTCAAAGCCTGGTCTTTAGGTCTTCCAGCCTCATCATAAGTTAGCCTTATAACAGCTTTAATAGACCTTTTCTCTTGTCTAGGGGAATTTCTCTGAGGTTGAACTTCCTCATTGGCTAATACTGGAGAATTTCTCTCAGATACAGTACCATCTCTTTGTTCCACAGCTGCATCTGCATCATTAACAGTATTCACTTCACCATCACTCATGTCTGCAAGAACATTTTCAGTATCTGAAATCACATCACACTCATCATCACTTTCAATATGTTCAGACACACTCTCATGCTCATCATCAGTATCCACTGCTGGCAACACATCTTCATGGATTCTCTCAGAGACCTGATCCCTAAGATCATCAAGCTCTGACCTCCATCTGAATATGGGTCAAACTTCAGACTCAGATTCACTAGTCTCATCATCCACTAAGTAACTTGTGTTCTCTCGAGGTTCCAAGCTACATGGCCTCTGCGACACAGACTTTTTCTGCATTCGAGTTACAGGTGTCTGGGTAGGCTGCTGAACATCTGCCTCCTCAGATATCCTAACCAAATTACCAATTGGCAAAATGTCTCGGTGAATGGTTCTTAGCTTCCCCATACCACTCTCAGGTTTCACCCTATAGACAGGCAAATCAGGGAGCTTTTCCACCACTACATAAGGTAAAGAGTTCCACCTACTCTGCAACTTGTTTCCCTTTTAACCCCAAGTTCTTAAAGAGCACTTGATCACCCTTGTATAAGACTTGGTTACATAGGACTCTTTCATAGTTCTTTTTGTTTCTCAAGTGAACCTGTGTTGCAGACTTGGCAGCAAGTTCATAGGCACTCTGTAAATCCTTTTTCAATTCCCCCACATAACGTGAATGACTGACTGCTTCTTGTCCATCAGTTCCAAAGCACACATCAGTAGGCAATCTAGCCTCTCTGCCAAACATGATGTAATAGGGCAAAAACCCTGTGGCATCATTCTTGGTGCTATTGTACGCATGTACAAGTTGACTCACATGACGACTCCACTGATGCTTATGCGTGTCCCTCAGGGTCCCCAACATAGAGAGCAGAGTTCTGTTAAAACGTTCTGGTTGTGGGTCACCTTGGGGATGGTAAGGAGTCGTCCGTGACTTACGGATCCCCAAAGTCCTCAGAAACTCTTTAAATCAATTGGCTTTCAAAATCACAGCCCTGGTCCAAATGAATTCGGGCCGGGAGGCCATAGTGGACAAAAAATCTTTCAACCAAGACCTTAGCGACTGTCACAGCTCTTTGGTCTTTAGTAGGGTACGCTTGCGCATAGCAACTAAAATGATCTGTGACCACCAGTATGTTTGAGACTCCACTGGAGTCCACCTCTAAAGACAAAAAATCTATACCAGGGGTGTTCAAATTGATCCATAAAGGGCCGTGTGGCTGCAGGTTTTCATTCCAGCCATGCAGCAGCACACCTGACTTGGCTCATTCAATCAACTGAACTGTCTTCACACAGTCAAATACTTGCAGCCACACCCACCCTTGATTAAAGGGTGGGTGTGTCAGTTAATTGAATAAGCCAAATCAGGGTGCTGCTGCATGGCTGGAATGAAAACCTGCAGCCACACGGCCCTTTATGGATCAATTTGAACACCCCTGATCTATACAGACCAGTTCCATAGGACAACTGGAGGTGATCTGGTGTAACGGAATGGCTCGTGGACAAGGACTCTTCCACGTTACACACTTCCCACAGTTGCTTATGTATTCCTCCATGCACTGGGCCATTTTTGGCCAGTAAAACCTGTCCCTTATCAAGTCTACCATCCTCTCTACCCCCAAGTGTCCCATATCATCATGCAAAGCACTACACACGTGCATTTGGAACTTCTTGGGTAGTGGCAGTTGGCGTTGCTCTTTTCCAGAGGCTTTATGTGTCATTCTGTACAACAGTCCATCTTCAATTCTCAATTTCTGACCCTCACGCTTCAACAAGGCTACATCAGGATCAGACTGGTTTGAGCTAGACGGCCATTGGCCAGTGTTCAAGGCCTCTCTAATGGCTCTGAGAACGCTGTCCTCTAGCTGGGCCTTTTGCAAGTCCTCTCGGGTGAACTGTTCTAGCTGACCCAAATTAAGATGGGTTGCAAAAGCATACAGCTCAGGAACACCTTCTGCGGGAACTCCCAATTGGTCTGCCACATGCACTTCACTGTCAAGTGACTCCTGCGCATGCACACACACACGACCACAAATAACCTTCACATCACCCTGGGAAAGTCTCTTCCAGGGCTCAGTGTCTTCATCAACCCAGTTACGGGAAAGAAAATCAGCATCCACATTGACTTTTCCAGGGCGATATTTGATCTCAAAATCATACGTGGCCAGAGCAGCCAGCCATCTGTGCCCTGTAGCATTGAGTTTCCCAGTCATCAACACGTATGTGAGCGGATTATTGTCCATCATCACAGTGAATCTCACCCCATATAGATAATCGTGGAATTTATCCACCACAGCCCACTTCAGGGCTAGAAACTCAAGCTGGTGTATATGATACTTCTGTTCAGCGGTGTTTAAACCTCGGCTGGCGAACACGACGGGCCTAAGGCCCTCGGGATGCACCTGATTTAAAACAGCACCCAGCCCCTTAAGGCTGGCATCAATGTGCAACACATAAGGCCTATTCGGGTCAGCAAAGGCTAACACTGGTGCGTTAGTGAGGTGCTTGATGATCTCCTGGAATGCCTCTGTACAAGCATCCATCCATCGTGGGCCAAACGGTTCTGACTCCTTGAAATAGTGCTGGTCTTTCACAGTGCTCAGCTTTTTGTCTTTCCTCACAGGAGGATAACCTCTAGTGAGGTCAGTTAGCGGCTTCACGATGGAGGAATAGCTGGCAACAAATCTGCAGTAATAACCACAAAAACCAAGGAATTATCTCAATGACTTCAAGTCAGTGGGCTGTGGCCACTGAGTTACAGCTTCCAGCTTAGATGGGTCTATGGCAATCCCGTCAGCCGACACTATATGCCCCACATATTTTACTTTGGGCTGACAGAACTGGCACTTGTCCAGTGACACCTTGAGACCCACTTCCTCGAGGCGGTCCAAGACCTTCATGAGGCTCTCCTCATGTTCCTCCAATGTTGCACCAAACACAATCAAATCATCCAAATAAACAAGGACTTGTAGCAGGTTCATGTCCCCTATGGCCTTCTCCATTAAGCGCTGAAATGTCGCAGGGGCCCCCATAACTCCCTGCGGCATTCGCTCGAATTGGTAGAAGCCAAGAGGACAAATAAATGCGGTCTTCTCCTTGTCTTCCTCCACCATGGCTATTTGGTAATGACCACTATGGAGGTCTAACACAGAGAACCAGCGGCTTCCAACTAAACAATCCAACGCATCATCGACGCGTGGTGTCAAGTATTAATCAGGTATTGTCTTACTGTTCAGAGTCCGGTAGTCAATGCACATATGCACACTACCATTCTTTTTCCTCGCAATCATTATGGGTGATGCATAAGGACTCCGAGACTCTTTGATCACTCCTGCAGCTAGCAGGTCTGTAATGTGTTTTCACACATCCTCTATGTCAGCAGGCACAAGACGTCTGGACCTCTCCCAAAATGGTCGGGGGTCAGATAGACGAATGTGGTGCTCCACTCCCTTAGCTAAGCCAACCTCCCATTCATGGAGTGAGAACACGTTACACTGGCGACACAGTTTCCTCTTAAGTCTCTCTTTCCATTCCATAGGAATAGGCGAATCACCAAAATCAATCACAGATGGGTCCACCTCTTCAGATGTCTGACTTTTCACTAGTGGACTTGCCAATTCAGCAGTCTGGACTTTACCCAGAGGTGTACCTCAAGGTATGCTAACCTCCTTCTTTTTCTCATTCTGTATTAACAGGGAGAAAGAATTAGGGTCAATGGCACTAGCTGGGGCTACCACGGGCTGAACCATCACACCTTGAGGCAATGGCGTGGCATCACTTGCCTCCACTATAACAATGCCTTTAGGGGTTGACTGGCAAAAATCCACTTGACATGGCACACAACGACTCTCTTGAGGTGGGAGTGTCAACTGATCAGGGCCCATCCATCTCACTAAGCCCACAGTGTCATCTGGATCCACATCACCAAAGCTATACAAAACAGGCTCCTTCTTAAGCCCTACACTGCTGACATTCAATGCCCAAGCCAGAGTTTCACTCTTTGAATGACCACATAGAGCAGCAAGCCTATGGAACAAACTGGCATTTGTGCCCAGAATCAGTGGGACCTGGTCTGGTGTGTTAGGCCCAGGGCAAATCAATGCCAACACAGACAATATCTCTGCTTGACCAACAAGCTCTTTTGGGAACTGCATGTCAACCACAACATATCCTAAATATGGGTAATTTGTATCACTGAGCCCCCAGATGGCTAAGCCAGACACCGGTTGGATGGGTACACCTGACAAATGTTTCTCATACCATTTCTCAAAAACTATGGTCACTTGTGACCCACAATCCAAAATTGCCGTACAGGGGTGACCATTCACCTTCACAGTAGATGGGGGACCAATAAGACCCTCAAGAAACGTGGCAGTTGTCTTAGCATGCACTGCCTGTTTTTTAGAAAAACAGTGAGTGGTTTCACTCTTAGAGTCACCTTCAGGGACACACCCATGTTTAGCTTTCTTAAGTGAAGATATGAGTCTCCTAATCACTTTCTTTTCATTCTCATCAGATGAGCACTTGGTGGCGATATGACCATCTTCCCCACATCTGTAGCAGAAATGGTCATTGTCCCCTCTATGACTCTGCACTTGCCTAAGAGAACCACAATCAGTAGGCTTAGTTCCAACAGCGGCAACTGTAGCTGCTGGTTCAGCTACATTAGCTCCCCTAGCCTTTAATTTGTTGTTCAACCTTCTAACATTTTTACTTAAAGCTACAGCTTCAGACCTGTTGCTGCCAGACTGGGGAGTCTGGGCCGTTGACATGGAAGCAACAGCTCCCTCAGTAGAAGACTGTTTCTTACTCATCTCAATCACTTGGGTTCTTAAGGCTTTAAAATCAGCCTTTAGCCCCTCAATGTCCACACCTGTCTCTGCAGACTCATCTCGAGTAGCAACATTCTGAACACGAGCATTGACTCTTTGTTGTGTTCGCTGGTGCTCTTCTTCTGTTCTAATCTCAGAGAGTAAGCTAAGGAAACTAGGAGGATCACTTCGTCTCTCCTTCAGCTGTAGCTGCAATAACATCAAATCTGAATCAGTCACCCCACGAAGCAGCTGTTCCACCCTCACTCTGTCTTTATCTTGTGCTGAAACCCCACCTTTCTTCACTACTTTGGCCAGAAAAGGTTCAAGTCTCCGAACATAGTCTGACAATCTCTCACCAGCCCTCTGCTGAATGAGGCGAAAGGAGAAGTAATGGTCTTCAGCAGACTCTGCCAAACCAAATGCACTGTCCAGTGCATCAAGAAACTCTTCGGCAGTGGAACCTTGCTTACTAAGACGTAAAGACTTCACAACCTCTAAAGCAGGACCTCTCAAGCACTAGTATTCGACATCTCTTTTCTTGTTCAGTTAATTCACTCTCTTGAACCATCAAAGTGGCTTGTTCAAGCCAATACTCCATAGACTCCAACCCAACAGGAGTAGGAGTGATGCCTGAAAAGATCCGAAGATGGTGATAGCCATAGCCTTCAGTCTGGCTTTGGCTTGTTCAGCTAACTACATCAACCATGGCACGCAGAACTGACTCATCAGGCTCTTGTGGAGAGGCAGAAGGACTAAAAAAAAGCCTTGTGAGTCAGCTAAATGTTTTACCCTCAGTCGTTAAAAAGTCCCTCAGCTTGGCTGAGAAATCATCAGGGGCAGCAAGAATTTGGTCAGCTGTCACAATTTCCCACACAGCATCACTATTCTTAGGCCTTACTTCAGGGGGAACCAAGCTAGGATCGATCACTTCCCTGCATTCGCAAAGAACTAAAAGACCTTCAGCAATCACTGCTAAATCTCCTACCCCTTACTCTGACCCGTCCCCAACACCTTACAGTATGCAGGGTCTCTTTGATCTGGCCTACTGCTAGATCCTCGCTAACGCCAACCACCAATATAGCATGGCTGACATTAATATTTTCTCCCCTGCACCACTGAATTAACTCGGTCAGGTAATTTATCTCCATAACAAACAACCTAAGATCATTAATAGGAGACTAGGCTATAGGCTAAGGCAGCGGTGTCCAAACTGATCCATAAAGGGTCGTGTGGCTGCAGGTTTTCATTCCAGCCATGCAGCAGCACACCTGACTTGGCTCATTCAATCAACTGAACTGTCTTCACACAGTCAAATACTTGCAGCCACACCCACCCTTGTTTAAAGGGTGGGTGTGTCAGTTGATTGAATAAGCCAAATCAGGTGTGCTGCTGCATGGCTGGAATGAAAACCTGCAGCCACACAGCCCTTTATGGATCAGTTTGGACACCCCTGGGCTAAGGCAACAAGAAATATCCTTCAAAACACTAGAGCAAAAAACAATTAAGCACTTAAAACCCTGATCCCAGCGGTGCCTCCATTTTGTGTAGTGCCCCTATACCCCTGGAACTGGCATGCAATAATATTAACCTTCAAAATCATTATGGCATGCCCTGAGTTCTTGTAACTTTAGCGACAACCAATATGTGTATATCTAAAGGGTTTTTTTTATAATGTGCTCTAATAGCTCTTAATGTTGTACTTAACTATTAATGTTTTGTAAAGAATCAATTCTCACAACAATGAATTAAATAAAATCCTTTACTTTCTCCTGTATTGTTTTTTTTATATAAAATGAAATTACACAAAAATGTTTCCTTTTCAAATGTTATGCTGTTATAACAAAATGCCTTTCAACTGGAAATGGGTTCCTTGAACCTCCAAACTACTTTTAAAGTCAAAAATTCAAATTTCCTGTTCAATGGGAAAATTGATATATTGTCCCTTTAAACCTAACCAAATAGGCTATAGCGCCTTTAAAATGGAAAACGCGCACTAGCGCACCAATGTAAAAGGCACACACAAATTCAACCAGTTCTTAACTCAATTCAAACACTTCAAAATTAAACCCCCTATGCCGGCAATTAAATGAAAATAAAACCCTTGCTGCAGGCCTGGTTTCGGTGCTTGTGAGTGGTGAGACCCAGAAACGTGAACAGTCGCTTCTCTCCAGGAGCAAAATAAAATGGTGCAGGTACCTGACTTTGGACAAGAAGAATTTCTCCTCAAGCAGACTTGCACTGGCGTCAACTCCCTAATGTGTCCAACTTGTCCAGATGAACATGGAGTTTGTTGTTGTCTTAGCGAGCAGTACGTCTCTGTGCACCGAGAACGATGAAGCTGTGATGTGCCTGGAGCACGCTGCTAAGATGGCAGCCAGGCATCTTCTTGAGGCAGGCCGTCATTGAATTAAACTTGGACAGTACTCGACAGACACGGTCACCAAAAGTGCAGTTATCAGTCCGATAAACTATTATTAGTGACTCTCCACTTCTAAAGACTAGATGCGGAAAATATCCATGTAATTCTAAAAGGTAATGTTCATGAGCTCAGACTAGCTGTCTGCTCTCCACCATCCTCTCTCTTCTTCTTCCCATAACTCCCCTCATTTCTGCTCTAACCAGTTAGGGTTCAAAGTTCACCATAAAAGTTTCAACCAATAAAAATACAAAAATAAAATTTAAACAATTAAAATTCAAATAAAATACAGGACTTAGAAAAATAAATACCTGTCAGCATATGGATTCAAAACTTACATTTCTTAATATTTTACAATAGAAAACAAAATAAAATAAATATATAGCACAGGGCTACACTGAGAATAACAGGAGCTCAAGCCATTTATCCCAATTACATGCATTTTCACTTACAAATTTCCAAATTAAATTTCTAAGTGTTTGATTGAACCGTTCTACTAAGCTTTCTACTTGTGGGTGATAGATGCTGGTGCAGATGGATTTAAATCCCCATAACTCATACAACTCATGAAGTGTGTGTGATATAAACATAGTGCCTTGGTCAGTCAGGATTTCTTTGGGAATCCCAACTCGGGAAATAACATGGAAGAGTGCCTCTGCAGCACTACATGCTGAAATATTGTGGTGAGGCACTGCTTCCGGATATCGCGTTGCATTATCCACCACGACTAAAATAAAACGATATCCCCATGCTGACTAATCTAATGGCCAGATGAGATCCATTCCAGTTCTCTCAAAGGGGTCTCGATTAGAGGGAGAAGATGCTTTTGGGGTGGCCATTGGATTTACTAGTTGGCATTTGTGGCACGCCGCACACCACCAACGAGCCTCCTTACAAATCCCTGGCCAACAGAACCATTATTTGGGTTAGTGTTTTATCCTGACCTAAATTTCCAGCCATCAAATTAAAATGAGCTGCATGGAATACGAGTTCCCTATGGGTCTTTGGGATTAGCAACTGAGTTATCTGTTCACTGGTTTGAGTGTCCTGTGTCACTTGGTATAGCCTATCTTTAATGATTGCAAAGTACAGGAAGGAGGGTGTTGCATTTGGCTAGAGGGGTTGACCATAGGAATCCTCAAAGGAATCCCCGAGAGAGGAAGGAGGGGCGGGCTGCTCCCCACTCCTCATATCACCCTGAAGTGGTGCTTATGTAGAAGGCTCTGAGACAGCTTCTCCAGTCAATACCACACCAGGATCTCCTTGAGATGTGTTACTGCAGGACCCACCCACTACTACACGTTCCAACAAACCCCTAAACCCTGGCCAATCCGTCCCCAGAATCAGTGGGTGGGTGAGGTGTGGGTTAACCAACGCCTTTACATTATGCTTTTCTTCCTGACATAGAATGTGGACAGACACTAGTGGATATTTGTGAACATCCCCATGCACACACAAAACATTCACCAGCTGTGCTCTCCCCAATGCCTCACCTTGCACCAAGCATTGGTGGATTGAGGTCTGATTACAACCGGAATCCACCAACACATGATGGATTCCCCACGAATACTCACTAGTATGCGATACACTCTGGCCTGATTGAGGATGGTCTCTGGTGCATTGGGGATCTGGACCACAGCTCCCACCTCCATCACAGAGCACTGGCCCTGGAGGTACCCAGGTTCCCCAAAGTGCCAGCATACCAGCCCAGGCTTCACCTCGGCACTGGTGATGTGGCAATCATTCAACTGAGGGGGAGAAGATACAGACACAGAAGGGGAAGAAGGGAGGGGGACACTATGCATGCAACAAGCTGGCTGCAGGGGGCTGGCCCCCGCCTCTGTGGTGGGTAAAATGGGGTGGGGATGGAGAGAGGCGAGATGGGAGGAAGGAGAAGGAGAGAGGGAAAGAGAAGAGGTGGAATGTCCACCTGCCACCAGAACCACCGCCAAATGGTCCTCTGCCAACTCGATGGCTTGAACCAGTGATGCCAGGTGGTGGCACTGGACTAACTGCACTGTTCTTTCCAGCAGCTGTGCGATGAACTGCTCCAGTGTCACCATGTTGATGATCCCCTTGGTGTCATGGTCGTCCACCCTCAGCCATCGTCGGCAGGCATCCCAGAGATGTTGGCTGAATGTGAACGGCCGGTCAACTTCTTCCAATGTCAGCATGCGGAAGCACTTGTGGTGTTGTTTTGGGGAGTTGCCAACACACTGCAGGATGGCTCACTTCAAGTTGGCATAGATGAGCCAACTGTCAGCGGAAAGCTGTTGCACAGTGAGCTGCACCTCTCCAGTCAGCAGCAGTAGTAGACATGCCATGCGCTGCTCGACCGGCCTCCCCCACACTTTGGCCACTTGCTCAAAGAGCCCAATGAAATCTTCCGGATCATTGTGTGGCCCATTCTTGGTGAGCGTGACGTAGGGTGGCAGTCAAGGACCCCACTGACGTGAGCAGGTGCCGGAATACCTGGCGATCTTCATGCTGGGCCAGCAGCAAGTCTTCAAAGTGTTATTCTTGCTCCTTTCAGACAGCGATCAGGACTTGGTGCTGGCTCTGTCTCTGTTGGGTGACAGCGAGGGCATGGATGAGATCCTTGAGCAGGGAGGACTCCATGGTTGGTTCGCTCCAGTATCCTGGGTCTCGGCACGACTGTTGTATGTCCCTGACGTGGGTGGAATACTGAAGAGCAGCAGGTGGGAAATGATGTCAACATAGACTTTATTTTCTTCTTCAAGCTTGCTTTTCAGCTTTACTAATCTCATTTGCTTGCGCACGCACGTACACACACACACACATACTCTAGTTAGGACAGATCCCCTCTCTTCACTCTCTCTTTTCTTTTCTATCCTCCATCGTCACTGCAAAACACATACAACATTAATTGACAACAGGTGTACTAACTTTGCCACTCACCTTCCCTGGCCCTGCCCTCCATTCACAAACCGATACTTGGCCATACCCCTACTGCCACAGCTCTAATCTGAGGTGATGCTAATTGGCAATTTCTGGGGCTTGTAATGAACTCTAATGAACTTATCCTCTGTAACAGAGGTAACTCTCTGTCTTCCTCTCCTGGGATGGTCCTCATGAGAGCCAGTTTCATCAGAACATTTGATGGTTTTTGCAACTGGACTTGAAGATACATTCGAAGTTCTTGCAATTTTCTGGACTGACTAACCTTCATGTCTTAAAGTAATGATGGATGTCATTTCTCTTGACTTAGCTGAGTGGTTCTTGACATAATATGGATTACTACAGTTGTGGAATATGGCTATTTACTATTTGATGAGCTCAAACACATTAAAAAGGCAAGAAACTCATTCCCAAATTGTCTTTTTATGAGACACACCTGTTAATCGAAAAGCTTTCCAGGTAACTACCTCATGAAGCTGGTTAAAATAATGCCAATAGTGTGCAAAGCATCATCAAGGTAAATGCTGGCTACTTTGAAGAATTTAAAGTGTTTTTGAAACACTTTTTTTGTGTACTGCATAATTCCATGTGTGTTATTTCATAGTTTTGATCTCTTCAGTGTGCAATAGTCGAATAAAGAAAAACCTATGAATGAGTAGGGGTGTGCAAACTTTTGATTGACACTGTATCAGTAGCCTAAACCATAGGTTCTAAAGAAGACAACTGGACTTGCTTGAAATTCTTGAAGATGTTTCAACTCTCATCTGAAAGGCTTCTTCAGTTCTGACTAGTGGGGAGTTCCAGGTATTTATCCTCTCATGGACCAAAAACAACCCTAAGGAGAATCGTTGAGGTCACATGGGTTGTTGACCCTCTGTCATCCTGTAGGTGTTAGGGTCACTGGAGGCTGGGTGTGAATGGTGTTAGCAGCCTAGAGGGTCATTAGGGTGATTTGTGGGTCATTGGCTCTCACTGCCATCATGTGAGTTATTGAAGTCAGCTGAGTCTTGTATGTTCAGTTTTCTGGGAGGTGTGCCAAGGACTGCACTGTTGGTGGCTGAGAAGTGGTGTCTCAGACCACCTTCTCTGTTCGGTGATGGTCATTCCAGGTTGACAAAGATGGCTTCTTTTACTCCTCTTTCAAACCACTAGTCTTCTCTGGCTAAAATGCATACATTGCAATCCTGAAATGACTATCCTTTGTTACTGAGATGATGATAAACTGCAGAGTCCTGGCCTGAGGAACTGTCTCTCCTGTGTTGAGCCATGCACTTGTGAAGCAGTTGTTTCATTTCCCCAATATACAGGTCTGTGCATTCCTCACTGCATTGAATTGCATGCACTATATTGTCCTGTTTGTGTCTGGGTATTCTGTCCTTAGGGTGGACCAATTTCTGCCTCAGAGTGTTACTGGGCCTGAAGTGTACAGGAATGTTGTGTTTGTAGAAGATCCTCCTAAGTTTCTCAGATAATCCAGAAATGTACGGAATGACAATGTTCTTGCATTTGTTGCTGTTTTCTTCTCTGTTATGTTTCTTCACACTCAGCCTCCAGTGACCCTAACACCTACAGAATGATTGAGAGGGTCAATGACTCATGTGACCTCAATGACTCTCCTTAGGGTTGCTTTAGTCCACTAAAGGATAAATATCTGGACGTCCCCACTAGTCAGACAGAACTGAAGAAGCCTTTCGGATGAGAGGTGAAACATATTCAAGAATTTCAAGCAAGTCCAGTTGCTTTCTTTAGGAACTATGGTTTATGATTACCTGGATGACTGAGAACCTTCACAGACATATCAATAGCCTAGTTTTAGTTCAAATGAAAATAAATGGTAGTAGCCAAAATGTAAAGCCTACAGTCCACTATACAGTTTATACACACCACTTTTATTGGGGGCCAAGCAGCGAAGCTGCGAAGGCACCCATAGTGTTTCTATTTGTTTCTTATTATTATTATTCAACATTCTTCCACCTCTGCAAGTCTATGGCAGCCCATAGAACCGTCTGGTAAAAAGTTGTGAAATTTTGCACACTGATTCTAGACAGTCTCAAAATTCCTCTCAGCAAATTTCAGGCCTCTACCTCAAACCCTCTAGCGCCACCAACAGCTCAAAGTCGCAGGTACATTTCTGCTTGTAACTTTTGAACCGTTGGTCCGATTTTCAAAAACTTGGTAGCCCTGGAATCCTTGGGCCAAGACGAATCCAACGCACCCTATGACGTCATTTTCCGCCTGGATAGTTTTCCCGCCATTTTGAATTTTGTGAAAATCAATTAAAATGCTACTCCTCCCTCAATTTTTGACCAATTTTTCCAAGACTTGGTAGATAGCAACTTTGGACCAAGCCGCACAAAAGTTATACACACTGTTTTGAATTTCATAAGCATTTGGCCGTGGCAGCCAATCAAAATTGTATGCACAGATGCAAAACAGGAAGTGTGCTCATATCTCGGCCGCCCTTTGGCATATCTTAACAAAACTTAGTGGCATTATGCCCCACCCCTCCACAAAGGCCCACAAAAAATTTGGAACAAATTGGCCGCTAGGGGCGCTATAACTAGGAAAAATGACTTGGCTCATATCTCATGATGCGTTTTGGATAGAAACAAAATTCCACTATCTCTGGAATCCTTGGGTCAAGACGAATTCGTTGCACCCCCTGATGTCATATTCTGCCTTGAGGATTTCCTGCCATTTTGAATTTTGTTAAAATCAATGAAATTCTAGGGCAACCCATAGAACCGTCTGACGAGAGCTTGTGAAATTTGGCACACTGATTCTAGGCTGCCTCACGGTTCTTGTCAGCAAATTTCAACTCACCACCTCAAACTCTCTAGCGCCACCAACAGGTCAAATTTGGAAGTACATTTCTGCTTGTTACTTTTAAACCGTACGTCTGATCATCAAAATCTTAGTATCGCTGGAATCCTTCGGTCAAAACGAATCCAATGCTCCCTATGGCATCATATTCTGCTTGGCCCCCACATTGCTGCTTGCAGCTATATTTAAAAATGCATTTAATTTTAATTCATTACATATTATGTACTAGCGTTGTTGGCAGGTTTGCAAATAGGCATCTAATGATATATCATGCAATGATAAATTGTGATACAGATTTATGACAATTTGAATTGCTGAAATAATAAATGAATTGTGATTGTTATCAGGCTGCATACTCTCTTAATTTTGCTAGCTGTAATTGTATTGTTTAGACAGCAGTGGGCAAAATCATGTAAAATAGCAGGAATGCATGTGACTTCACCAGAGGTTCAAGTAACACAGCTCTAATACCACAAAAACACCCCAAAAAACAGATCTAACATGTGAAAGAGCTGTCACGTGATTGATTGTACAAATAGATTTTACAAGAAATCAGAGCTCTGTTTTTACAGACTGCTGAAAGATAAAGAAAAGAGAAGAAAAATTGAGATAGAGTTACATGTTCATAAAAGTTTAAAAGAGCGATAATTGATAGAATTGAGAAAATCTGAATTCAAAAAGTTACTTGTGGAATACAGGGTGAAATATAAATATTAGTTAAGAACTTCAATAAAAGTGGATTTTATTACTATTACTTGAATGGTTTGGAACAAATATTTTTGTCTTCAGCATGGTGATAAAACATACAACAGTACAGTAGAATGGTATTCAGGACATTTTCCAAATTAATAATAATAATAATAATAATAATAATAATAATAATAATAAAAAATAAATAAATGAAATTTAAGCAGCAATGAGTTCAGGTTTTTTACAAATGTTCCCAACAGCAATGAAAAAATCTGTTGGGGTGGTGATAGGTTAGTGACAAGCAGTAACTGGAGACTACAACAGCATTTCTTAGCCTGGCTAGTTGTCAAAAAATGCCCTTTTTGCACTGGGTGGTTCACTGTTGTCTGATGAAATTCAGTTTATTGTCAAGGGAGTGAATTTTGGAGGGTTGACTCAATGGTAAAGCCAGGTGGCTAGGGTTAGCCTTTAGCCTAGCATGCACTTCCACTTCCTTGCATACTTGTTTAAGGCCCAAGGCCTAGTTCACACAGCAGCTGAGCTTTGTTGTCTGATATCCAGCAGGGTCAAGTAACAATAGCACCATAGTGAAGTGGCCTTTGTGTGCTACAGCACTGCCATCTTGAAGCTAATCTACCAGTCAGGTATGTTGGTCTTCTGCAAGTAGATCTCATCTTATCATCTCTAGCCACTTTATCCTGTTCTACAGGGTCACAGGCAAGCTGGAGCCTATCCCAGCTGATTGCGGGTGAAAGGCGGGGTACACCCTGGACAAGTCGCCAGGGTTGACACATAGACACAGACAACCATTCACACTCACACCTACGGTCAATTTAGAGTCACAAGTTAACTTAACCTGCATGTCTTTGGACTGTGGGGGAAACCAGAGCACCCGGAGGAAACCCACGCGGACACAGGGAGAACATGCAAACCCCGCACAGAAAGGCCCTCATCGGCCACGGGGCTTGAACCCGGACCTTCTTGCTGTGAGACGACAGCGCTAACCACTACACCACCATGCCGCCCCTCTGCCAAGGACGCGTTATCCTAATGGGCTTCATGGGCAGCTGCCCAGGGCCTCGGCCACTAGGGGGCCTCGGAGGTAGCGAGATCGGAAAATATGAAACGATATTTTCAGAAGTTTTGACCATATTGATAACATTTTTGATGCATTTTGCCACCCGTAAGGAAGCCCACCTTGTCTCGTTGCATAAATCACCCGTCATTGTCAATATGATCACTGTCCACCATGTCTTCACACACTACACCAGCTTGAGTTCAATGATTTAATTAATGACTTTGCTTTCCAGAAAAGTAGGAAAGTGCCCTTGTAAGTTGACCCATGGCTGTCAAACTGAATGTGCAAAGCTGTGTGCCACTGCTGTTTGGGACATTACGTGTGTGAAAGGATAAAATGTTTCACATAGCCTAACATTTTGACTTCTGAGAAGCAAGATATTTTTCTTTCTTTGTTATCGCTCTTTGTTTTCACAAGTTAAAAGTCGCCTGGATTCCAAAATGAAAATGAACGGTTATATACCAAATGAATGTTCTTGTTCTGAATACTAAAGAAACTGTTGTAGGCTTAGGTTATGTTCTTGACATGTTGTTCATTGACTCACTCATTCAAAGGCTTCTTGAGGCTAAATTTTAGTTAACCAGACTTGTTAACCATGATGTCTGATGGATTTTTTCACCATGCAATTGCCTATTTCACCATTGCTTTTTCTCGATTAAATAGGTGTTGATGGATATAAAGTTTTATCATTCAATAGTATTTCTAATTGTGCCACTCATTATTTAACAGGGATTAAAGCAAAAAAAATCCTGAGCCTGAACTTTTTAGACTCATGCAAGCGACTCTATTCACCATATGGCCGGTCGGTTGGAAGAGTTGGCACACAATATAGGCATATATATATATATATATATATATATATATATATATATATATATATATATATATATATATATATATGTTTTATGTGGTTGCAGGGGTCGTAATATGCGACATGAACACATTCATAGGGTCAAAAAGATTGCATGAATGATTGCAGACTAAGTTTGACTTTTGAAAATGCAATAACAAAAACGGCCAGTAGATGGCAAAAGTGCACCTCACCAAAATATGCTACATGTAGCATTTAGGATTTCTTTTGATATCAAGTTTTGCTGCTAAGCTTTGTCCTTAACAGGTTACAAATTGACCTACAATCACAAGGTGAACTGTTACAAGGGTATGTGAAATTCAGTCTAGCAATGGAAAAATAAAATCTTTGTAACCATTTAATTTAGGGTACATTAAAAGGACAGTGGTTTACTTTTTAAACAGTTTTAATAATTCAAATAATTCAACAATTTCAACATTTCAATAACTTTTAACTTTGTTCATCAGAAATAATGGCAAATTAAATACACAGATATTAATAGAAAATAGAAAGTCAAGTGTATAAATAACATAAAAAACATCAACTTCTACATGAAGTGAAGTTTGGTGGAAATTTGCCGTTTGAACTCAGGTGTTATCCCATGAGTGTTAAAATAGCTGGCGAGCTGATTTGAAATGGACATTTTACTTAATGCAATTTTGTCTTCCGCTATTTTTTTTTTTTTTTACACAGATCGATCAGGGGTTGCGCGAGCGTGAAGGAGAGGTCGTGTTCTGCGAGAAATGCGCACACCCGTATTTTCAAGTAACATACACGGTCAGTTATGGATGCCGGTACATCAGATGTTGTTGTTGCTCCTGGTAAGCGCATCGTGTGTGGGACAGCGCGAACAGCTGCTCTGTGAGCAGGGTCTGACTCGTGTCTAGGAAGAACCTTTTTGCCGCTGGATGCATATATGAGCTTCTTGGAGCACAGCGTGCAGAAGCAAGCGCCTGGCTCCCTCAATTTCCTACACCAACTGCTAAATGGCTTGCCATCTCGTCCAATCTCCTCCAGCCATGCCCAGCGCCATTTATTCTTCAGACCTTTATCTATGGCGAGGGTATTTTCCCCTGGCTTCATATACTGCATCGCCCAGTGGCGGCTCCTGAATTTTTTTTCAGGGGGGGCAATTTTCCCCCGTTATGTCTACACAGACCATAAATGTCCACAGGACTGAAGTAAATTGACCTAGGTAGCAAGTCAATAGTCAACCAAACCCAGAAAAACACCACGGTGACTGGAGCCCTCAGTTTTGTCTTTGCCTCGTAGAGCTAACTCGAACACTCCACAAAATTTCACGCATTGGATGAGCCGGTTTAATCATAGACATATAAACATAGACGCCGCATTGAGCTGGTGGCCCCGTTGCTGGGATACGTCAGAGTGTCCGCCATATTGGATGTGGCAAATCTTCCCCGTAAACCAATGCACGTAAATGGACTGAACTTCATAAAGCCCCTTTCTACAATAATATTTAACTCGATGCTTTTTATTCACCCATTAAGACACACACGTATATATTTGGGAAACAAACAAGCATCAAAACAACATATATAACTTTTAATGTCATGGTTATAAATAGTGTGCGAAATACCCTGTACACTGCAAACTAGCGACAGATACGCGATAGATAGCTCAGGTAAGCTAATCAGTCAGCATACCGTAGCAAGCTACCAAAACCTGAGGCCACAATAACCAACCTACAAGACTGAATATGATAAATGATGGAAATAGTGGAAAAACTGGAAATAGTGAAGGAAAATAAAAATTTACTGTTTTATTTATTGAGTCACCACACAGACCTACTCTCATTGAATAAAGTGAGCTGAATGACCGCCAAACTGAGTTCGGCCAGGTTCTAACGCCATACCAAAACAAAATACATCACTGATTCCTTCACATTCAGAAAGGTTAAAAACATTCATCATATGTTCAAAAACGTTCATCATAGTGTGGCACTGTATTATCTAATTCTCACTGCTTATAACTATACACCTACCCAGTGGAGATGAGCTGGGAAACTGAAGACTGAAGGAACAGTATTGAAAAGTATTTTTCCAGTCTCACCTGTGAAAGGTAATCCCATGTGATCTCGTTTGGATGGTAAACCTGTTGGTACAGTTAAACGCAGCACATGAATGAGGCATCTTTATTCTCGGCTACTGTCTAGACGCTATACCAGAGACGGTTGAAGAATCTCCACTTTGCCACATCCAATATGGCGGCGAGGATGACGTATGATTCTACGCAGAAGGCGGCGTCTATGTTTATATGTCTATATCGAACGCAACTTTGCCGCGCTGCGCAGTGATGTAAGCACGTTAGTGCAAGCCCCCCCCCCCGGAACCCATAGAGATTGCATTGAAGTGTCAGTCAGGAGAAAAAAAATATATTAACATGGGACTCTATCAGTGAACTCTTGTGCAATTTTCAGCGTGACTGAAATCGCCCCAAAAGGGGCGGTACTCTAGAAGCAAGACCACCCTGATTGGACAATGATACCCAGAGACAGATTAAAACAGCCTCGAGCAGTGCTGGTGAAAGTTTGTTTTAAAAAAAGAAAAAAAACTTTTTATTTTCGTTTTGGGAGTGCGTTGCCCAATTAGTTAGACAGGCACGTCTGAGGGGGTGAATTTGCTGAGCGCAGTTGACAACAGGCGGGGGTGGGGCCTCGGGGGTGTGTCTGCCCAGGGCCTCGGCAAGGGTTAATACGGCCCTGCCCTCTGCAAGTAGATACTGTATGTAAATGAAATGATGAACTAGTTGGAGATAGATAAATGTTTATTTAATGAACACACACACACACACACACACACGGTTATGTTAAATGAGCATTTTTGTCAGCATCTGAAGAATCTAAGAGAAAGTTGTGGTCAAGATTTGATTTACAAGCTTTATTCAAATTAAAGATTGACTTAAAACAAATTTTACACATACAAAAACATTTTATTGTGAAATGAAATGCATACATTTAATAGCCAGAGTTGTATGTAATTAATTGACTTGGATGAAGCCTATGCTAATTCTAAAAAAAAAAATAGTGATTGGATAAAATCCAACAGATTTATTGTGAATCTTTGAAGCAAAGAGAGTAAAAAGACAAAAAAAAAGTCTCAGCATCTGTTAATGTAGGATTAAGAGAAGCACAAAAGCTGTTCTGTTCACAGATCATAGAACTTTGTACTGGTGGGAGTACAGTTACACTTTAAGCCCTTTGTTGAGATGGAGCATCTGTCTTTATGGGAATTTTGGTCACACTGTGTGTATTATAATTAAAAGGGATTATTTTAATTAGACAGAGCTGAGTCTTCTTCAGAGTCGTGATGACTTACAGTTATATGCAAAAGTTTGGGCACCCCAGCCCTCTTTGCACTTTTCCTTGCACAACACTTCTAGTCCTGAGATCCAGTCCTTCTTGGACTGTTATGCATGCACAGCATGTTTAATATCGACCTACAGTGGTATGCAAAAGTTTGGGCACCCCTGGTCAAAATTGGACAAAAAAAGGAAAACGGCCCAAAGCAAAAGTTTGGGCACCCTGCATGGTTAGTACCTAGTAACACCCCCTTTGGCAAGTATCACAGCTTGTAAACACTTTTTGTAGCCAGCTAATAATCTTTCAGTTCTTACCTGGGGGATTTTCATACATTCGTCCTTGCACAAGGCTTCCAGTTCTACAAGTTTCTTGGGCTGTCTTGCATGCACTGCTCTTTTGAGATCTAGCCACAGATTTTCAATGGTGTTTAGGTCAGGGGACTGTGAGGGCCATGGCATAACCTTCAGCTTGTGCCTCTTGAGGTATTCCTTTGTAGATTTTGAGGTGTGTTTTGGATCATCATCTTATTGTAGGACTCATCCTCTTTTTAACTTCAACTTTTTTACAGATGGTGTGATGTTTGCTTCCAGAATTTGCTGGTATTTATTCAAATCCATGCTTCCCTTGACCAATGAAATATGCCCTGTGCCACTGGCTGCAACACAACCCCAAAGCATGAGCGATCCACACCCATGCTTCAGAGTTGGAGAGGTGTTCTTTTTCTGGAATTTGGCACCCTTTTTTCTCCAAACATACCTTTGCACATTTTGGCCAAAAAGTTCTATTTTGATTTCATCAGTCCACATGACTTGTTTCCAAAATGCACCAGGCTTATTTAGATGTTCATTTGCAAACTTCAGACACTGAACTTTGTAGATAGGATGCAGGAAAGGTTTTCTTCTGATGACTCTCCCATGAAGGTCATATTTGTTCAGGTGTCACTGCATAATAGAACAGTGCACCACCACTCCAGGGTCTGCTAAATCTTTCTGAAGGTCTTTTGCAGTCAAACAGGGTTTTTTATTTGCCTTTCTAGCAATCCAATGAGCAGTTCTTTCAGAAAGTTTTCTTCATCTTCCAGACCTCACCTTGATCTCCACTGTTTCTGTTAACGGCCATTTCTTAATAGCATTACAATCTGAGGAAACAGCTACCTGAAAACACTTTGCAACATTCTTGTAGCCTTCTCCTGCTTTGTGAGCATCAGTTATTTTATTATTCAGAATGTGAGAGAGTTGCTTAGAGGAGCCCATGGCTGTTGATTTTAGGGACAAGTTTGAGGAGTCAGAGAATTTATACAGCTTTGAAATCTGCATCATCTGACCTTTCCTAATGCAGAATTTGAACAAGCCACAGCCCAATAAGCTAATTAAGGTCTGGAACCTTGGTAAAAGTTACCTGAGAACTCAAATGTATTGGGGTGCCCAAACTTTCGCATGGTGTTCCTTTTCTTTTTTCACTCTCCAATTGTACAAAACAAAAATAATACACAAATCTTGCAGAAAATGCTGAAAAGAAATGTGTTGTCTTTACCTTTATGCCTTTTGGTGATCAGTTCATCTTCTGCTCACTTAACTATTCACAGTAACAGATATTTTCAGTAAGGGTGCCCAAACTTTTGCATGCCACTGTACATATTTTAGGTGTTCAAGTCAGAGGACTGAGAGGACCATTCCAACAGCTTCAGCTTGTGTGCCTTGAAATAGTTCATGGTGAATTTCAAGGTATGTTTTGGATCATTGTCCTGTTATCGAAGTCAGCCTCATTTTAGCTTCAGTTTCTTGACTGACTGTATCACATTTGCTTCCATTATTTTCTGAAAGTTACTGGAATCCATTTTTCTATCTACCTGTGCAGTGTTTAGTGTTCCACTGGCTGCCACACAACCCCAAAGTATGATATAGCCACATCCATTCTTACCACATGTTTAAATGAATACATAAAGCTTTCATCAACAGCAGATCTTGAACATTCACTGGCCAGACACCTTCAGGAACAAGGATCTCTGCGAATGAATGAGAGAAACAACCTGTGGAAGAGGAAATCAAGAGAAGATGGGAAGGGATTGGTCACACACTCTGGAAACCCAATGTCAACACCACCAAGCAGGCTTATATGTGGAATCCCCAAGGTACAAGAAAGAGAGGTCAGTCTCAAAACACCTGGTGCTGGGACCTCAAGACAGACATCAGGCCAAGCGAGCTGACATGGAAACAGCTGGAGAGGAAAGCTCAGGACAGAAGACTCTAGTGGACTGTGGTCAACGATTTATGCTCCATGAAATGGCACAACAGGTGTAAGTAAGCATGCTTAACAGTTAGCAAGGTGTTCTTTTCATCAAATTCTCCAAATATATATTTGGAGGTTTATTCTCCAAATATACCTTTGGTGATCATGGCCAAATATTTCCTTTCTTTACTTCATCAGTCAACTACATTTGTTTCTATATGCCTCTGGATTTTGTAGATGCTTTTTTTTTTGCTAGTAAGGTTTCCTTCTGATGATTCTTCCATGGAGATCATGCTTGCACAAGCAATACTTAATGAGATTTCAGTCATGCTTTTGAATCTATTTATAGCCTTCTTCTGCTTTGTAGACATCAGTGAGATTTATTTTCATATCTTCATTCAGCTGCTTAGAATAGCCCATGGTAAGAGATCTACTGAACAAAACAGAGCAACAAAGCAGTTTATTCAAGACTTAAGTATTATTAAAAGTCTATGTGAGCTTTTTGTAGATTTATAAACATAATTTTATTAGCTGTATGTTTCATTACCATGGTGCAAAGTCACTTGACACTTATTTGCCTCCATGTAACGAGGCAAAATTACATCTGTGCAGATCTGAGGATTTTTTTTCTCAATTAAAGGATTGAATAGCCTATTTGCTTAAACTCCAGATGTCTTGCTCTGGCTAAATGAACAAGATGTGTGTGTTTATTAATTTTGCCATATATCTATATCTATGGGGTGGCACAGTGGTGTAGTGGTTAGCGCTGTCGCCTCACAGCAAGAAGGTCCGGGTTTGAGCCCCATGGCCAGCGAGGGCCTTTCTGTGTGGAGTTTGCATGTTCTCCCCGTGTCCGCGTGGGTTTCCTCCGGGTGCTCCGGTTTCTCCCACAGTCCAAAGACATGCAGGTTAGGTTAACTGGTGACTCTAAATTGACCGTAGGTGTGAGTGTGAATGGTTGTCTGTGTCTATGTGTCAGCCCTGTGATGACCTGGCGATTTGTCCAGGGTGTACCCTGCCTTTCGCCTGTAGTCAGCTGGGATAGGATCCAGCTTGCCTGCGACCCTGTAGAACAGGATAAAGCAGCTAGAGATAATGAGATGAGATATCTATCTATCTATCTATCTATCTATCTATCTATCTATCTATCTATCTATCTATCTATCTATCTATCTATCTATCATTTTTTTCAGACCACAGAACAAAGTACATAAAAATGGAAACAGAAACATTTCAATTACTTTCTGTCAGTAATGGCATTGAAAACACAAGCTCAGAACAGCCTCCAAACATGGCTGCTCCTGACCACAACGCCCAAAAGTCACATCGCCCTCTGTCACCTGATTACTAATTGAACCTGTCTCTCATTCCTCAACAATCACCTTGCCTACTTAAGCCCAGCTCTCACACACTCAAGTCACAATGTATCGTTTAGTGTTTCCATGCCTAACTTTACCAAGCCATTTACTTTCTGTCTGACTTTCCATGTTTAGATCGTTGTCTATGTTCAGTCCTCGACCTCGCTCTATTGTTTTCTCTGCATTATTCTGTTTGCCGATTGACCGACCCCTGTCCGTTACTCTGACTATGATTCCTGCTCTTTGTTTTGGCTCAGTCTGCAGTTTGCTTCTCCCAGCTCTCCCCTGCACCTGCATCCGTAAGTGCCTGCGCCCTGACAGGATACTTCACCACCGATGGATGCAGCAGAGGAGGTGAAACAGACTGCACTCAATGCTCAGGGGTGCTTATTAGGTGAACATCAGCAGATGCTTAGCGACCTCAACAATAGGATGGCACAGCTCACTGCTGTTACGGTATGTTGTAGGCCCTCCTAATGCGCCCCACATCTTCTGCCAGTGTTTCTCAGCTCATTCCGCTACCAGAGAAGTTCTCTGGTGAAGCATAAAACTGTAAGGGATTTCTTCTCCAATGTTCCCTATATTTCTCCTCACTCACTGGAATCTCAGACGAACAGAAGATTGCAAAATTTCTCATGTTACTTACAAGCAAGGCTGTACAGTAGGCTAGTGTGGTATGGGAGTGCGGTGGTGAACACACCACATCCTATGACCATTTCTTGGATCTGTTTAAGCGAGTGTTTGATCACAAACCTGAAGGAATAGAGGTCAGGGAGAGTCTCTTGTCCATCAAGCAGGGAAATAGGAGAATCGCAGAGTATGCCTTGGACTTCCATACATTGGGTGCTGGTAGTGGTTGGAATTAGCCTGCACTAAAAGTCACTTTTCGCCAAGGGTTACGTCCAGAGGTGCTGTGTGAATTGGCCTGTCGAAACGAATATCTATCCCTTGACTCACTCATCAATTTGGCCATTCATCTGGACCACCTCATCACAAATAGACCCTCTCTGCAACCTGCCACTCCTCTGTCTCCTATGGAGACACACCCACTCCTATGGAGGTTTCTCATGCTTGCCTGAAATGATCAGAGAGAGAGAAGACAGCTAGAGGGTTTGTGCTTCTACTGTGGTGAGTCCAGCAATCTCATCACTAAATGTTCTGTCCATCCACCTTGGGGTGCTCTGGCTCATCCAGTTAACAGTCCACCCAGCCCAGTGAGTTCCTTATTTAGTCGTAAAGCATAATTCTTCAAATTACCTGTACTCTTGAAACTGCCAGACTCAAACCATATCCTCTCTGCATTTATAGACTCAGGGGCAGAGGGAAACTTCATTGACTGTTCAATCGTCCAGAGATTCAGCCTCCCCACAGACACCTTCCAAACCCCGCTTAACATAAGGACCATCAACAGGGGTCCCATTGGGGATGGACTAATCTCTACCCATACAACCCCTCTACAGATTCAGGCTGGAGCTCTCCATTCTGAACTCCTTTCTCTATTCATCACCCGAACTGCTCATCATGACATCATTCTAGGTTACCCCTGGCTTCAACTCCATGACCAGCTAATCTCTTTGCAAAATAAATACATTCTTGAATGGTCACCAGCATGTTTTCAAAACTGTGTTCATCATCTTAAACTAACTGTCTCATCCACCTCCATGGAGAGCCCACAGTCCAATTCTCTAGACAATGTTTCTGCATGCTATCTGGACTTGAAAGAAGTATTCAGCAGAGGTAAGGCATGTGGCCTGCCATGGTAAGGCATGTGACCTCACCATCCCTATGACTGTACCATTGACCTCCTTCCAGGCACTAGACCTCCATGCAATTGTATCTATCCATCGTTCCTATGACTGTGCCATTGACCTCCTTCCAGGCACTACTCCTCCACACAATTGTATCTATCCATTGTCCCTAACTGAACAATCAGTGATGGAGGAATATGTGCAAGAGGCCCTGAACCAAGGGTACATCAGACCATCCACCTCACCAGCTTCAACAGGCTTCCTCATTGTTGAAAAGAAGGGAGGGAGTCTTCAGCCATGCATAGACTATCGGGGTCTGAACCAAATCACTGTGAATCACCTACCTGCTTCCACTAGTGCCCTCTGCCTTGGAACAACTACATTCCACCAGAATCTTTTCTAAATTGGACCTAGGCAGGCCTATAACTTGGTCAGAATTTGAGAAAGGGATGAGTGGAAGATGGCCTTTAGGACCACCGCCGGACATTTTGAGTACCTGGTAATGCCTTATGGCCTTTCTTTGACACCAAGCATCTTCCAGTGCCTGATCAATGACATCTTAAGGGATATGCTGGGGAAATTTGTGATAGCTTACATTGACAACATATTAATCTACTCCTCAGATGTAGACAGTCACCACAAGCATGTCAGGTCTGTACTCTCCAGCTTACTTGAAAACCATCTCTATGTCAAGGCAAAGAAATGCAAATTTCATGTCTGCCAGATCTCATTCCTTGGGTACATTATCAGTTCTGAAAGGGTAAGCATGGACCAGTCTAAGGCCTCCACAGCCACCTCTTGGCCCACTCCCACATTTGTGAAAGAGTTGCAACATTTCCTGGGCTTTGCAAACTTTTACCGGCACTTCATTCGAGGCTTCAGCACCATTGCCATTCCTCTAACCTCACTGTTAAAGAATGGGCCATGTCACCAGTGGAACCCAGCAGCTGAAGAAGCCTTCAACTAGCTCAAGGCAGCCTTTACCTCTGCTCCCATACTACAACATCCAGACCCTATTAAACCATTTGTGGTGGAGGTAGACACATCTGAAACAGGAGTAGGAGGGGTGTTGCACACCCATTTATGATACTAACGGATCAGAAGAACTTAGAATATGTAAAGACCACCAAACAACTCAACCCACAACAAGCCAGGTGGGCCCTGTTTTTCACTTGCTTTAAGTTCACAATATCATATCATCCCAGCACCAGAAATACCAAAGTGGATGCGCTCTCTCAAATCCACAACTCTTCACCCCACACTGCTGAACCAACTCCCATCTTATCACCAGAATGTTTTGTACAAGTCATCACCTGGGACTTAGACAAGGAGATCAAACAGTCACAACCTCCTGATAACTGTCCATCTGGACTTCTGTATGTCCCACCCGACCTCAGAGGAAGGCTCATCACCTGGGCACATGCATCCCCCACCACTGGTCCTCCCAGCAATCGCCGCACATACCAACTGATAAACAAGTACTGGTGGGAGAACATGATTTCAGATATCAATCACTTTGTTTCCTCATGCTCATCCTGTGCCCAAGCCAAAGTGTTCCCCAGTGCATGTTTTTTTTGTGTGTGTGTGTGTGGGAGGGGGGGGGGAGGAGGAGATCTGGAGGGTCCTCAGACATAGACTGTTTTGGTAAACTGGGATGTGTGGATGCTGTCAGTCCCCCACTCGCTTGCTCAGTTGAGTTTGTTGATGGTGTAGTGGCTGCTGCTTTATGTCCCAGGGCGTCCTCATGCCTGTGTTACCTTCTGGCTCTCCCCTTTTAGTTATGCTATCATAGTTAGTTTTGCCAGAGTCCCTGCTTGCACTCAGCGCAAAATGTATACTGTTCCTACTTATCAGGTGACACTGGGCATACCTAACAACCTGTGTTTTCTCTCTCTTTCTCTCCCCCATCTGTCCCTCTGAGTTACATGTCAATCCTGAGATCGAAATGCTGACCTCTTCTGCTCCTCAGACCTGCCTGATCCATCCTGATGCCCTGCGTCTGGTTGGAGTCTCATCACATCGCTCTTGTGGAGGATGGCCCCATATGGACAGTTGAAAGTCACACTTGGAAGATGCTCTGGACACTTACAGTAATGCTTTTATGGCTGAGGACTACAGTTGACTTGCTAACTTTAGGACTGCAGTTGTCATGAACAGTTTTGCCCTCAAGTTTCCATCAATGAACAGTTTATAACATCAACAAAACTGACTTCATGTTAAAACTGTTAAAAATGTTATCACATTGTCTGTTATCACCCAAATGAGGATGGGTTCCCTTTTGAGTCTGGTTCCTCTTGAGGTTTCTTCCTCATCACCACAGACTTGCTCACTGGGGATAGATTAGGGATAAAATTAGCTCATGTTTAAAGTCATTCAAATTCTGTAAAGCTGCTTTGTGACAATGTCTATTGTTAAAAGCGTTATAAACATAAACTTGACTTGTTTTGAGTTTAAGTATGATTAAGTCTCGACACACATAAAGCAGTTTTTTTAAGAAACAAGCTACTGTGGTTTGATCCAGTAAATGGGGTCATTTGGGGGTGATTCAGTCACGATCACTTGCACGTTCATTTTTCTCGTCCTGCCCAAAAGTCTCCCACTCTAACTGCTTGGCTCTTTTCCTGAGTGTGTTCTGTTGAGTAGAAAAAAGAGTCGTAAAAAGATTCTGGCACTAGAGTCCCTGATTAAACTCCAGCTTTATTAGAGACAAAACAGTGTACTGTATAAACGCAATGTTGTCTCATTATTTCTATTTCTCATCTCGCCATCCTGGAACTCTGGCAGATGAAAAGACTCATGCAATGGTAATCCTCTAATGTGAAGAAATGAAAAAGAAGAAACATTTTCCTTTTTACCAAGATCTGTCTGTGATTTATGTGTGCATACGAGAGAGACACAGAGACTGGGTGATGGAGAGAGTGCAAGAGAAAGACAAGCATAAAGAGACAGAGATGTCAGAAAAAGATGGAGAATGACACTAAGAGGGAGATGAATTGAAGTGGAAAGAGAGGGAGTGAGAAAGAGATGATGAGGTACAAAGAGGGAGAAGTAGAAAGATGGAGGGAAAGAGAGATAGGTCGATATTAACATTCCAAAAGACAAAGAGAGGAAGGCAGTGTGTGTGTGTGTGTGTGTGTGTGTGTGTGTGTGTGTGTGTGTGTGTGATAGAGAGAGAGAGAGAGAGAGAGAGTCAACATCATTCATTGGCAGTGTGTTTTATTCCTTACTCCAAAAATTTTCCCCTGCAGCTCCAGGTGATTTGTTTTTTTCACCCGTGACTAAATGCTGATGTCATGACGGTGTCTAACATCAGCTATTTCTAACACCCTAGAGCCCTACCCTTGTGCACTTTTTTGCATGTTCTATTCCCTAAATTTGGACACAGCATCTTTATCCTGTTTAAACAGGATCTGTTACTATACTGATCCTTTCAGTCAAATCTCTTTATTTCCTGTTTTCCTTTAGTCCTTCTCGTCATCTCCCTCTGTGTTTTTTTTTCATTGTTTGTTCTTCTTTAGCTAATTTTACTTGTTTACTGTCTCACTCAAAGCAGCAATGGATCAAGAAGGTTTTTCTTTTTTCAGTTGAAGGAATCAGGGAAAACGAGAGTGCTTCAAATTCAACAGCTAGTGAAATATGCAGATGTTGTTTTTAGTCAACCAGTCAGAGGAAGGAATGAGTAAAAAATTAAACAGTGCATGTTTTGGCATCTGATAAAAGACATATTTAAGACTGCTGTGATGTTGGTGGCATCTCAAAGCAAACACTCGCAGTGTATATGATGACTGGGGACAGAGCTTTATAAAAATGGACACAAACACCTAGCACTTCTTAACACCAGACTGAGAGAATTACAATGTTCTGTGAAAACTGACTTTAATTTTGCCAAACTGTGTGCAAGTATATTGGGTTTTGAAGCTTTATAGTCCAAGATATTGCTGTAGAGTTGCAGGAAAACATCCTATGTGTGTTCAGTAATGACAGTGCTATCGTTAAAGAAAGGCGTGAGTGAAAAAAGCCACCTGAAACATCTTCTGTCACTACAAGAGGTCACAGCTCCTTGCCCAGATGAAATAAATCCCCTGACTTCCCCTCAGTGCAGTGTTTTATGAGATGTTAGTGGTGCACAGGAGCAGGTGCTGAAGGTGAAGATGTTATCTTTAAATTGCTCTTGTCTGTGCTGCTGAGTGGAGATCAGCTGTTGAGGATGGATGACTGAAGGCTTCACCTTCAGCTGTGAAACTTACTGATGTCCAAAAAAAACCTGACACAAAGTTACAGAAATTCTCACTCTCTCACCTTCCTCCTTTCATGGAGGAAAAATATTTGAGCTGTTGTCTGCCATCACAGTTGAAGCCCAGTCGAATGATCTAATGCTATTGATCCAATTGATGTATGAGTCTTGAACATTTCTTTAATGTTAGACAAGTATACACCAATCAGCCATAAGACTGACCACTAACAGGTGAAGTGAATAACATTGATTATCTCATTAAAATGGCACCTGTCTAGGGGTAGGATATATTAGGCAGCAAGAGAACAGTTAGACTCCTTTCTGTTTTAGCCAACATTAATGTTTTCAGCAGTTTGTGCTACATTAGCTCTTCTGTGGCACTGGACCATATGGGCTCGCCTTCGTGCCCTATCAGTGAGCCTTCGACACTCATGACCCTGTCGCTGGTTCACCAGTTGTCCTTCCTTGGACCACTTTTGGTGGGTACTAACCACTGCATACCAGGAACACTCCACAGGATGTGTCATTTCAGAGATGCTCAGACCCAGTCATCTAGCAATCACAATTTGGCTTGTCAAAGTCACTCAGATCCTTACGCTTGTCCATTTTTCCTGCTTCCAGCACATCAACTTCAAGAACTGACTGCTCTTTTGCTGCCTAATATATCCCACCCCTTGACAGGTGCCATTGTAATGAGATAATCAATGTAATTCACTTCACCTGTCAGTGGTCATAATATTAGGGCTGATTAGTGTATAGCTAATATCAGTTCACTAAATTTACTGGGGATGCCACTGAAAATTTGTCCATTGAAATGTGTCAGCCTGAAAGAATGAAATTTTAACAAAATTTGAGATGCTATTGACTATTGGTGACTGAGATGTCTGACATGTGTCAAGGTAAAGTGTATTTTTTTCCCCAACACTGAAGACTAGAAACAAATGTGCATCAGTTATCAATAACTAATGTGCATTGTTACTTCCTACTTACATAGTATTAAAGAATACTTTTATTTAACAATAAAATAAGTCAAAGCCGTTGTACACCAAAGTTTGAGAAACTCTTTGCAAACTGCTGACCTTCATTGAACTTCACTGATTCTTAATATGTGATTAGAAACTGCTGTTGACTGTTACAGATGGGTGGAAATGGATGAAAAATGGCCACTCATATTCTGCAGATTCATTTACACGTTTAAGAGCACTAAATTCTTTTATGAGTGGGTGTTTGGCTGAAGCTCAGTCTATCAAATCTATGTGCAGTGTGTTGAGCAGTGATTTAGAGGTATAATTCACACTCTTAATTGGGTTCATTAATCACCCTTTCCTCATGGGTGTCTGTACAGATCGCCAAAAAATGCTTGACTCTTATCCAGTGCAATGAAGATTCACTAATTCTATTAGTACAAAAGCATTAGCATATACTTTCCATAGGCTAATGTGTGGCTTCAGTAACCATACTGGAAAGCAAAACCCGGGAATATGAACAGCCATTAAATAAAAAGGTTTATAGGCTGGGAAGAGAGTAGGCCTTGTCTTGGTTGACCACCAAGAGTGATGCTATTATTAGACACTATTACAGCACAGCAAACTTTTTCTCATAACCAAAATACAATGTACACCATAGACAATCCCTGGCTAAACTGTTTCAGGGCAATGTTCCATGAAATGATGCATGGTTCATATTAAATAGTGGCTGGGACAAAGGAGTTCCCCTTATAAATTTGTCCAAAAAGTCAGGAACCAATGGCTGAGCAGATACATCAATCCAAATCCGAATATGTCAAGTAATATCCAACAAAACACTTTGTCTGAGAAAATGTATAGTACATAAAGCTGAAAATGTGATGCATATGTTTCAATAATAAACACAAAAATATAGCTGCAAACAGCGATGAAGGGCCCAAGCACCTCCAGTATGCCAAATCTGGCATGAATCCAACAAACTGCCTAAAAGAAGAACTTCAAAATGTAACATGTCAAAATGCAGAAAACCAAAAATAACTCACTTCCTGTTGAGTATGGCTAATATAATGTACCTGTTGGTGCTATTGGTCTTAAGTGATCAGTCTCATTAAATCAGTCTCATTAATAATACCATTAATTTTGGTGCTTAATCATAAATTGCCAAACAGCTAAATTATGGTATATTCCAAATTATTATGATCACTACCAATGCAGCAACAATGTATTACTTACCGTACTACATAGACACTACAGCCAATAGTATTCATATACTCTTGGGTGAAGGCAATTTGGAGGTCTTTTAGATTGTGTGACTTCCAGGATATATCAGCAAAAACAGACAATCACAGTTTCAGAATAATTGAATTTATTATAACAATGATAAAAATGAGTAATAGCAGTTGAATACATTCAAATGGTCACCAGTGATATGTGTGTGTGTGTGTGTGTGTGTGTGTGTGTGTGTGTGTGTGTGTGTGTGTGTGTGTGAATGTTATCTGAGATGTGGGGGGGGGAGGTGGAGATCCCACCTCATGGTCCCTTGGGACAAAAGAATTAGCACGTGGCTTGAGACAAAGGGATTAGCCCAGATTGCTAATTCACTAGCTTATAACATTACTAAATCCACTGAAATCTTGATGAGGTCAAAATATCTGTAATAATGAAATTAAAGGTGTTAGAAAGAATAGGAAAAGGGCATGCAACACTTATCTTTTAAACAACTGAGTGAACAAAAATAGAACAATGATCAATTTAACACACTGAGTGTCTACAGTGTGCACAATTAAACAGTTCCTGAGTTTAAATTCACACTACTTCATAAAGCTAATTCCTAAGACTAGTTTTGCCCAAAATGCCAGTCTTACTTCCAGTATCTTGCTTCTATGCAAGAATGCAGAGATGTTCCGAAACTTCTGGAGTTCACAGAGGTCATGGAGGCTTCCGTGAAAGCGCAGAGAATTTCTTGGTCCAAACTTCAGCATTCGTGAGGAAAAGTCTCTGATCAAACAATGTGCACAGCGATTAAGTCAGAAGGAATCCGGTCGCTTCTAACTTTTAATTAACTGCTTTGGGCTGCAGTCGTAACGTTACTTATACTACAAATAAAACCGGTTGTAAACTCAAGTGAGTGAGACAGCGCAACTTAAGTAGTATTTTTACCGTGGCAAGTGGTAAATATGAAAGCGCGCCGAGTCTTCTTTCTTGCAAAGCAGACATCTTGATTTCTAGATGTTCTGATGAACGGAGGGTTATCTCTTTATGTCTGGACGGCATGGAGTCAATGACGAGAGAGACAGAACAGAAGTTGACTCAGTCACTTATGGCTTCAGGGAGGATGTGACGTAGGTAATCCGGCCCAGGTGTGACATAGGTCAACGCGGAAGTTAGTTGATGAGATCTGTAGTTCTAAAGGGATGGGCTGTACCTTACAATTTTCTTCATCTTGTGGCACCCCACACACCTACCAAATGTGACACGGATAGATGAAACTATATACAAGGCAAAAGTCTCAATGACATGTGGGGGCGCTATTGAGTCCCCCAGACACACCTGGGGCCAAGCCTCTATCCCTGAGTAGCAGTGGCCAGGACTGATGTGTGTACCAAATTTTATGAGTTTTCACCCATGGAAACCACCTCAAAAATGGCCAAGTCTTAAAGAAAAGAAGAGCAAAAATAAGCAGATTAATAATAAGAATCCTTAGGAAAAGAATAGGGCTTTGCACCTTGGTGCAGCACCCTCTGGTGGACACTGGAGGATGCACACCTCCAGTGCTTGGGTCCTAATAAAGTATTTTATTAAACTTTTCAGGCACCCTGTATAATATAATAATAGCTGACTAATATAATGTCCAGTTATGCCTCGCAAAAGCAGCTATAGACAGAGCTCCACTGACCTGGCCTCTCTGTTAATCACAGAGATTTTAAAGGAAGCAGGGAGGATAACATGTTTTCTGTTGATATAAATTTTGGCTCCACTTTTCGAAAATGAATCTGTTTTTATGCCAGACATGACACCCATGGCACATAAAGACTGCGCTGCTTGCAATACACTGTTATGTTTATCATCGTAGGCTTTTTCACAAAGCGCATACCACTATTTCAGCAAATTATTCTACTTTAGACTGTCAAAACATATGCCACTCTACATAAGAATGAAAATAAAACTGGATTAATGTGCATTATGCGATCATTTACAACATGTTTTCTATTAATTTCAGCACTTTTGGTGCAAAAACTGAGAAGGTCTATCAGATTTTCCATGCTCTTAAAATAGCCCCACATTCTGATGGAATAAATTATTCAGTTTCACTTTTTATCTTTGCACATGAAGACTCTGGTAAAGATTCATGAGGCGAGAATGAATATTGTACATGTTTGAATGCCTTGTGGATACACCAAATGGACCAGAATTCCTTAGGAATAAAATGAAAGAGGCCATATAACATGGTTTGAAGATGTGTGTGTCAGGGACATAATGCACAAAACTGTTATTTTAGTTGTAGAAAATGCATTTGTTATGTCTAATGGCAGGTATATGCTGCAATTGTGGGTTGTCCCAGATGAAAGATGACCAATATGAAAGAAACATGAGGATTTGGTTATTTGGTTGTGGCTCCAAAATGATGGGCCTATGTTGCACTGCAAGAGATGTCACAGTTTTGCGACCAAAGGTCATGTCAGAAATGTTGCATGGCCATCTTACAATGTGAATGGTGCTATGACCTATGACCTCTACTCACCAACCAATAGGAATGAAATGAAATGGATCAACACGACACTGGTGCCAGAACATCAAGGGCTTGATTCTTGCTTAGCATCATTTTTTACCACTATAGCGGCATAGATGCATAACGCCTGCTGATGAAGCTTTATTCTGGTTTACTGATTTTGAGAGATTAAAATGATAACTAAGGTGTCAGCTTGATAAACCTCAGAGCGCTGACAGGAGTCTATCTGAAGCGAACATATATGAATTAAAACAAGGTTCATTCACAGACATTCGGCATCTCAGTCTCCTCATCTTTCATAGGAGAAGTCATTCTCATCACATTAAACTGACAGCCTGGGCAAGGTCAAACTTCTGAATAATAACAATGATTCAAGAGACAGATTTATAATGAGAGCAGCTCAAGGTGACTGTCTTAAAACAGCATTATGTAAAATTGATTTGTAAGGAATGGAACAGTCTGTGCTGTGCTCTTATAGGAAAATAATCAACAATAGGGTGTTGTGATGAGGAGGCACGGTTACCACTTCGACATTTGATTTTTTTTTTCCAACAGTGCATTGCGGAGTGACACCACAATGATGTGTCAATGGTAACAATATTCAAATCCGTCATCAGACTCTTACAAAGTGCAAACACTGGAGACTCCTTCTATAAATGTTAAACAGCTTCTCGCAGAGAAATCAGCAGTTTCACATGATTCTGCAGTTGTAAATAAGTTTGTGTGGTGCATCCAATGTACAGTACAAGTTCCTGTGTAAGAAGGATGAGTGCATTTATGTAGAACTTGCAGCTGCACTACTGTCAGAGCTGCAGTTGTAGAAAAGTAATGAACAGCTTCTTGTCAATCAGAATCTATTATTCAACATCATAGTCCATCATGTTAAAGTAAAAAAAAAGGGAAAATACTGAAACCCAGTGACTCAATCACTCTCAAAGAAATATGTTGCATCAGGATGTCTGACCCTGGTATCTCTGAGACACAATCTCCCAAAAAAATATGTAGCTATTAATACCAATAGCTACTTTTGATGAAATCTCATTACCTAAACTGTTTACTATTTTTAGCAGCTTTAAATTTACTTAAATGTGCTTCCTTTGCCAGCATGTCACCTCAGCACACACTACATTCTTAGATCCACTTTACACGGGGACGGTCTGAAACAAAAACGCAAAAGTCCGTTTTCGTTCTCACTTTTTTCCGCGTCTACACGACCGTTTTCAAGGAGGAAATCTGCGTCTATACGGTGACGCATAAATGTGTGGAATTCAATTGGATGTGCATGCCAGGCAACTAGGTGGTGCTGTGAAAGACCTCTGCTATGTCTGCACACATGTGCAACGTCTTCTGTCTTGTCTGATCTGCACATCTGCGCCGTGAAAACTTTGACTACTCTGGCTATGGTAAGTAAGAAAGTAAGTAAAAAAGTAAGAGCATACTATACCCGCCTCTGTTCATTAACGGTATATGTGCAGATTCGGTATAGACGTTCGAAGGACTCCTGGACGTTTATTAAAGCTGCCAGAGCAGCTTGAAGATCCGTTGGATCGATGTAATCAGACATGCTCTTACTTTTTTACTTACTTTCTTACTTCCCGGGCTGGCATGAACAGTATATGACATATGTATGACGTAAACGCGTACCCGACGTGAGCAGATCCGAGCAGAGTTTCGCGTATTGGGTAGTTTAGATGGATATGCAACGGGGGCTGTTTTTAACTTATCCACTCTGGAAGGCGTTTTCAATTTTTTCCGTTTTTCAGCCTCGGAAACGCCGTCCCCGTGTAGACGAAAGGCACTTCCGATAAAATATTTAGTCGTTTTTACCTGACAGCATCCTCGTGTAAAAGGGCCTTTATGCAAGTGATCTTGTCTGAGTTAGTGGTGAACAAATAATCTATTGTCCTTGCGCAAAAAAAAAAAACTGTCATGCATTACCACCCATCTCTCTGATGAAGACATTATTAAAGGCTGATAATTACACTGTCATATGCTCTCGCCAAGCTTTCTGGGGTGTTCAATTTGTGACAGGTATTCAGCTGAGTGGAACTACATTTTAAATAGTTGAAGGGAAAAGGTATTTTTTCACCCCATTACTTGAATTCAGGCACTTGATTCTGGTAAAGTGCTGGAGAATTAGCTGATGAGGTAAAGAGGTGGAGGGAAAATGTTCATGAGGGGAAAAATAAAAGCCTTGACAGATCTGTGTGTGTGTGTGTGTGTGTGTGTGTGTGTGTGTGTGTGTGTGTGTGTGTGTGTGAGAGAGAGAGAGAGAGAGAGAGAGAGATGGATTTATAGGTCTGGTTCTGTTGATTCATTAATGCACTAAAGCAAGGAAAGAAGTTGATTTAACAGCAGAGAGAAACCTCTGATTTTGTGCTGAGTGCCACTTTTTATTCCTTCACCCAGGTCCAGATACCTCAGGGGCGGTCACTCTGACCTTCTAGAGCTGTAAAGACAATGATGTTTAATTCAGATACTTCAGCTTCATGATGAGGATATAGAGAAAATATGATTATTTCTTTCCAAGTCAAAGGTCCGCAGACATGAACAGCATTTCCAAGAATCCGCCAATAAATAACAAATATCCATCACATGACCTGTTACCTTGTTCTCTCTGGATGTCTAATTACACATTATGTCCCATTCAATGTTTCATCACCCATTTCTGGAGCAGGTCAAAGGTCATCGTCATCATCATCATCTCACAAAAAGAAATCATTAAATCATCACAATCTATTAATAATAATACAAATAATAATAATAATAATAATAATCTCATTATCTCTAGCCGCTTTATCCTTCTACAGGGTCGCAGGCAAGCTGGAGCCTATCCCAACTGACTACGGGCAAAAGGTGGGGTACACCCTGGACAAGTCGCCAGGTCATCACAGGGCTGACACATAGACACAGACAACCATTCACACTCACACCTACGGTCAATTTAGAGTCACCAGTTAACCTAACCTGCATGTCTTTGGACTGTGGGAGAAACCGGAGCACCCGGAGGAAACCCACGCGGACACGGGGAGAACATGCAAACTCCACACAGAAAGGCCCTCGCCGGCCCCGGGGCTCGAACCCAGGACCTTCTTGCTGTGAGGCGACAGCGCTAACCACTACACCACCGTGCCGCCAATAATAATAATAATAATAATAATAATAATATCATCTTTATTCATTCTTCTTGAACTAAAAGTATACGATGAATTTACAACAAAAAACAACAAAATCATAGAAATATGTATCCAAAAAATAGATAATAGTTAAACTCTATGTCCAGTTGTTTAGGAGGTGACATGCTCTTGAGATAAAAGACTTCTTATGTCCTTCAGTTCTTGATAATGGTTTTGCGAGACAACTTTTATTCCTAGTTGTGTACTTGTGGGCTGCCATTCTTGGAAGGAACACATGATTTGGATGGTTAGGGTCCTTTATAATTCTTTCAAGCTCACGTATGGTCACCTCATCTCTTCATTACTCGAGACTTTCAAGACTTGTCTTCAGGATGCCAATTATGGCCATACAGCAATCCTGCACTTGTTTTATTTCCTCTGCAAGGTATTTCAGGATGCCACTCCAGACCAGCGTACTCTAAAGTACTCTAGCACTGGACAAATCTTACTGCAGTAAACAGTGATTCCCATATCCTTAGGTTGATTACCCTTCCTGCATTTGCATAGGTAGCATAACCTTTTGTTAGCTTTCTTAATTATTTCATTAACATGTTGGTTCCAGGGCAGATCTTGTTGTTGCCAAACACCTAAGAGTTTAAATGTCAAGACTATCTCAATGGCAGCACTTCCTATGTACAGGTTGTCAGGCTGGATGGATGCCTGGTTGAAGGATATCCACATGTCTTTAGTTGTCTTGCTCTTGAGAACCATTTGATTGGAACTTGACCACTCATGCAGATTATCAAGCACCAATTGCTTTGTGGACACATGCCCCTTTTCCACCAAAGCAGTTCCAGGGCTGGTTCGGGGCCAGTGCTTAGTTTGGAACCGGGTTTTCTGTTTCCACTGACAAAGAACTGGCTCTGGGGTCAGAAAAACTGGTTCCAGGCTAGCACCAGCTCTTTGCTGGGCCAGAGGAAAGAAACGCTTATGTCAGCAGGGGGGCGGAGTTGTTAAGACCAACAACAATAACAAGACCGCGAAAGATCGCCATTTTTAAGTGATGAGAAGCAGCAGCTGTACAAACGCGAAGTCATCCATTATTATTAATAATAATACATTTTATTTATATTGCCCTTTACATCCAAAGATCTCAAAGGGCTACAGGTTAAAAAGAGAAATTAGAGTCTAAAAAGAGAAACTACTAAAAAGAGAAACTACTAAAAAGAGAAGCTACTAAAAAGTGGGACTAAAAGTTTTATTAAAAAGAAATGTCTTTAAATGTCTTTTAAAACAGTCAGTGGACTGTGGTGCCCTCAGGGTGTCAGGGAGGGCATTCCACAGCCTAGGTGCAACAGTGCAGAAGGCCCTGTCTCCCATTGTCCTCAGCCTGGTTCTAGGGATCTGGAGAGAGTTTGAGTGAGTGGAGCGGAGGGAGCGTGATGCGCTATGTGGGAGAAGAAGTTCTTTGAGGTAGGGGGGAGCATGTCCATGGATACATTGATGTGTGAGGAGGGAAACTTTGTATTGGATGCGGGCAGAGACAGGAAGCCAATGGAGTGAATGGAGGATAGGGGTGGTGTGCTCGTATTTGCGCACTCTCATCAGGATCCTAGCTGCAGAGTTTTGGATGTATTGCAGCCTCTGCAGACTCTTGCTAGGGATCCCAATGAGAAGTGCATTGCAGTAGTCCAGTCTGGAAGAGATAAAGGCATGGACTAGCTTTTCGGCATCTGAGAAGGAAAGAATGGGGCGGAGTTTGGAGATATTTCTGAGGTGGTAGAAGGAGGTCTTACAGAGGTGGTTTATGTGGGATTCAAAGGTAAGTTGGGGGTCCATTTTCACACCAAGATTGGTGACTACAGATGAGAGGGGAATGTTGGAGCCAGAGAAGTCAATGCTGAGTATAGGTGATGATTGAATCTGGTAAGGAGTGCCAACCAGGATGGCTTCAGTTTTGGCGCTATTGAGTTGGAGGAAATTTTGCCCCATCCATGCCTTAATCTCCTCCAGACAGATGGTGAGTTGGGACGGGGCTAGTTGTGATGAGGAGGGTGGAGTTGCATGTTTGACATTGACATAGAGCTGTATGTCATCAGCGTAGCAGTGGAATGAAAAACCATGATGACTGATGACCTGACCAAGGGGAATGAGGTAAAGGATGAAGAGAATAGGGCCCAAGACTGACCCTTGGGGAACACCACAGGTGACTGTGTGAGGGTTTGAGATGGAGTGGCCCATGGAGATGTACTCTGTCCGGTTAGTGAGGTATGACTGAAACCAACTGAGCACAGTTCCAGAGATTCTGATGGTAAGGTTGAGTCTGTTTAGTAGGATGTTGTGATCAACTGTGTCAAATGCGGCGGATAGGTCCAGGAGGACGAGGAGAGATGGAGAACCAGCGTCAGATGACATCAGGAGATCATTTGTGACTCTTACAAGGGCAGTTTCTGTGCTATGGGCGGAGCGAAAGCCGGATTGGAATTTTTCGTAGAGGTTGTTGAGTTTTAGATGGTTTTGAAGATAGGTGGCCACTGCTTTCTCAAGCACTTTAGATATGAAGGGGAGATTGGAAATAGGCCTATAATTTGAAAGGACCTCTGGGTCAAGAGTGGGCTTTTTAAGGAGTGGTTTGATAATGGCTCTTTTTAAAGCGGAGGGGACGAAACCAGCCTGGAGAGAGTGATTGATAACAGAAGTAATCAGTGGCTTGAGGGCAGTACTATGGGTTTTTACCAGGGAGGATGGGAGAGGGTCCAGAGCACAGGTGGAGGGTTTCATCTTCATGATGATGTGCTGCACTTCTTCTGACGTGACCAGGGGAAAGCAATGGAGGGGTTGGGTGATGGCACATATTAGGGGTGTAGTATCTGTAGAGGGACCAGGAAGGGAAGAACGAATACGTGCAATTTTGGAGGTGAAAAAGTCCATGAGGAGATTGCACTGTTCTTCTGTTGCACCAGTAGATGATAAAGATTTAGGCTTGAGAAGGTGGTTAACAGTGGAGAAGAGCCGTTTTGAGTTTCCAGGGTTATTTCTGATGACATCGGAGTAAAAAAATGACCTTGCCTCTTTGAGAGAAGTTGAATATTGCTGTTTGTGCTTCCGATATTCCTGCTTGTGTACAGTGAGGCCAGAGGCCTTGCAGCGCCGCTCAAGGACGCGCCCTGCTGCCTTCATTTTCCGAAGCTCGTCCGTAAACCAAGGAGCTGAGCGTGAGAAGGTAACTGTTCTGGTTTTGACAGGGGCATGCTGGTCCAGCAGATTGCTCAGGTGGCTGTTATAATAGTCAACTGCTTCGTCAGCGGATGAAAAATGTGAGAAGAGGTGCTGAAAGTCTGCTGCCAAGTGTTCGTGATTAATGTTTTTGAGATTTCTGAAGCGGATATTTCGTTTGGGATTTAAAAAACCAAATGAGGACTGCAAATCCAAAGAAATAACTTTGTGATCAGAGATGCCTAGGTCATACACCAGCAGATTGTCGAGAGGGGCAGAGTTTGTAATGACCAGGTCCAAGGTGTGCCCCCTGCTGTGCGTGGGGGCATCAACAAGTTGCTTTAAATTAAAGCAGTCCAGTAATTGCAGAAATTCAGCAGCAAAACGACAGGAGGGAGTGTCAACATGAATGTTCATGTCACCAAGGATGACAACATCAGCAGCAGAGGTGCAAAAAGTAGTGAGGAGATTGGACATCTCAGGGATGAAGGAGGGGTTAGGTTTAGGTGGTCTGTAGACAAGGAGGAACAGCACAGGGGAAGGGGGCTTACATTTAAAAGCAAGACATTCAAATGAGGTAAGTGCAGGTAGTGGTTGTAGGGATAACTCCAGATCACTGCGATGGAAGACTGCCAGGCCACCACCGCGACCTGAGCTACGGGCTTTCTGGAGGTAGCTATATCCCAGGGGACAGCTCTCATTTAAAGTGAAAAAATTGTCAGGTTGGTGCCAGGTCTCAGTAATGCACATCAAATCAAGACAATTTTCCAGTATGTGGTCGTAGATGAGGCAAGATTTGTTTGTTATTGATTGGGCATTTAAAAGTTCAATTTTAATGCAAGATGGGACAGCAAGTCTTTGTAGTGGCCGTAGTAGACTGAAATCCACTCCACGTTTTTGATCTGTGTCCCGGAGAGGTGTTGCCATGGCGACGCCTACACTACTTGTCCAGTAGGAGAGAGCGTTCTGATGACGTGTCTGAGGAGCGACAGTTCGCGTGGCTGACCAGAGAGCCGGGACAGCAGAGTTTGTCTGTGAGTAGAGGAACTTTCTACGGGAACTTCTGTGGATATAACGCGGGCGGCGAAGAAGACCAAGTTCTTTTATCACAGATAAGCATGATGGAATAGAAAAACTTCTGAGATTCACCAACTGCTCGAAGGAATAACTCAGCATAGTAGCAACGGCGGCGTGGCAGACGGTGCACTGCAAGTTGTTTTTAGCCGCCTAGCTAACCGAAAGGCTACACAGTCCTCCGGCTATGTGGCAGCGATGGCAATGGGTTACAAGTCTTGCCAGATGCACTTCTCACAGGCAGGGGCGAGCAAAGGCCTGAAACCCAGGCCAGGACTAGAGAGGAGATATTCCAGCCGCCACGGCGACGCAGATCCCAGGAGTCCCTTCACGATGTTGTGCAAGCAGCAGCAGGTAACTTGACATTAACGTTGAGCAGCCAGGACTCAATAACAGCAACCTCACTATCCAACAGGTCCGACTGGTCAGTAACACGAACAGTAAAAATATATTCAACAGACTCAACGTTAGTAAATTCTGTTAAACTATAAGCGCATAAAGCCGTTTAACTCAGAGATAGGAGAAGCGGCGAACAGACAGCGCCAGCGTCCTCTCCTCCTCCAAAAACTATTATTATTGTTGTTGTTGTTGCTGCTGCTGCTTCTTCCGTGTTGTTTTTGCTTCGATATTCGCACCAAGGTTTATGCAAACATAGTGACATAACTGACGTATACAGCGACGTAACTGACGTATACAGCGACGTAATGATGTGGCTTCCCTTAGCACCGTGAGCTATGGAAAAGCAAACTGGTTCTCAGCTGGCTCACAAGTTGAACGAGTTGTGAACCAGCACCAGCACTGGCCCCGAACCAGCCCTGGAACTGATTTGGTGGAAAAGGGTTATCAGAGACCTTCGATGTACCCTCATACAAGGTGCATTCATCAGCATACTTGCACATAGCAATATGCTCATGCATATCCTCTGGTATTGCATCATCTATGTCATTAATGAAAATATTGAACAGCAGTGGAGAAATAACAAAACCCTGTGGGACACCAGCAGGGCAGGGCTTGGTTTTAGAGAGAACCCCAGGAAGCTTTACTTGTTGCATCTGTTCAGTTAGGAAGTTCTGAATCCATAGCCATAAGGTTTTGTTGATATTGAGGTGCTTCAGCTTGATTAAAAGGAGCAAATGATTCACAAGGTTGAACGCCTTGGAAAAATTAAGGAATGACGCATGAATATTTTTCTTACCCTGCGGCTTATTATCCATCCTGTTAAACCATGTCTGAGTGATGTTAATTAACTCTGAGACAGTTGATCTCCCTTCAGTGAAGGCATGTTGATTTCCTCTTGAGTTCAGTACATCTTTGTTCAGATAGATTTCAACTTTCTCCAAAACCTTGGCAAGGATCGGGAGCACTGATATTTACCTAAAATCTCACACCTATTGTTCATCAGAATGATATCAGAAGAAAATCTGTCACCAAAAAGTCAACTCCTAGTGCCAAATGTTAATTGGTGTATTTCGGATTTTATTCTTGTTCCAACATTGTTGGATACTGACAGTTTTTTTTTTTTTAAATATCATAAAGCAAGTAAAGCTGACTTCAAAAGAAATCTGTTGTGAGCCTCTCTGAACTTGAACAAAAACCTGTTCTGTAGACCAGTGGCTTGTTTTAATAAGCTTTACTCTCCTTCTCTAAACAAAAATGTTGTGATTTTCAAAACTGTACTTGGTTTATGACTCAAAGCAAAATCTCATCACACTCTTTTACATCTCCTCCCCCTCCCACACCATCCAAGCACTGGACTGCAGGTAATAAACAATTCTAATTACTTCTTCAGTATCGTGGTTGTTGTAGTTTGTCCACTAAAAGCCTCCAACACTACTTCTACCTTTACCATCCTGCATTTACACTTTTCTGCCCTGAGGTGTTCTATATAGACAGGAGAAGAGGAAAGTTCAGCCTCTTGGAGACCACAAAAAGTTAGATTTTTCTTTACTTTTTTTCCCATCAGAACTTTTTTCCTCTCATTTCTTTTCAAAAGAAGGAGATAAACACCAAGGGGACTGGCGTCTCACTGCCATGCCGAAGTCTTCCTTCTGGAATGTGCTTTTTGTGAAGCAATGAGAGTTTCTCCAATGTTTATCTTTCTTGCTGAGAAGAGCTTTTATCTCCCCTCTAAGCCACATCCAGTTGGGGAGTCGGAGTAATCAGTGAACTCCAGCTGTGCTGTGCCTCGAGTCCATGTGCTTTTATTATTGTTTTAGATTATGCAACTGTCATTGGTGCTGAAACAGTGGTTATGCTTGGAGTAAGGTGATTGTTCTATTCAAGCATCAGAGATGACGAGGCATTATTTTATACTGGGATGCTACACAGAAATCCTCGTGCTGTAGAAATATTTAGTAGATGTTGATTTTGATTTGGAGTTGAATGACCAAGCTTCAGCTCATTTTTTTCATCCCACCATAGACAGCATGTTAACTCAAGTTTATCGCTTCCAAGGGCTTCTAAGGACGTTTCTCAGCACATGTCTGTTTTTGTGAGTTTCTACACTCAAAGGATGGCTGGTTTCTATATTTATCAAAGAAAACGGAAACTTGTTGGATGTCTGCTGAAGGAATAGCTGGATTTATTGACATACAATCACTTGAAAGTTTAGTGAGTTGAGGAACATGCGGACTGAAGAACTTGCCATGTTTTATACGTTTCTATAGGTTTTTACATGTTAAAGATGATGTATGTAAGAATTGGCCACCTTTATACTCCACACTCCAAACAAATAGGGGTCAGTATATCATCAGAAAGTTGGGGTCTCCACCTCTATTGTAAGAAATAAGGAAATGCACTGTCCACTCCTCAGAGATACTCTAAAGAGGAGACTTTGATCTTTGCAGGGAACTGTGTAATGGTTGTTGAGTCTTAGGGAGACCAGAGGCTGTTCTGCTTGAATGGAATCCTATGGGAGAAGTGGCTCAGTACCCTGAACAACATCCTATATTGTGAAAACAATGGATTTCATATCAATTAGACAACCTCTGTGGTGATATTTAACATGTTATCCATAGACAAGCAAACTATGATGCCACCTCCTAATCTCTAAAACAAATTAGTGATCGTTTTGTGAGACAAGTGAGAGCTGGAGGTGTTGCTAGTTAGCTGTTACATTTGTCAGTGACGAAAACTGCTAAGATTGCTATCTCCTCTCTGAGTATCTCTGCCCAACCCCATGCCTCATCCCCTTCCCCTAAAATCTATTGCCTCACCACCACCACCGCCACCATTCACATAGAATTACCACTCATTGAATATAACGTGAAGCTATTTTTTAGTTGATCCACTACTGGGTTCATATAATCTAATTTTAGTTATCAGTTTGTTTGTTTTTTAAAAGCCAATTACTAACTAACGCTAGGGCAAGAATATACAAAATTCAACCAAACTTTGAGAGCTGCTCACAATAGCACTGCTGTCTTCTAATCTTCACATTTAGAGTAGTAGAGTAGCTATACTGTAGTTTATGTTACAGCTTGCTTAGCTCAGTTTTTAGCAAGAAAACAGCCAAAGCAACTCATGCATCGGTACTAGATCAGTACAGCCCGCGACACTGCAGATATGTAACCTTTTTTTTTCATAATGTGACTGATCAAACCCGCTGTCTTTGACTCAATAAAATAATCATAGAGCTAAATATTTTTGAAAGTTTTGCATTTGGTTGGGTTAATAAATGGGCCAAAAAGAGGAATGCCACTTTCTCTTTGTGAATATGGCGGTGCTCTTGCCAGCTTGTGAATTAGCAGATCTTGCACCCAGCCACTGCAAAACTGTTCATAAGCTTCTTGGGATTTGTAACTTTTAAACTCATGAAAAGTGTATATACTCAGTCCAAAAATCAGATGCTTTACAATTTATGGGTACGTGACTGGAGGTAATATGTCAGGGTCTGTAATCTAGTCTTTGACTGTTGTTTATCATGCTTAGTTTTTCCAAATACTGTTGCTTGCATTGCAATTCAGTTCCTTCCTTGTGGTCCCTTTTTTTTCCCCTTTCTCTTTTTCCCTGGTCCATCAGATTTGAATTATTTAACCAACTATTTAACAAAGCAAACACAACAAAAGGTAAGCAGGTAACCACTATAGCAGGTTACTCACAAGATGGCACTCATGTCCTAACATATAAAATGACATGAAGTAACTTCACATTCTCTATAACCAGGGGCAGTATAGTCAACATGCTAGACAAGAGGTTCGAATATGCCCTCAGGGAAGTGATACTTTTCTCAAGGCAATCCATGCACACGGTAACCAGGTTCTTTATTAAGGTCAGTTGTGTTTCAGCATCATAGTGGCTTTATTTCCAAACACCCAAGGAGACATTTTAGTTATCACTTTTGTTGAAATGTAGGCTGCATATTCAATGTTGCACTAAATCTTGTTCAGTGGCAGTCAGACCCTAAGAGTGGAAGCATTAGAGCTTGAGCAGAAGCCTGATAAATGAGCTGAATGTGTGCTGACAGCCCGTTTCTTTCCTCCATTAGCTGAAGGGCCTGAAATCAGTGGTGCTGCATGTTAATCCACTTGTTTGAGGCTCTCAGGGAAGTAGAGATGGACTCTTCCATGCATATATATATCCAGGCAAAGAGCCATAACTGATGGGCCAAAAAAACAAATTTTAGCAAAGACTCATCCAAAGTGTTCAGAGAGCTTGTACACACACACACACCTGTGCTCTTGTGTCTGGACCAAAAAAACTGTGTAAAACTGTGTGTCCTTGAATTCTGAAACAGCATACAAAGGAAAGAAAAGGTCTTTTTTTTAATTGTCAAGTAAGAGCTGCCTATGCCTTTTTTTCTGTTTCTTTTGACGCACCAAAAGTTCTCAACTATTTTTACACTGCACAACACGCCGGATACAACAGCTTTAAATTTTTTACCACAGTTTTGTTTTTACCAAAGGACTAAAGATGATATTTTATGTTCCTTAATCCTGTGTTTTGGCCCAGCTGATGGAGCGGGTGGGTCTAGCCAGAATCAAGAAGGTGTGAGATGGGCATAAAGAGGTGTGTTTAATTACTAATCTTGGGCTTTTTTTTTTCTTGAGAGGTGTTCCAAAATCAAATCATGTAAGAAGTTACACTATTCACATCTTTTTTTTAATTTAATAAAGAGGCTAGTTAGACCCAGTACCCACAAAATAATGAATTGTGCCTTTGCTCCTGTGTTGTACTGTACAAGCTCATACAAATGGAGGGAAGAATCTTTAATTATGGCCTTAAGTTGTGGGTTGAACATTTGAGTTGAACACATCATTCAAGTGGATCTATACCAATTTTCTTAGTTGTAATACTTTTAAGCATCCCTAAAACTGTAATGACTATGCATCCTAAGACATTCCTAATTAGGCCTCGTTAGAATATTGAAACAGTGTTGGAGTTCTTAAATAACAAGGAATTGGCTTATGATATTTTATATTCATCATGTTGCCTATGAACTCCAGTGTTTATTTGTGAATGGATCACACCTGTGTGTAATGGTAGTGTGAGGTATGAGGTTGAACTGGTAAAAGGAGTGAGCGCTGGAAACTTGGGTGCGCGGCTTCTGCTTGTGCTCGACAGCCAACCCCTGTTTGTTTGAAATTGCATTGGTGCAGATACATTGGCAGTGAAATTCCATCACAAGAAGAGAAATGGGGCTATTTGATTTTAAAGGGAGGCTCTAGTAAATATAGTTCATAACTCCAGGTTTTTTTTTTTAATGGATCAAATGTTAGAAGTTTGCTCAGCACCCTGCCAAATCTGGACCAGCACTTCCACACAATCTGGAGATCACCAGCATTGGGCACAACTTCAAACTTACCTTCACCAAGGTCACCCACATGGACATTAACTTTGAAACTAAACTCCAAATCCTAAACCATAAACCAAACACAACCTCACCTTCCTCAAGGTCAATCTCAGGAGCATTACTCTTTACCTTCAACCCCATAATCTAACCCAACACAACCTCATCTTCTTCAAGGTCAGTCTCACCAACATTATTCTTTACATTTAATCCCATAATCTAACCCAACACAACATTACCTTCCTCAAGGTCAGTCTCACCAATGTTACTCTTTACATTTAACCCCATAATCTAACCCAACACAACCTCACCTTCTTCAAGGTCAGTCTCAAAAACATTACTCTTTACCTTTAACCCTATAATCTAATTCAGCACAACTTGACCTTCCCCAAGGTCAGTCTCAATAAAATTACTCAATATATTTAACCCCAACATCTAAATCTACTCAACACAACCTCACCATCCTCAAGGTCAGTCTCACCTTACTCTTTAAGCCTCACTCACAACCCACCATGCAAAGGACTGGAGACAAGGGGTTTAAGCTGTGATACGTGAAAGGTGGGGTGAACACGTCACATGGTGAGTGGTAAAGCCAGTCTGATGGAACATGGATTGATTACCTTGCTGATGAGGAAAGGTCCTAGGTACCTGGGAGCCAGCTTGAGGGAGATGGTTCTGAGTGGCAGGTGGCATGTGTAGAGCATGATTCGTTGCCCCACCCGGTAGGTGGGTGCCTTACAGTGGCGTTTGTTGGCCTGCCTCTTGGATGCTAGGGTGGAGCAAATGAGTCTTCTCTGGGCCATTGCCCACATCCTCCTGCAGTGGCATATGAAGATCTGGGCTGAGGGTATGGCGACCTCCTCCTCCTGGCTGGGGAACAGTGGTGGTTGGTACCCTAGTGAGCACTGGAAAGGAGAGAGACCTGTCGCAGATGAAGGAAGAGTGTTATGAGTGTACTCGACCCAAGGTAAGTACTTATTCCAAGAACCGGCATCCCTGGACGCCATGCACCTGAGTGCCACCTCCAAATCTTGGTTCGCCCGTTCCACCTGGCCGTTGGTTTGAGGGTGGACCCCTGAGGAGAGACTACAGGAGGCCCCAATGAGTTTGCAGAAGGCCCTCCAGAACTGCGCAGTGAACTGAGGACCCCGGTCGGAGATGAGGTCAGTGGGGAGTCCGTGTATGTGGAAAATATGGAGGATGAGTAATTCGGTGGTTTCTTTAGCTGTGGAAAGCTTGGGCAGAGGGATGAAGTGGACTGTCTTGGAGAAACAGTCGATAACTGAGGATGCATGTGTTGTCACCTGAATTGGGGAGTCCTGTAATGAAGTCCAGGGCAATGTGAGACCAGGGTCGATGAGGAATTGGGAGGGGTCTTAGCAAGCTGGCAGGGGGTCGATTGGCTGTCTTGTTCCAGGCACATGTGATGCAGGCTGCCACAAACTCCTGGACGTCTTCCTTGATGGATGGCCACCAGAAGCGCTGTTGGATGAGCGCCAGGGTTTGAGCAGCTCCTGGGTGACAAGCCAACTTGGAGCCATGACCCCACTGCAACATCTGGGTTCGCACAGAACAGGAAACAAACAGATAGTTAGGTGGCATGTTGCTTGAGTTACCTTCACCAGGGTCCTGCTCCAGGGCCTTCTGCATGAGCGTCTCAACCTCTCGAATGGCGGCTCCCACCAGGCAGCATAGAGGAAGGGTGGTCTCAGGTGGCTTGGACTCCTCTTGGTGGGAAGAGAACATCCTGGACAGGGCATTGGGTTTGCCAATCTTGGAGCCTGGGTGGTAGGAGAGTGTGAAGTTGAACCAGGAGAAGAAGAGAGACCAACGGGCTTGATGAGAATTGAGATGTTTGGCAGACTTGAGGTACTTCAGGTTCTTATGGTTGGTCCAGACTAGGAAGGGGAGAGCTGACCCCTCAAGCCAGTGCCTCCACTCCTCCAAGGCTAGCTTGATGGCCAGCAACTCTCTGTCGCCGATGTCGTAATTATGTTCAGCAGGGGACAGCCGGCAAGAGAAGAAGGAACAGGGGTGGACGTTGTTATCGCTGGCCCTCTGGGAGAGAATGGCTCCAACCCTGGACTCAGAAGCATTGACCTCCACGATGAACTGTTTGGTAGGATCGGGTATGGTGAGAATGGGTGCTGTGGTGAACTTGCGCTTGAGCATGGAGAAGGCTTTCTCTGCTTCCTCCCCCCATGTGAACTTTGTCTTAATCGAGGTCAAGGCAGTGAGAGGTCTGGCCACCGTGATGAAGTCACAGATGAATCACGTAGAAATTAGCGAATCCCAGGAAACACTGGAGCTCTCTTCCTGAGGATGGGGTAGGCCAGTCTGCGACTGCCTCAAGCTTGAGGGGGTCCATCTGGATCCTAGCCAGGGAGATGATGAACCCCAGAAATGAGACAGAGCTCTGGTGGAATTTGCTCTTTTCCGCCTTGACAAACAGCTTGTTTTCTACCAGGCACTAGAGGACCTGCCGGACGTGGCCCCGATGTTCCTCCAGGGAGTGAGAGAAGATCAGGATGTCATCCAGGTACATGAAAATGAAGATGTTAAGAAAGCCCCTTAGGATGCCATTGACGAGTGCCTGGAAGACTGCGGGCTCATTGGTCAGGCCGAAAGGGACCACGAGGTACTCGTAGTGACCAGTGGTGGTGTTGAAGGCCATCTTCCACTTGTCCCCCTCCCTGATCCTGATGAGATGGTAGGCATTGCATAATTCCAACTTGGTGAATATCTTGGCTCCCTGGAGTAGTTCAAAGGCCATAGATATGAGCGGTAGGGGGTAACGGTTCTTGATGGTGATGGCATTGACACCTTGATAGTCAATGCAGGGGCAGAGCAACTTGTCCTTCTTTTCCATGAAGAAAAATCCCGCCCCTGCTGGGGAGGAGGAAGGGTGGATGATTCCAGCTGCCAGAGACTCAGAGATGTACTTCTCCATGGCTTGCCTTTCAATAGGAGAAAGAGTAGAGTCACCCTTTGGGTGGCGCCGTCCTGGGCAGGAGGTCGATTCGACAGTCATAGGGTCTGCGAGGAGGGAGGGACACTGCTTGGGTCTTGCTGAAAACAAGTCTTAAGTCCAGGTATTCCAGAGGCACATAAGAGAGGTTGGGAAACTCACTGGCTGAAGGCTGCAGTGGTTTGGCGAGAGGCAGAGCGGAGTTCAGGCAGGAAGCTAGGCAGGAATGGCTCCAGCCTAGGATGGTATTATTGGCCCAGTTTAGGTGGGGGTTGTGCTGTGTTAACCAGGGTAATCCTAGGATGATGGGCACATGGGGGTTGTTCATGATGTGGAGTTGGATGGTTTCAGAGTGGTTGCCAGAAATCCTCAGGATGAGTGGGGTGGTAAGATGGGTGATGGTGGTCAAGCCGGTGCCATTGAGTGTCAGAACTGAGAGGGATGTCGAGGGCAAGTAGCAGAATTCCCAGACGCTTGGCGGTGGCAGAGCAGATCAGGTTCCTGTCCGCCCCTGAGTCAACGAGAGCCTGGAGATGGTGATGCTGGTTGTCATGGATGATGATGACAGGGAGTAATGGTCGATCAGAGGGGGGCTGGTTCTGAGTGTTGCCCACCAGGGCTCCTTGATTCACTGGTGGTCTCGTTCCCTTTAGTGGGCAAGCTTGGCGGATGTGTCCTTGCTGACTGCAATAGAAACAGGCCCCTGTGCTCTGCTGGCACTGTCGTTCCTCCGCTGACACCCGACCCCGGTCTACCTGCATGGGTTCAACGGACGTGGCGGAGGGTGGAGAGGAGGTGAAGCTGGGGCGGTTCTTCTCTCTCCTCCATTGCTGGACCCGGGCATCAATGCGGTTGGCGAGGTCCATGAGGCTGGAGAGGTTTGACGGCAGTTCCTGTGATACCAGTTTGTCTTTAATGGCGTCAGACAGGCCTTGCAGGAACGCATCAATCTAGGCACTCTCGTTCCAATCGCACGATGTCGCCAATGTCCGGAAATCGATGGCGTAGTCCGAGGTAGACTGGGACCCCTGCCGCAGCTCCATGAGCCCTCTAGCCACCTCCCAGCCAGACAGAGAGTGGTCAAAAGTTCACTTCATCTCCTCGGAGAAATCCTTGAAACAGGAACAAAAGGGTGCATTGGTGTCCCAGACCACTGTTCCCCACTCTCTGGCCTTGCCGGTGAGGAGCATAATTGTATATGCTACCTGGGAGTGTTCTGTGGGGAAGGCCAGAGGTTGTAGTTCTAGGCTTAAAGAGCATTGAGACAGAAACGATCTGAAAATACCTGGTTCTCCATCGTAGAGCTGAGGTGTTGGAAGTCTCGGTTCATGGAGAAGAGCAGTGGCAGGAGCTGAAGTAGGAGATGGCTGGGCAGGGGTAGGCACGGCTTGATAGCGCTGCATCTGTATGGTGAGGAGGTTGAGTGAGTTGGACAGGGTGGTGAGGTTCTGAGTGATCTGCTGGAGATCTTGTTGATGGGTCCCGAGGAGAGTCTCTTGCTGCTGGATGGCCGTTCTCAGATGGGTGAGTTCTGCTGGATCCATGCTGGCCAGAACGTACTGTTGGGGTGGTGAGATTAGGATCCAGAAGCAGAACACACAGGCAGTAATCCAATAAATAATGAGATTTAATCCAGGGAAAGGGCATAGCAAAAAAGGTAACCAAACAAATGGCAAAAATAATCCAGGTACAAAGAGACAAAAAACTTGACAAAAACACAAGACAGACAAGGACAAACACTATAGCAAAAAAAATAAACAAGAAAAAACCCTAAGTGCTAAAACCACAAACTAGAAAAATAGCTTGAGCAAAAACCATGAAACACAATAAAGGCACAGAAACAGCTAGAATAGCAAAACGAGACATTCTGCCAAAGTCAGGGTCTGAGAACGGCTTATTTATACACAGCAGAGAGAATCAGGAAGTGAAATGCAGGCTAGATGGATCCGAATTAGTGCTGACCTGGGAGATAAGTAATCTCCGGAGTGGAAGTCCAGGGCGGAGCATGACATTACAACTATTTCATGGTGATGTTTTAGAGCTATATTTTGTGGCTCAGTTGATTGTTAAAAAAAAAGCAGTCCAAGGAAGGACAACTGGTGAACCAGTGACAGGGTCATGGGTGGCCAAGGCCCATTGATTCACATGGGGCATGAAGGCTACTCCATATGATCCAATCCAACAGAAGAACTACTGTAGTACAAACTGGTGAAAAAGTTAATGCTGACATCTTTCTATATTAGATAGCATTAACTTTTTCAGCAGTTTGTGCTACATTAGGTCTTCTGTAGGATTGGACCATATGGGCTAGCCTTCATGCCCTGTGGGAATCAATGAGACTTTAACACCCATGACCCTGTTGCTGGTTCATTGGTTGTCCTTCCTTGGACCACTTCTGGTAGGTACTAACCACTGCATAACATAAACACCCCACAAGATGTACCATTTTGGAGATGCTCAGACCCAGTCATCTAGCCATCACAATTTGGCCCTTATCAAAGTTGCTCAGATCCTTACAGTTGCCCATTTTTCCTGCTTCCAATACATCAATTTCAAGACTGACTGTTCTCTTGCTGCTTAATATTTCCCATCCCTTGACAGGTGCCATTGTAATGAGATAATCAATGTTATTCTCTTCTTTACCTGTCAGTGGTTTTAAAGTTTTGCTGATCGGTGTGTAGGCCACACCCACTTGTGCTTCAAGTGAAGTCAAATGGGCTTTTATCATCATTCTTCCATAAAACAAAACAAAATGTTGTTTCTCCAAGCCCTTGGCGCAACGCAGAACAGTTTTGTGCAAGAAAGCGATTTAAATAATGGACTGTACATTATTTTGGCTTTCCCCCCTCATAAAAGTATCTAAAATAGCTATTTTACATTAAGAAACCAAGAATATAACCAACATCACTTATGCTTACCAGATGATTGGAACTGATGGGAAAGGGATATGATTAATTTATACTCTGCACTGAATTTGTATTTAAGCCCAGTGTTAGCCTGATTGTATAACCTCTTATGAGTGTGATAATCTATCTTCAATCAAAGCTTCTTCATTCGCTTGTGTTCATTAATCTATCTTGATATAATCCCTTCAAAATGAGAAGATGTCCTGCTGAAAGTTTGAGCATCTGTCTATCTCTTTTTCTCTTTCCATGTTCTAGAAGTGAACAAAAGTTTTTTGTTTTGGACCAGAAGTGTTCTGTGTTCTTTGAAGAATGCCATTCTGAATGTCAGTAATACTGACATATACCGTCAGTATACTGACACAGTATAATTGTTGATATGATGAAGTTTAATGTAAGGACATGTTTATTACTATGGAAGGAGTCTCCAGTGTCAATGCTTTGTAAGCTCTGAGGTAAAGCTGGAATAGTTTTTATTTTTTTCTTTCATTTTTGTCACATTCTTTCACATGTTGTCTGTAACATGACAAGCTGCACATTTTTTTATTAGATTAGATTAGATTAGATAAAACTTTATTGATCCCTTTGGGAGGGTTTCCTCAGGGAAATTAAGATTCCAGCAGCATCATTACAGATAAAAAGAGAGAAAAAAATAGAGAAAAACTTCTAGATAAATTAAAATAAATTAAGTATTTACATATACAACTATAAAAGAATAAGATATGGGGAGGAGTAGGAAAGGGGGAGAAGTGGGGTTAGGGTAAGTGTGTGTGTGTGGGGGGGGAAGCAGGAAAGATATTGCACTTTATATTGCACATTAGATTGCATATTGTCCGGTATTGCTTATTGTTAGGCTAGGCTAGGCTACTGTTCCTTCCTGTCCTCTGTCCTCCTGTTACCCCTCCTCCCCCCCAGAGAGGAGTTGTACAGTCTGATGGCGTGAGGGACAAAGGAGTTTTTGAGTCTGTTCGTCCTGCACTTGGGAAGGAGCATTCTGTCACTGAACAGGCTCCTCTGGTTGCTGATGACGGTGTGCAGAGGGTGACTGGCATCGTCCATGATGTTCAATAGTTTGTCCATAGACCTCTTCTCTGCCACCGTCACCAGAGAGTCCAGCTTCATGCCGACCACAGAGCCGGCCCGCCTGATCAGTTTGTCCAGCCTGGATGTGTCCTTCTTGGATGTGCTGCCCCCCAGCACACCACGGTGTAAAACAGGACACTGGCGACCACAGACTGATAGAACATCCACAGGAGTTTCCTGCATATGTTAAAGGACCGCAGCCTCCTAAGTTAGTATAGCCTGCTCTGTCCCTTCCTGTATAAGTGATTGGTGTTGCAAGTCCAGTCCAGCTTGCTGTCCAGCCAAAGCCCGAGGTACTTGTAGGAATCCACAGCCTCCACCTCGACTCCCTCGATCAGAACTGGTCATGACCTTGGTCTGGACCTCCCAAAGTCAATGACCAGCTCCTTGGTCTTCGAGGTGTTGAGCTGCAGATGGTTCCTGTTGCACCAGACAGCAAAGTCCCTCACCAGGCTCCTATACTCCTCCTCTCTGTCATCACTGATACACCCAACGATGGCTGTGTCATCAGCAAACTTCTGAATGTGACACAGCTCTGAGTTGTAGCAGAAGTCTGCGGTGTACAGGGTGAAGAGAAGAGGGGCCAGCACCGTGCCCTGGGGTGCTCCAGTGCTGCTAATTACAGTGTCAGATGTGGTGTCCTTCAGCCTGACGTACTGTGGCCTGTCAGTGAGGTAGCTGGAAATCCAGGTGACCAGGCAGGGGTCCACTCGCATCCTGTTCAGTTTGTCCTGAAGCACTAGGGGCTGGATGGTGTTGAAGGCACTCAAGAAGTCCAAGAAGAGGATCCTCACTGTGCCATTTCCCTTATCCAGATGCAAGTGGGCTTGGGGTAGCAGGTAGAGGATGGCGTCTTCCACACCAACACCTGCCTGGTACGCAAACTTCAGACAGTCCTGGGCATGTTGTATCTGGGGTCTGAGGAGGCTGAGGAAGAGCCGCTCCAATGTCTTCATCAGATGTGAAGTGAGCGCCACCGGTCGGAAGTCGTTCAGCTCGCTGGGCTGATTCTTTTTGGGAACTGGAATGATACATGATGTCTTCCAGAGGGTTGGCACTCTCCCCAGCTGCAGGCTGAGGTTGAAGATGCATTGGAGTGGTTCACCCAGTTCAGCAGCGCAGGTCTTCAGTAGTCGTGGACACACCTTGTCCGGGCCTGCTGCTTTCCTGGGGTGAAGCTTCCTCAGTTGACCTCTGACCTGGTCTGCAGTAATGCATACACAGCAAATTCCTCAGTGTTGAATTATCACCCAGAGTGTTTATATTGGTCCAGTTGGACCAATATAAACACTCTGGGTGTTAATTCAACACTGGGGAATTTGCTGTGTAGAGGAGTCTGTGTTGAGGTGGGGGAGGAGGGGGAGGAGGGGGATGCTGTGATGACTGGGGGGAGGTGTGTTGAGGGAAGAAGGAGAGATGGCTGCAGTGAGAGGGAGGGTGGGGGGGACGTGGGCTGGTTGAACCGATTTGAAGAAGTCATTCAGCTCGTTCGCTTTCTCCACTGTCCCCTCAACAACTCTGGTCTTTGTGTTGTGGCCTGTGATAGTTTTCACACCTTCCCAGACCTCCCTCATGCTGTTCTCCTTCAGCTTCTGCTCCACCTTTCTCCTGTAGCTGTCCTTAGCTTCCCTCATGCAGCGTTTCACCTCCTGCTGTGCTGCTTTCATTGCCTCCCTATCCCTGCTCCTGAAGGCAGCCTTCTTCCTGTTGAGGACAGCTTTGACTTCCTGTGTTACTCATGGCTTGTTATTAGGGTAACACCGTACAGTCTTAGTGGGGGAGACCACGTCTGCACAGAAGTTGAGGTAATCTGTCAGACAGTGTGTCAGCCCCTCTATGTCCTCACAGTGTGGGCTAAGCAGCACATTCCAGTCTGTGATGTCATAGCAGTCTCTGAGGGCATCTTCCATTTCAGGGGACCACCTCCTGATGGAGCTAGTTGTTGCAGGCTGCCTTTGAACCGGGGGGTGTACTTCAGCTGTAGAAGAACCAGGTTGTGGTCAGACTTCCTTAGTGGGGGGAGGGGTGTGACTCTGTATGCATCCCTCACATTAGCATACAGCAAGTCAATTGTCCTGTTGTTCCTTGTTGGACAATCCACAGCCTGGTAAAAAGCAGCCAAAGTAGAGTCCAAAGTAGCGTGATTAAAGTCCCCAGAAATTATCATAAATGCCTCAGGGTGCTGTGTCTGCAGCCTTGCTGTGACAGAGTGAATCCTCTCACATGCAGCGGCTGCATCTGCCTTCAGAGGGATGTAAACTCAAATGGTCATCATGTGACTGAACTCCCTCGGCAGATAATATGGCCGTAGGCTAACGGCTAGCAGCTCCAAGTCCGGGCAACATAAAATTGCCTTTACGGAGATATGTCCCGGGTTACACCAGCGATTGTTAACATAAATGATGAGTCCTCCACCTTTGCTTTTCCTGCATGTGTTAGTGTCTCTGTCTGCTCTCACAGCAGTGAATCCCCACAGGTCCACGTTAGCATCTGGTACAAGGTGTGTTAGCCATGTCGCCGTAAAAATAAATAAGCTGCTCTCCCGGTAAATCCGTTGGTTGTTCAGAGCGGAAAGCTCGTCGACTTTATTCAGCAGCAAGTTTACATTCCCCATGATAACAGAGTGAATGGATAGTTTGTAGCACTGCCGGTTGTCTGCTAGCCTAGCCTTTAGCTTAGCTCCAGCTTTGCAGCCCCTGGGTTTCCTCCTCAGCTCGGCCGGGATGGGGTGTCGTATCCTGGCTCGTCCCATTGTTTTCAGGGCCAGCAGCTCCTCTCTCGAATAAGTGAGAAAACTGGCTCCTGGTTGCGTGTTAAAGTTAAGTATATCCATATTATATAGTTAAACACACTATGTCTTCGTAAGAAGAGCAAAAAAGTTAAAAAGGTGGGAAAAAAGAGGTTTAAAGAGCTAAAAACTACAGAGATACTGGAGAGGCAGCCATCTCACACAGCGCCCATACATTTAACATGGTGCTTTATCATTAGTAAAGAGAAAAAATTCAAGTCTGGTCAAGGAACAACTGTTAAATAGCTGCTATCATGTAAGGGAAGACAGGAACTTGTTCCAGAACATTATCTTTAAGCCTAAATGGATACAAAATATGACATGTTGTTGTTTAATAATTAAATAAAATAGTTTGTTGGTGGGCGGCACGGTGGTGTAGTGGTTAGCGCTGTCGCCTCACAGCAAGAAGGTCCTGGGTTCGAGCCCCGGGGCCGGCGAGGGCCTTTCTGTGCGGAGTTTGCATGTTCTCCCCGTGTCCGTGTGGGTTTCCTCCAGGTGCTCCGGTTTCCCCCACAGTCCAAAGACATGCAGGGTAGGTTAACTGGTGACTCTAAATTGACCGTAGGTGTGAGTGTGAATGGTTGTCTGTGTCTATGTGTCAGCCCTGTGATGACCTGGTGACTTGTCCAGGGTGTACCCTGCCTCTCGCCCGTAGTCAGCTGGGATAGGCTCCAGCTTGCCTGCGACCCTGTAGAAGGATAAAGCGGCTAGAGATAATGAGATGAGATGAGTTTTGTTGGTAGTTTGCTGTGGTATAAGGGGAATAAAACACTTTGGTGCTGTTATAGACAAATAATCACCTTTGTCTTGTGTGACATTAACTCCACTTCATTGCACCGCTTCATCATTGATTATTTTCCAATAACAGCATACCATGTTGTTGTTTATTCTTTACTTAGCCCCTTCCTTCGGGCCACATTTACCTCCTGAGCATTTTATTTACAATTAGGCACAGCCAGATTCAACAGTCCACTTGAGTGTGTGCTCAGCATTTGTCCTTAATTAGCTTGAGTGTTGCTGTCTTCACGATTTTCTTTTCATTGAATATTCAACACCACATTCCTGCCCCACAGCTAGTTGAGCATACAAAGTCCCTCGTAATTAGCTGCTAAGGTGAATGTGTAACAGAGGAGGGGGAAAATGCTGAATTGTGCAGAACAGGATCAAGTTTAGCAAGTTCTCCTGTAAGAAAGTGTCTGAAGTGTGGTGAGTACAGTGTCCTTAAAGCTCAAGGCCTGCATGGAGCTGTTCCTTCTCAGTTCTTCTACCGATGGCCTCCCACATGTTAAAATTAATGGCCCTGCGATCTCCATAGAGCCTCTGAAAGGAGACGTTGGGCTTTTATAAGGTGCTGGTGGCCCAGAAGTAAGGGCTCCAAACAACTGCACTGAATCCTGCTGCAATTGTTGGGCCTTCAATTGAGCAAAGCAATTAAGCATTTATCTGCTAATTAGAAGTCACTTTGGATAACAGCATCTGCCAAATTAATAAAAGCAAATTGAAAGTTGACTGAGTTGGTTGGTATGTATTCATACTAAAATCATTCTAGATTGTCAATTTGGGTTAGTTGGTATTTTGACAAAGTCTGCCTTGAAAATATCACGGTTTTGTATAGATGTTCCTTCAATCCCCATCAGCCTACAATTCAGTGATGCAATATGGTTTTGATTCAAGGTGCCATAATGTGATTATAAAACAGTTCCCAACTCTGTACCTGATGGATTTACCAGAGCAACACAGTGCAAAATAATGGTTTTCAATAATGGGAAAGAAATTGTGAGAAAACTTGCATTTGGCCTAGTAATTCTCAGTGTAGAAATTTTGCTCAAGGGTTCTCTGCTGAGCATAAACACAGGTCTGAATTTGTCCATCTTCAAATCTGCTGGCTACCTAGCTTGGTTAGTATCAAATGTGTACAGAGCACATAAGTTATTTCACAGCTTTACATTTCACCGCTCAATTAGTTTAGGGCTTTCAACACCAGACCACCAACACAACATTTTGCCCGAGTCACTAATCTTGGATTCTTTGATTGCACTGATTCAGCATTTTTTTTTTTTTGGGGGGGGGGGGGGGGGGGGGGGTTTCCAGGGTTTTTTTTTTTCTCAAAATGCACTCTTAGTGGTCTACCATTAAAGTAAAGTGATCATTTCTCATGAACCAGCCATTAAATAACAGCAGCTAATGATGTTCATGATGTTTAAATCTGATCACTCAGACAGGAATGAAAAGCATAGACACAGACTTACTTGACTGTCTCAAACTCTTGAGTGATGGTTTCCTCTTTTTTATTTGTTTAATGAAGTGCTGTTTGTATGGAGGGTGGCATGGTGGTGCAGTGTTTATCACTGTTGCCGCACAGCAAGAAGGTTCTGGGTTCAAACCTTGCCACCAACTAGGCTTTTTGTCTCTGTGTTAGTCCTGCAATAACTTGGCAACCTGCCCAGCCTGAACCCCAGCAGTGTAGATAATAGATGGATGTTTGTATGCAAGGTAAGCAAAAAGTTGCTAAATGCCTCTTAAAATTTGATAATTTCAGTCAACTTTTTAATCTCACAATATTTTCAGTGAAACCTCATTCAGTGTGAGTATCTCTCAGTGTGAACCCCAGCAGCAAAGCCAAAGGTGTCCTGGGCTTTTATTTCCCAGACGTAGTGGACAAAGAACAATCGTCCTATTCTCCAAGTCCTATGCTTTGTTCTTCTTCTCTCGAACCGTTACCCTGAGGCAGAGAGAATAATATCACACTTCAGTATGTACAGGATGTAACATTCTGCCACCTAAGAGGCTTTTCATTCTCTCTCTCTCTCTCTCTCTCTCTCTCTCTCCATTTTTATTCTCAGGAGGTTTCAGAGCCTCCATTGTTCACCTTTCCATGTATCTGCCCCATGACCTTTTCTGCACAGACCCCAAAGGAACATGGCATGTCCATGCTTGTATGTGGAAAGCAAAAGCACCTTACATCAAGTTTCCAAACATCATCTTCACTTCCTAGCTGGAAATGGATCACACATGAGAAATTGAGTTTCAAGGATCATCTTAAACTGTAATGACCACAGATGTCCAACACATTATTATTACAGTGGTGCTTGAAAGTTTGCGAACCCTTTAGAATTTTCTATATTTCTGCATAAATATGACCAAAACAGACATCCCAACCTGCAGAAACTCATTTCAGGGAGGTGTTGTGACCCCCCCTGCTGATGGAAAAAAAAAAGTCATGCAGCATGACTTTCATCTTTCATCAGCGGGGGGGGGGGGGGGGAGTTTCTGCAGGTTGGGATGTCTGTAAACCAATCAGGATGCTCTTTGTCTAGCATGCGCTACATGAACAGACACACACGCAGTCTCTCTCGCTCTCCCTTGCGCACTCCATCATATGCGCAATGCAGACATTAATGTTTTGCGTGCACGCTCTTGCTCGCTTGCTCTAGATTCCGGGAGATATTATCCAATTTGCGGGCATCAGGGAGCCACTATCAATATGCAGGAGACTCCCGGAACTTCCAGGAGACTTGGGATGTCTGCCAAAACCATCATCAGATTTTCACACAAGTCCTAAAAGTAGATAAAGAGAACCCAGTTAAACAAATGAGACAAAAATATTGTGCTTGGTCATTTATTTATTTAGGAAAATGATTCAATATTACATATCTGTGAGTGGCAAAAGTATATGAACCTTTGCTTTCAGTATATTTCCAGTAACTGTTGCTCAGTCCTGCACACTGGCTTGGAGGAATTTTAGCCCATTCCTCCCTACAGAACAGCTTCAACTCTGGGATGTTGGTGGGTTTCCTCAAATGAACTGCTCGCTTCAGGTCCTTCCACAATATTTCGATTGGATTAAGGTCAGGACTTTGACTTGGCCATTCCAAAACATTAACTTTATTCTTCTTTAACCATTCTTTGGAAGAACGACTTGTGTGCTTAGGGTCATTGTCGTGCTGCATGACCCACCTTCTCTTGAAATTCAGTTCATGGACAGATGTCCAGACATTTTCCTTTAGAATTTGCTGGTATAATTCAGAATTCATTGTTCCATCAATGATGGCAAACCGTCCTGGCCCAGATGCAGCAAAACAGGTCCAAACCATGATACTACCACCACCATGTTTCACAGATGGGATAAGGTTCTTATGCTGGAATGCAGTGTTTTCCTTTCTCCAAACATAATGCTTCTCATTTAAACCAAAAAGTTTTATTTTGGTCTCAGCCATCCACAAAACATTTTCCCAATAGCCTTCTGGCTTGTCCATGTGATCTTTAGCAAATTGCACATGAGCAGCAATGTTCTTTTTTAGAAAGCAGTGGCTTTCTCCTTGCAACCCTGCCATGCACACCATTGTTGTTCAATGTTCTCCTGATGGTGGCCTCATGAACATTAACATTAGCCAATGTAAGAGAGGCCTTCAGTTGCTTAGAAGTTACCTGGCATCCTTTGTGACCTCGCCGACTATTACACGCCTTGCTCTTGGAGTGATCTTTGTTGGTCGACCACTCCTGGGGAAGATAACAATGGTCTTGAATTTCCTCCATTTGTACACAATCTGTCTGACTGTGGATTGGTGGAGTCCAAACTCTTTAGAGATGGTTTTCTAACCTTTCTAGCCTAGCCTGATGAGCATCAACAACGCCTTTTCTGAGGTCCTCAGAAATCTCCTTTGTTCGTGTCATGATACACTTTCACAAACATGTGTTGTGAAGATCAGACTTTGATAGATCCCTGTTCTTTAAATTAAACAGGGTGCCCACTCACACCTGATTGTCATCCCATTGATTGAAAACATCTGACTCTAATTTCACCTTCAAATTAAATGCTAATCCTAGAGGTTCACATACTTTTACCACTCACATATATGTAATATTGGATCATTTTCCTCAATAAATAAATGACCAAGCATAATATTTTTGTCTCATTTGTTTAACTGGGTTATAATAATAATAATAATAATAATAATAATAATAATAATAATAACAGCCTATGGCACTGGAGACTCCTTCTATAAATGTTACAACCCCAAATCAGAAAAAAAGTTGGGACAGTATGTTTAAATTGAAATTAAAATCGAAAACAATTATTTCTAACTAATCTTTGACCTGTATTGCAATTAAAACAATCCAAGAGCACATTATCTGATGTTCTACTTCATGATTTTTTTTTCAAAATAAATACATTTCAATTTTGATTCTTCTTCAATACAGTAAAAAAAAGGGACAATAAAGCATTTACCACTTTATTATGTTGCCATTTCATCTCACAACACTTAAAACATGTTTAGGGACTGAAGACACCAAGTGATGAAACATTTCTGGTGTTCTTTTGTCCCATTCTTCCTGCAAACAGGTCTTAAGGTGTGCAACAGTACTGGGTCGTCATTGTCATATTTTTCATTTCAGAATTCTCCACACATTCTCTATTGGGGACAGAGGGGACACACCCTCTTCTTCCACAGCCATGCCTTTGTAATGTGAATGTGGTTTTGCATTGTCTTGTTGAAATCTCACTGGAGAAGATGTCGTCTTGAAGGCAGCATATGTTGCTCCAAAATCTCAGTGTTCTTTTCTGCATTAATACTCCATCACAGAAGTGAAAGTTACCTTTGCCAAAGGCACTGACACAATCCCATACCAGAACACACCCTGGTTTTTGGACTTGTTCCTGGTACTGTAACAGTCTGGATGGTCCTTTTTCTCTTTGGTCCGGAGCACACAGCATCCATTTCTTCCAAAAAAGACCTGAACTACTGATTAGTCTGACCACAATACATGTTTCTTCTGTGTGATGGTCCATCCTAGATGCCTCTGAGCCCAGAGAAGACAATGGCGCTTCTGGACACAGTTAACATAAGGCTTTCTTTTTCACAGTAAAGTTATCAGTATGTTGATATAAATGGTGATATTTCTAGACGTACCGAGGTAAAGTTTGGTGTTCCACAAGGTTCTGTCTTGGGTCCACTGCTTTTTTCTCTATTTATGTTACCTCTGGGTGATATTATTCGTAAACATTGTATTAGTTTCCACTGTTATGCTGATGACACACAGTTGTATGTCTCTGCAAAACCTGATGAGAGACACCAGCTTAATAGAATTGAGGAATGTGTTAAGGACATTAGACACTGGATGCTTATTAATTTCCTTCTGCTTAACTCTGACAAGACTGAAGTACTTGTACTAGGACCACATACAGCTAGAAGTAAGTTTTCTGATTACACAGTGTCTCTGGATGGCCTTTCTGTTTCTTCACATGCAGCAGTAAAAGACCTCAGAGTGATTATTGACCACAGTCTTTCATTCGAAACTCACATTGATAACATCACCCGGATAGCTTTCTTTCATCTCAGAAATATTGCAAAGATAAGAAATTTAATGTCATTGCGTGACGCAGAAAAACTAGTCCATGCTTTCGTTACCTCCAGGTTGGATTATTGTAATGCCTTACTGTCTGGATGTTCCAATAAGTGCATAAATAAGCTCCAGTTAGTTCAAAATGCAGCAGCAAGAGTCCTTACTAGAACTAGAAAATATGACCATATCACGCCTGTCTTATCCACACTGCATTGGCTCCCAATCAAATTTCGTATTGATTATAAAATACTACTATTGACCTTTAAAGCACTAAATGGTCTTGCACCACAGTACCTGAGTGAACTTCTGCTCCTCTATGACCCGCCATGCCTACTTAGATCAAAAGGTGCAGGCTATCTGCTGGTACCTCGTATAGTGAAGGCTACATCAGGGGGCAGAGCCTTTTCTTACAAAGCCCCACAGTTATGGAACAGCCTTCCAAGTAATGCTCGGGAATCAGACACAGTCTCAGCATTTAAGTCTAGGCTGAAAACATATCTGTTTAGTCAAGCCTTTTGTTAATGGTGTTTATGAGGTAAAGGTGTAGATCTAGAGGGTCCTCAGACATAGAGTGTTTTGGTAAACTGGGATGTATGGATGCTGTCAGTCCCCACTTGCTTGCTCACTCGAGTTTGTTGATGGTGTAGTGGCTGGCTGCTTTATGTCCCGGGGCTCCCTCATGCCTGTGTTACCTTCTGGCTCTCTCCTTTTAGTTATGCTGTCATAGTTAGTTGCCGGAGTCCTTGCTTGTACTCGGTGCAATATGTATACTGTTCCTACTTATTCAGGTGACATTGGGCATACCTAACAACCTGTGTTTTCTTTCCCTCCCCCCCACCCCAAATCTGTCCCTCTGAGTTACATGGAGTCAACAGGAAATCTTTTGGTGGAGAGGGTGGAGACCTCGACTGGCTATCGTAGCCTGCAGGGAATCGGCCGTCAGACTTTCTGTTGCATGTCCCAGACCCAGTGAAATGAAACTGAATTGTCTTGGCCAGCCCTAAGGGTCCCATCTGCATCTCATCATTGCTGAGGAGTGTGCTCCCATCACCCAATCAAGCATCCAGCCAGAGCAGGTCATGATATATTTTTTACCATATTAACATGCCATTGTTGTGTGTTATGCCTGATGTTAAGACTCTCGTCTCTGCGAGCCTACCACACAGATTTAATACTTGTCATTTTTAGGGCATACCTAACAACATGTGTTTTCTTTCTCTCTCTCTTCCCCCCCCCCCCCCCCCCCCAATCTGTCCCTCTGAGTTACATGTTGGTCCTGGGATTGAGATGCTGGCCTCTTCTTCCCCTCGGACCTGCTTGATCCATCCTGGTGCCCTGTGTCTGGTCGGAGTTTTATCGCACCGCTCCTGTGAAGGACGGCCCCATGAGGACAGTTGAGGGTTATACCTGGAGGATGCTCTGGACTCTTACAGTAATGCTTTTATGGCTGAGGACTACAGTTGACTTGCTAACTTTAAGACTGCAGTTATCATGAACAGTTTTGCACTCAAGTTTCCATCAATGAAGAGTTATAACATCAACAAAACTGTCCTCATGTTAAAACTGTTAATATTATAGTCAGGCTGTCTGTTGTTGCCCAAATGAGGATGGGTTCACTTTTGAGTCTGGTTCCTCTCGAGGTTTCTTCCTCATGTCGTCTGAGGGAGTTTTTCCTTGCCACCGTTGCCACAGGCTTGCTCATTGGGGATAGATTAGGGATAAAATTAGCTCATGTTTTAAAGTCCTGATGACACGTTTTTTACATCTTTGGTGATGTTTTATAACATAAAAAGTAATTCCCGATGATCCATATATTAATTCAAGAAGGCGCCTATTTTACAAGTTATGATAAAAAACGCGGCTATTTGGGCAAATTTGACAGGGCTGCAGCACCCAGGAGACGAAGGAGGAGGAGGAGCTATATGACATCAGCGAAAGAACCTTCCTCCTAACTTACCAGTTTGTTGTTGATGCGACAGGTGTTCAGTTTATCATTATTAGTATTTTTATTATACATTATATATATATATTATATAGTTATTATGCCTTCGCATTGTGTTGCCGGCTTTTGCTCCAAAACCCACAAGGATGGGGTAAGTTTATTCAAGTTTCCCAGAGATCCCGAGCTGCATGCGAAGTGGGTGAAGCAAGTCAGGCACACTCGTGACAAGTGGGAGCCCTCACCAACATCCGTCCTGTGCTCTGAACACTTCGATTTGGATTGTTTTGACACCCTTCCCAGCTTAAAAGAATCTCTTGGGTGTTCAGTTCAGCACAAACGTGTGTTACTACCATCAGCAGTGCCTACACAGTGTTGCCAGATTGGGAGGTTCCCCGCCCAGTTGGGCGGTTTCAAGTGCATTTTGGTGGGTTTTGAACATATTTTGGGCTGGAAAACGTCAGCAGTATCTAACAGATACTGCTGACGTTTTCCAGCCCAAAATATGTTCAAAACCCACCAAAATGCACTTGAAACCGCCCAACTGGGCGGGAACCCTCCCAATCTGGCAACACTGCCAGTATTCCGGAGGGGATCTACTCGTAGCTATGCCAGATCCAAAGACAGTCCTCCTGTCAGAACATGTGTTGTGAAACGACATAAGATAAAGGTACGTAGAGCTATAGATTCTACATGATAATCATAAATGTAATCATAAAGTCGGCGTGATATCAGTCATGTATTTGCTTGTGAAAGCTTGCGGCTTTCATGTAACTGCCACCTAGCAACGAGAGGCAAAGGGTAAAGAGGGTAGACTATCATAGATTCTATTCGGAAGAGATCAACACAATTCTAGACTCCCAGAAGAGGAAGAGCTAGCACTAGAGAGTTCACCGGCGTTTTCATGTGCCATTTCCATTGAGTAGAACCAGAGTAGAACAGCCAGTGAACAGCAGCGTGTTCTCCCGCTGATGTCACAACATGGCCGCGAGCCACGGACCCAGTTTTCTTGCGCTGTGCAATTAAAAGTTGGATATTTGCGTAACAACAGCTTCTTTTCACGTAATTATAACAGAAATCTAACATGTTTGCCATGTTGTATAGTTTATTTAAGAAATTGCATAGAGTCATGTTCGTGTCATCAGCCCTTTAAGTCGTTCAAATTCTGTAAAGCTGCTTTGCGACAATGTTTATTGTTAAAAGCGCTATACAAATAAACTTGACTTGACTTGACTTAACTGGCATTTGTGGATGTAACTCCGTATTGTAGCTTGACTAAGGTTTGTTAAAGTAATGCAGAGCCCATATGGTTATATCAGTTATAGATGATTGACGGTTCTTGATGCAGTGCTGTCTGAGGGATCGGAAATCACAGGTGTTCAGCTTAGGCTTGTGCCCTTGTCCTTAACACACCAAAATTACTTCAGACTCCTTGAATTTTTTTTAATGATATTATGCACCACAGAGAGTGACATATCCAAATCCCTTCCTGTCTTCCTTTGATGAACATTGTTTTTAAACATTTTAATTATTTTCTCACATTTGTTCACAAACTGGAGATCCTTGGCCCATCTTTACTTCTCAAAGACTAGGCCTTTCCTGGATACTGATTTTGTACCAAATCATGATTACAGTCACCTGTTGACATCACCTGTTTCAAATCACATCATTATTTAATTGTTTTACTTCATTATTAGCCCTAAATTGTGCTTTCTTTTTTTATTCATGTGCATTTTCCATACTATCCTAACTTTTTCTGATTCAGGGTTATAACATAAAACCTTTCCTTATAGACCCTTCCCACTGACGTCACCGGAAACCGGAAGTAAACAAACCCTGCGCCATATTGGAAGACCAACAAACTCGTGATTAGGGGGAAATAACGGCAGCGCGCGGAATTTAAACCCACGAGGCACTTGATTCATCAAAAACCTACAATGGTAAACTTTTGTGCTGTGTTAGGGTGTTCCAACAAAGCTGATGGGAAAGGTGAAAAGAAGTCTTTCTACAGAATACCAGCTGTGATTGAGACACAAGGGGAGCAAACCAAGGAGCTTTCTGCCAGGAGACAGAGAATAAGTGCATTACTGAATGTCTCTGAGCAAAGGGGAGCCTGTTTGTAAAAATGTATCAATTGTTGCCCTTCATCGCGGACTCCAGAGACGAGACCTGACGAGTTAGTTCGTTGGTAGCAGAACAAAATGTCTGGACACAAATCGGGTTTTCAGAAAAGGAAAGAAAATAAACGCAGGGTCGAAAATACAAAAAAGGAGGCAGAAAAAGCAAAACGAGTTAAGGTAGGACAAATGGTTACTTTTCTGAGGCAGCCCGCCGTGGCTGCAGGCTTTCAGTTGTGTCATTGAATGGTTACTTTTCTGATGCAGCCCGCCGTGGCTGCCTGCAGGCTTACAGTATTTATTATAGCCCATTTAGTTAAAATAGTTGATCTAAAATGTTTATAGTTATGTGATGGTTGTCCTCAGTGTTCGAACTATGCCGATATTTTCGGGGGGTCCCTTTTTTTCCCTGGGGGGGGGGGGGGGGGCGCTTGCGCTTGTCTCGGAGCGCGGATCTCCAAACACATGAGAAGCCTATCTTACGCACATATCACGCAGACTCCACACCTCCACACACACATCGCGTCTGAAGTCATAACTCAACAGGGGAAATCGTGTCCGCATTGGCATGTTCAAAAAACCACCTCGCGTCAACAATGATACCACACGCAAGAACAAAAAACAGTCAGGCTACTCAACAACCAACCTGGCAGCAGCAGTCGTTGTCATATCGGTTTATTTTATCTTTGATGTAAACACAACACTTCGGATATGCAAATGATTCCCGTTACACACGATTGCTATGTCAATAAACATCATTTTGCCAATATTTTAGAGACCCCCCAACATTTCCCAAATCATGTTTTCAAGGGATCTCATGTCTGTTTCAGGGGATCTCGGATCCCCCGAGTACCCCCGTAGTTTAAACACTGGTTGTCCTGATTTAGACTGGTGTTTTTTTTGGGGGGGGTTGCGCGATGTTGCACCCGGGTCCAGATTAGGGCAGAACCGGCCCTGGCTACATTTCAGGTGTAGTTTGTTTTATGTATGTATGTACTTGCATAGATATGTACTTGGTCTTCCAATATGGCGACTACCGAAATCTCGCGGCGCGATGACGTCATCTATCATCAATTATATTATGTTTTGCTTTGTTAAATAACAACACATTTTTAAAATGCATGTATTATTAGGTTTAGATGATATCGACAACCACCCTACAAGTTCCTGTTATTGAGCCATTGCTAATGATTGTATTGAAATAATGACAAGTAGTACGATGTATTTGGCTCAAAGGTGAATATTATGTTGTTGCAGCTTGATGTTAAACATCATGAGACTGAAATCAGTCACTTGTGATTGCGATTTCTGGTTCAAAAATGTCATTTCACATTCTTCTTCAAGTATTCTGTAAAATGCTCTCTGAATGGTTTCATCTCACTGACAACGATGAACAACACTTAGGGATATTTTCATGATGAGGGATTATAAAATTAAAAAAAATAACAACAACATCCAATCTTTACCTCAAGCACTGAATATGAATATGAATATTAGAATTGCTTTCTGTGGTGGGTTTTTAATCATGCTATGACAGCTTGGTTTGGATTAATTAGGTCCACTTTCGTGTTCCTCTGCTTCATTGGATTTTCGCAGCCGAAAATCACACATCATCAAAGAACCCCTCATTTTTTATTAAAGTTTCAAGTGTGAGCATTGCTATGACACTCGTCTAAAAGCCACCAATTGGAGAACAGCTCCAAAAACAGCTACAAACATTGACAAAATAAAACAGAACAAAATCTTATCTCAAAGTAACTTTGAAGAACTTTTGCTTTGATGTGAGTTGATTTCCACATCATGTTGATTGATAACATAAGCAGAACATAGTCAATTCATTTGATTACAGGGCCCTGTACTACGAAGCGGGTTTTCTGGCTTACCAGGGTAACTTCGAGAGTAACTTGATCACGTGCAGCGTAACTTCCCGATTAACCCATACTACGAAAGTTGGCTATGTTCAAACCGAGGTATGCTGCCATGGCAACTTACGCTGCATCTCAAACCTGCTCGTCTCAGGTTATGTTCTTGGTTAACCCGAGGTTTCTGATTAACCACACCCTTTTTAAACACCACCTCTCCACCGACATTTCCTCTAGAGACAATGCCAGCGTACCTGGATGACCCGTGCGATATCGGAGCGCAGATTAGAGATGGGATTTATGGCTCTTTGATGGGATCCGCATCTTTGTGATCCGTTCTTTGAAAAGAGCCGTTCAAAAGACTGGCTCATTTGGCTCTTTTTAAATATTTATTCAGTTTTAAGAAGACAGCGTCTAAAGAAGCCAGATCCCTCTGCTTAGACAGTGACATCAATATTTCTGGACATACCTTTTATATAAAGCAACCTAGACTTACATTACTGTAACCCCTAAATGCTCATAAATAACCATTAAAAAACAATGAGGGCTTCAATGAATGTCCATGCAGAACGGCTTTTCTATAAAAAAAAAAAAAAAGAACCCACTCAAGAACATAGTTATCAAGAACGCAAGAATATTTTATAGAAAAACACTTGTTTTACAAAAATATTTAAGTCTGAGATATAAAATAGATACAACTACAATAAATATAACACAAGAACATTTTAATAGAAAAAAAACTTATATTAAAAATATTGAAATTGTAACAAAAATAGATACAACTAAACAGTCAGATAAATAGATAAAGTTATAACAAGAACACAAGATTATTTTGATAGGAAAAAACAAACTATTAATGCAAAAAATATATTATTAGAAAAATAGATACAACTAGACAAACAGATAAATAAATAAAATACACAAAAATAGAACAAACAAAATGACGATAGAATAAATTAAATGAACGTCCGTGCAAAGTAGTTTTCCCACAATATTATCATTAATATCACACAACATTATAAACTATATACAAAACAATTTGAACTGTTAGGCAAACAGATAAAACTTGAATAAATAAAGGCAAATGAATGCTTGCTTGCACGCGCGCGCACACGCCATTATGAATGATGTTTTTATATTTCATTTTCACCTGTTGCCAGGTGCGTTTGGCACTGCTGTTGCCTCTGAAATGTTCACAGGACCGACACCAACTTAGTCAAAGGGACTGAACAGTCAGTCATCCTAATTCATGTGACTCTGTGCACATATCAGCTTAAGTAGGCTACTCCATGAATTTACCATACCAAATTTTATTCAGGATTTTTCGGACATTAAACAAGCTATATATGACTGGGGCCACGTCGAAGGACCATTTTCTGTGACTTGTGATTGATCATGAAGCTTTCTCTCATCCTATACTTCTGTTCTGGAACATGTAGAGGGGAGAATGTACTTGCGCATTTACCCGATCGGCAATTCATTGCCAACATGCTTGCCGCTCCTTATTGGCAGCCGCTGTGTTAGATTTTGCTCTTAATGTTGTTTTGAACTCCTCGTAGCTTTGCATTATGACAGCGCATTCTTCCTCCGTGAAGTACGGCGACCGTGCCATTGTGAACAGTGGGGATTTGCACTGATAACCTCCCCTTTAACGTGAACGCGCATTAACCCTGATTAGGTTAAACCAGGTTCAACAAATCAACTTCATAACTGGTGTCGTAGTACCGTTTAACCCCAAACAAGATAACCAGGTTTTGTCAACCCCGGTTTAGCGGGGGAACCCTGGGTTACTTCTGGGTAGGTTAACCTCCGTTCGTAGTACAGGGCCCAGATCTATTATTCACAGCTGTTTGTTGTTTAATCTGACATGGAGAATACATTTCATCCCACAGTCTGCTCTAAAATTCTTAGTCCAGGTTTTTTGTTTGTTCGTTTTTGTTTTTTCCCTATTTTGCCCCCATCTCAGGTCACAAATACCTTTAGGGGCACATCCAGCATGATATCACACACACACACACACACACACACACACACACACACACACACACACGGCAGCTGTGAAACACATTCACACTGACACTAGTTCAGAGGCTAAGTTTAAATGTCAGACAGATATGCATATAAATAAATAAATATTTGAGTTCATATGAAGCCTGGAGGAAAGAGAAGAGTAATAGTAATCATAACTTTATTTTTATTGAAGCTTTCATTCTTTAAAAATTGGTCTTCCAATATAAAATAGTGAAATAGATAAATAATAAGTATAGTAAACAAATTAATGCAGAAAATAGTGCAAAAGAAACAATAAATTATAAGTACATAGTAAATTATGTAAAAACAGTACAACATTTTAATGTTTAAATGTTTTTAAAAGTACAGTGCCAGTAGGAGTAGGGAAGATAGTTTGTTTCCTTGTTGATGATGATGATGATGATTTTATTCAGAACCAGATAGACAGCATACATGTTGTAAAAGCTTGGTAATGCCAGGTACAAAATATTCAGTTTACACTTTGTTATAAGTGTGAGAACTGAGAGTCTATGTTCAGAAAATCAGTGCAAATCCAATTTACATGGAATTCAATCATATGTAGCAAGTCTGAACAGGCAAAAATCACACGAGATCCAATTTTTGCAAATGTGTTGAGGTCTGACTGCTCTGATCGGATTTCAGTTTTGTTTTTGTTTTGTTTTGTTTTTATCTCTGTGACTTTTGATGGCATGTAAAGTTCACGTTTACATCACATATACAGGAAACATGCTAGTTTGGTGGTGCATGGAATAAAGCAGGGTAAGCAAACCTCTTCTGTATCTGATGGAGATTTTTTTTTCATAAATCAGCAGGGAGTTGAGGCATGGTGGTGTCGTGGTTACCACTGTCACTTCACAGTAAGAAGGTTCCAGGTTCGAACCTCACTGCTGATGGGGGCCTTTCTGCATGTTCTCCCTGTGTCTGTGTAGGTTTCCGCTGGGTGTGCCAGTTTCCCCTACAGTTCAAAGACATGCACATAAAAATACCTAGGCACTGGGGTTGCACAAGCCAGTACATGCTTAGCCCCAGTCTTAAGTCCTTACAGATTGGACAGGATTGCATCAGGAAGGACATCCGGTGTAAAAACCAAATGCAGATCATAAATTGGGAAGGATGATCCACTGTGGTGACTCCTAACTGAAGCAGCCATAAGAAGAGGAGGGAGTCGAAGGCAGCTTGATCATCTCACCATGCCATTTTGGTGGTTAACTCATTGAGCTCTTGATGAAATGTGACTTTGAATGTTGGTTTGTTCCATCCACTACCTGCTGCTAAAGTATGGAAACTGAAGGTGTATTCTGCAGCGCTCAGAGTGAGGGATCACTCCTATTTCTTTCCCTTCAGCAGCATGGTCAAACACTTTCTGGAAAAGCTGCAAAACGTGTTCATATGAAGTGGTATGCTCATACGAAGTGGTATGTTCATACGAAGTGGTCTCCTCCTTGGGTCCAAATGGATATAGCGGTCGTATGCTAGTGCCATGTTGGTGAGTAGGTTAATAAATTGGGCTATTTTTGGTACGATCTGGGACCCCTTATTGACCAGCTAGGTCACTAGCATATTTCTCGGAACAGGCAATGAGATTAGGCATGGAGAATAAAATAGCTGCCGGTGGGGTTAGCTTGGTCAGAGTGTTGACTCAGAGCTGGATTATATGCTCACTGAGTAATTTTATGTTGCCTGATATCACTCGGGGTTCCCTGCTTCATCTGTGGGAATGTATGATGAAGTATTCTGTCACAAAGGCAGATATGGACATAAACCTTGCACACAAATCCAAAACCTAAGGCAACGACTGGAAGTGGGTAAGTCAAGGTGAGTGTAATCAGTAATTGGGTGAATGTGAACGTCTGAGTCTGTGGTGGGTGGGTGCTGTTGTCCTTGGCAGCTATGTTTTAGGCTGTGTTGTGTTGTGGGAATTGTAATTGGATGCCAATTCCAGCACTGACTTGACACACTCCACCTACACAGTTACTAAGATCTCCATTAATAGCTTTTCTAACTGGTTTTAGACCAGTTTGTCTTCACAAATTCTTAAAATTAATTAATTTATTTATTTATTTAGTTGGAACTCCCTTTTCCACTGTTTACTCAAGAATAGTATTCGTCGGACATAATACTTCTAGGATATTAAATGTATTGTAAAATTAGGGTTATTGAGTCATGAACATTTAATTTATTTCCTGGAGGGTTTTTTTTTCTCAATACACGAAAATCACTTATTTTGTGAATCAAGGTGAAAAAAAATTAACAATTTCGAACACCCAGCTGTTTTTTTTCCCCAAAAAAATCACTTATATGTTCAGTCATTTTAACTTTGTTCCATGCAGGAGACATCTGCTTTTTTTTTTTGTATTGTAAGAGGTAGATTTTGAGAGAAAAGCACAGCACAATGTGATGTGCAACCGTTTTTTCGTTCCCCTGAGAGCCATGCAATATAAAGGTGCAGGGGAAAAATACTTCAGAAAGACTCTAAAGTAATAAAGTAAAAGTTTAAAATTAAAAAAAAAAAATCCATTTTATGACAGTTAAAGAAATACCACTTATGTAAAAACAGGATGTTTTAATATGCAAGTTTGAATAGCATTAAGATTAATGAAACATTGAGTCTTGATCCTCTGGAACAGTAAAAAAAAAATAAACAAAGCAGTGACTTTGAGTATATGCTGGATGTTCAGGTCTAATACGCTTTCTTATGTAGTACTGCACATTAAAAGTCCTGAGTCAGGAATCAGACAGGTCACCCAAGGTGTGATCAAATCCCTGAGATCATGAAATATTTATTACACATGGGTCCAACGAGTATCCATGCTCTGTATTCAGTTCACTTCCTCTGCTCTTTACTGCAGTGAATGTTAAGTAAGGAGTAAAACACTTGGGGACATGCTGTTAGAGGAAAATAATGAAAGACTGGTGATCTGATGTTACAATTACCATTTTCCAATGAGAGCACTCCACATTATTCCACAGCAATCATTTATCAGCTTTTTATTAGTGGTGTAAAGATACCCGGTTTTGCATCGGTTATCGTTCTGTAACTTATAAGATACGAGTGAATCGGCCCATGACGCCCAGATCGGTTCGGATGCATTAAGAACAGTTCGATAGCCCGGATTTATGACCATGCATCGGTTTTGCATTCAAGTTGTGCCCTGTCCTATGCATAAACGCTGCCTCCAGTGCATAAATATATTCTAACGTTGCCGCCAAGCTTTGTAATGCGCGTTCTATTAAAATCTCGGGGCTGTGCCTATACTAGCAGAAAAAGAGCTGCTACTGGTGCGTGAACTCTCGTGAGACTCCAGTGTTGACCCCTTTACCCATGACGTTAGTCGGTGTAGTAGTCTAGCTTTGATAGCAACATGACGGAGAACGCGGATGAGATTTACAATTCAACAAAACTCAAGTCAAAGGTTTGGAAGTCATTTGGTTTCTTAAAGAAGGAGGACGGAAAGCTCGATAAAACCCACGCGATATGCAAACTTTGCAGAGCAGCCTTTAAATACACTGGAAGCACAACTAACCTTAGTAATCACCTGGCAAGACGACATGGCGTGAGCGATGCACACGAAGCTAGTAGTGGGGCTAGCACGTCTAAGACGGATACAAGTGGCCAGGAAAATGGGCAGAAAATTCAAACTTTCTTCCAACCACAATTCAGCCATGACTCGGCAAGGTCCAAGGCAATAACTGAATCCATCGCACGCTTCATAGCAAAAGACTTGCGACCGTACAGTGTAGTGGAAAATGGAGGCTTTCGGGACTTGATGAAAACAGTCGAGCCGAGGTACAAGATACCGTCCAGGCAGCATTTTGCCGAGAAGTGTGTGCCTGAAATGTACAACAAAATAAAGAAGAAAGTGAAAGAAGAACTTATCGATGCGGAGAGAGTGGCACTTACCACCGACGCCTGGACTTCATGCGCAACTAACTCGTACGTGACTATAACGGCACATCATATTTCTCCAGACTGGGAATTGAGAAATCATGTCTTGCAAACGAGAGTTTTCAATGACAGTCACACGGGAAGAAACATTGGCGCTTTACTTAAGGATGCATGTGCTGACTGGAACATTTCTGATAAACACCCCGCTCTTGTAACTGACAACGCCAGAAATATGATCGTAGCTGGAGCTGAAAGTGAAATGAGCCCGCACCTTACGTGCTTTGCACATACATTAAACCTGGCTTCCCAGAAGGCTTTTCACGTCGACATTGCTGCACGGTTACTCGGGAGAGTTAGAAGGGTGGTTGGATTTTTGCATCGCAACATTAGAGGTGCCGAAATTCTCCGTGAGAAACAACAACTCCTCTCCTTGCCAAACCACAAGCTCATACAGGATGTGTGCACCCGCTGGAATAGTTCCCTCGACATGTTGCAGCGTTTCTTGGAACAGCAGCCAGCAGTGTTTGCCACTCTCATGTCCAGGGAGCTCAGAAAGGGAGAAGAGGTGAACACACTAAATGAGAGAGACATCTGCAACTGTGAAGATATCGTGAAACTGATGGCTCCAGTGAAAGTGATGACCACTGTCCTGTGTGAAGAGGAGCAGCCAACAATCTCAATGATTGCCCCACTCAAGGCCAAGCTGGAAAATCACTTTCAGCCCAGTGATGAAGATCCACCGCTCATTGTGGAAATGAAGAAGGCCTTCAACAATGACTTTGGGAAGCGATATGCAGATGTCTCTGGACTCCTGCACACAGCATCAGCTCTAGACCCACGCTTCAAGGCATTGCCTTTTCTCAGTGACCATGACGCAGAGAGGATCTTCACCAGCCTTTCTGTTGAAGCTGCACTTATTCACGAGGTAAGAATGATTGAAAAAAAAAATAACCATGACATTTTTATATTATTCTATATTATTCTGTTATGTTAAGTTAAAGTGTAGCTAGGTTAAGTTAAGTAATGTTGCTGTCGTTGTCATATTTTCATTAATAGGAAGAAGAATCACAGCCAGACCAAGGAGCCAGACAGACAGATCTGCTCACAGGCCCTGGACAAGGCAACGAGGAACACATTTGTTCCCAGATCCAGGATGCACAGAGAGGTCAGTTGTTAAGCTGAATAGGATGTGAGAGTTGTCGAAGTAGGCTTAGTGTATCTACCTCATTTTGTACTGTAGATGAAGTAGTGTATATGTACGATCATGTCTATAGTGTTATTTAATTACATCAGCAACCATATGCCTGCCTCTACTTTTCCCTCTGACTAAGCAGTTTAAAGCAGGTTACACATTTGTTGGTAAGATAAGGCAAAAGAGACCGTAATTCACAAAACACCAGTAATTATTGGTATGTCTCCTTCAGATGAGGACCAGGTTCCCTGTAAGAAGAAAAGAAAAAGTACAGCGCTGGACCTACTGTTTGGAGAGACCTTTGAAGTGAAGGAAACAACAAAATCTTCACCTGCGAAGAGGGCCAGTGAAGAAGTGTTGAGGTACAGAGAGCGTGATCCATTGCCCCTCAAAGACAACCCACTGCAGTGGTGGAAGAGACAATCAGACCTCCCAATGCTGTCATCTCTTGCTAAAAGGTACCTCTGTATACCAGCAACCAGCGTAGCATCAGAGAGAGTTTTTAGTACAGCAGGAGATATCATTTCAGTGCAACGCAGTGTTCTCAGACACGACCATGTTGACCAGTTGATTTTCCTCAAAAAGAATCTTGCCCTGCATGAATGAGCTCTTGAGTTGTGCAATGTAAACAGGGGTGACACACACACACACACACACACACACACACACACCTATTGCAGTTTGAACAATTGTTTTTTTTTACTTGAAGGAGACTTATAAAATGACAGGATAGGAGAGGAGAAGAAGAGAGGAGAAGAAGAGAGATGAGCAAAGGTGAGGAAGCGGAGAGGAGAGAGAAGGAGGGGAGAAGAGAAAGTAAGAGGAGGTGGTGAGGAAATGAGGAGTGGAGTGGATTGGAGAGGAGGAGAGACGAGGAAAGGAGAGGAGGGGAGGAAAGGTGAGGTGAGGAAAGGAGGGGAGAAGAGAAAGCGAGAGGAGTGGAATGGAGAGGAGAAGAGGGGAGGAGAGGAGGTGAGGACGCGCACACACACACAGACACACACACACACTGCACTGAAAACAAATGGACTACTTTTGAGGTGAGGAGAGGAGGTGAGGGAAGCAGGGGAGAAGAGAAAGTAAGAGGAGTGGAGAAGGGAGGGGAGGAGGTGAGGCAATGAGGAGTGGAGTGGATTGGAGTGGAGTGGAGGAGAGACGAGGAAAGGAGAGGAGGTGAGGAAGAAGGGAGGAAAGCTGAGGAGAGGAGTTGAGGTGAGGAAAGGAGGGGAGAAGAGAAAGTAAGAAGTGGAATGGAGAGAAGAAGAGGGGAGGAAAGGAGAGGAGGTGAGGACACATACACACACACAATGCACTGAAAACAAATGGACTGCTTTTCTTGTTTTGAAGCATTGATTTTTATTTTCTTTTAAGACGGCAAAAAAGTTTTTCAGTTGAGCATTTTTTAAGCTTCCAAATTATTCTTATTATTCTAATTTTTAAAATTATAATTTACCTATTTGCCTGTACTTATAATAACATATAAAGGAAAGAGTTTGAAGTTTAAATTGTTTGAATACTGAATAAAGAAAAGTTGTTTTGAAGATTCACTTCTGTTTTTCTCTTTTTTTATTACCAAAACGCCTTGGAGTTAGTCAATTGTCAACTTGTAATCGAATCGAACCGGATCGGATCGAATCGAATCGCACCGAATCGCTGAAATGTTTTTAATGAATCGTCCCTGAATCGAACCGTAGCCTGGGAATCGAGATCGAATCGAACCGTTATGTGGGTGAAAGATTCACACCCCTACTTTTTATCCATTTCCAGTTGTGAAATTAGTTAATGTTGCAGCTTGACATCCATCCATTATCTGTAGCCACTTTATCCTGTTCTACAGGGTAGCAGGAAAGCTGGAGTCTATCCCAGCTGACTGTGGGCGAGAGGTGGAGGACACCCTGGACAATTCACCAGGGCATCACAGGGCTGACACATAGACACAAACAACTATTCACACCTACGGTCAATTTAGAGCCACCAGTTAGCCTAACCTGCATGCCTTTTGACTGTGGGGGGAAATCGGAGCACTCGGAGGAAACCCATGCGGACATGGGGAGAACATGCAAACTCCACACAGAAAGGCTCTCGTCGGCTGCAGGGCTTGAACCCAGAACCTTCTTGCTGTGAGGTGACAGTGCTAACCACTACACCACCATGCCGCCCTGCAGCTTGACATGTTACCAATAATTTAAAAACAGAATAGTGTGCCTCCTATTTATTGATGTCCGTATTTGTATTTGTTTAGAACACTAACTGATCATTCTGAATAATATATTCAGATACGTGAAATTAAAATCAAGCAACAGTGAGCTACTAATCATTATCTGGAGACGTAATGTTCCATTGTTGAATGCAGGAAAGCAATGGCTATTAGCAGGGTATGGCTTTTTAACTTTTTTTTTTATTTGTGTGCCAAAGCATTCATCCTTGTTGCTTGCTGGCTAATTTATTTCAGCCTTGTTTATATACATTAAAAACCACATCACAGTAAAATTAGTGCATCGGCCTTGGTGTGCTTTGCCTTGGACCCAAAAGCACTGTAAGGTACTAATTCAGTCAGTCTCCAGCCTTGTACATGGACCGTTATCTGATATACTAATGAGCCTCACATATCTGAGTTGTGCTCCCTGAATTTCAATACAACAGTCCAAACCTTATATGAATACAATTTAGCCCAAATGTCTTTCATTATGAGTAAATACATGAAATATATCCACACAATTCACATGGGAAGTTGACTGAGAAAAGGGCATAGAGGGATTATATATATATATATATATATATATATATATATATATATATATATATATATATATAATACACAACCCCGATTCCAAAAAAGTTGGGACAAAGTACAAATTGTAAATAAAAATGGAATGCAATGAAGTGGAAGTTTCAAAATTCCATATTTTATTCAGAATAGAACATAGATGACATATCAAATGTTTAAACTGAGAAAATATATCATTTAAAGAGAAAAATTAGGTGATTTTAAATTTCATGACAAGAACACATCTCAAAAAAGTTGGGACAAGGCCATGTTTACCACTGTGAGACATTCCCTTTTCTCTTTACAACAGTCTGTAAACGTCTAGGGACTGAGGAGACAAGTTGCTCAAGTTTAGGGATAGGAATGTTAACCCATTCTTGTCTAATGTAGGATTCTAGTTGCTCAACTGTCTTAGGTCTTTTTTGTCGTATCTTCCGTTTTATGATGCGCCAAATGTTTTCTATGGGTGAAAGATCTGGACTGCAGGCTGGCCAGTTCAGTACCCGGACCCTTCTTCTACGCAGCATGATGCTGTAATTGATGCAGTATGTGGTTTGGCATTGTCATGTCGGAAAATGCAAAGTCGTCTGGATGGGAGCATATGTTGCTCTAGAACCTGGATATACCTTTCAGCATTGATGGTGTCGTTCCAGATGTGTAAGCTGCCCATGCCAAACGCACTAATGCAACCCCATACCATCAGAGATGCAGGCTTCTGAACTGAGCGCTGATGACAACTTGGGTCGTCCTTCTCCTCTTTAGTCCGAATGACACGGCGTCCCTGATTTCCATAAAGAACTTCACATTTTGATTTGTCTGACCACAGAACAGTTTTCCACTTTGCCACAGTCCATTTTAAATGAGCCTTGGCCCAGAGAAGACGTCTGTGCTTCTGGATCATGTTTAGATATGGCTTCTTCTTTGAACTATAGAGTTTTAGCTGGCAACAGTGGATGGCACGGTGAATTGTGTTCACAGATAATGTTCTCTAGAAATATTCCTGAGCCCATTTTGTGATTTCAAATACAGAAGCATGCCTGTATGTGATGCAGTGCCGTCTAAGGGCCCGAAGATCACGGGCACCCAGTATGGTTTTCCGGCCTTGACCCTTACGCACAGAGATTCTTCCAGATTCTCTGAATCTTTTGATGATGATATGCACTGTAGATGATGATATGTTCAAAGTCTTTGCAATTTTACACTGTCAAACTCCTTTCTGATATTGCTTCACTATTTGTCGGTGCAGAATTAGGGGGATTGGTGATCCTCTTCCCATCTTTACTTCTGAGACCCGCTGCCACTCCAAGATACTCTTTTTATACCCAGTCATGTTAATGACCTATTGCCAATTGACCTAATGAGTTGCAATTTGGTCCTCCAGCTGTTCCTTTTTTGTACCTTTAACTTTTCCAGCTTCTTATTGCCACTGTCGCAACTTTTTTGAGATGTGTTGCTATCATGAAATTTCAAATGAGCCAATATTTGGCATGAAATTTCAAAATGTCTCACTTTCGACATTTGATAATGTTGTCTATGTTCTATTGTGAATACAATATCACTTTTTGAGATTTGTAAATTATTGCCTTCCGTTTTTATTTACAATTTGTACTTTGTCCCAACTTTTTTGGAATCAGGGGTGTGTGTGTGTATATATATATATATATATATATATATATATATATATATATATATATATATATATATATATATATATAAAATCTCATTATCTAATGATATATATCATTAGATAATGAGATTTTATATATATATATATATATATATATATATATATATATATATGAATGATATATATCACACACACCTAGCATGGACATCTGTTGGAGTTCAGCTTCATGAATTAATTGACATTGACCATTAAAAATGAATGCAGTTTAAAAAAAATAAAGTTGAAGTTTTTGTAGTAAAGTTAAAAATGCAAAAACTTTACTGCAAAAAGTTGGGACAAAGTACAAAGTTTTTGCAGTAAAGTTAAAAATAACCTGAACGCCTCCATGGGGAGGTGTTCCAGGCATGTCCCCCTGGGAGGAGGCCCCGGGGAAGACCCAGGACACGCTGGAGGGACTATGTCTCTCGGCTGGCCTGGGAACGCCTCGGTGTTCTTCCCGAGGAGCTGGCCGAGGTGTCTGGGGAAAGGGAAATTTGGGCTTCCATGCTTAGACTGCTGCCTCCACGACCCAGTCCTGGATAAAGCGGAAGAAGACGAGAAGAGACGAGATGAGTTAAAAATAAAGCCATCTTAATGATCCATCCATCCATCCATCATCTGTAACTGCTTATCTTGTGCAGGGTTGTAGGCAAGCTGGAACGTATCCCAGCTGACTATCGGCGAGAGGTGGGGTACACCCTGGACAAGTCACCAGATCATTGCAGGGCTGACACATAAAGACAAACAACCACTCACACCTACAGTCAATTTAGAGCTACCAATTAGCCTAACATGCATGTCTTTGGACAGTGGGGGAAACCAGAACATCCAGAGGAAACCCACACAGAAACAGGGAGAACATGCAAACTCCACACAGAAAGGCCCCCATCAGCCATTGGGTTCAAACCCAGAACCTTCCTGCTGTGAGGCAACAGTGCTAACCACTACACCATCGTGCCACCCTTCTTAATTAAGTTCATTTCATAATTTCCAAGAATATTATTTCACCAAGGGTCTTGCCCCAGTTGACATCAAATCAAGGTGAACGCAGCTAAAAGCACTACCTAGTATAGAAATATCCAGGTTTGGGTTCTGGGTACAGAAAAAAAAAAAAAAAAAAAAAAAAAAAAAATATATATATATATATATATATATATATATATATATATATACACAAACTACTTCTCAGAAGTCCCTCCCTGTGCCAGTGCCTGGTCTTCCCATCCAGGAACTAACCAGACTCATATTTGCACCAATCTCCATTTCTATCGCCTTTGGCCTCTCACCTATTACATCACTAGGGTTACGGGGGGGCAGGGGCAGCAGGGTGGTGTAGTGGTTAGTACTGTCACCTCACAGCAAGAAAGTCCTGGGTTTCAGCCCAGCGGCCGACGAGGGCCTTTCTGTGTGGAGTTTGCATGCTCTCCCCGTGTCCACATGGCCTTCCTCTGGGTGCTCCGGTTTCCCCCAAAGGCATGCAGGTTAGGCTAATTGGTGACTCCAAATTGACTGTAGGTGTGAGTGTGAATGGTTGTCTGTGTCTATGTGTCAACCCTGTGATGACCTGGTGACTTGTCCAGGGTGTACCCTGCCTCTTGCCCATAGTCAGCTGGGATAGGCTCCAGCTTGCCTGTGACCCTGTAGGACAGGATAAGCGGCTACAGATAATGGATGGATGGATGGATGGATGGATGAAGGGTTACAGTGGGGGTCTTGTCCTCTGGTGACTTCCTACTCACGTCCGTATTGCATCGTGTCTCACCAGATGGCAGTAGGTATTATTTTTACGATGGTCTTTGGTATGACCTGACCAGCTTCATCCCAGAGTTGAAGCTGTTCTGTATGGAGGAATAGGCTAAAATTCCCCCAAGCCGGTGTGCAGGACTGATCAACAGTTACCAGAAACATTTAGTGGCAGTTATTGCTGCACAAGGGGGTCACACCAGATACTGAAAGCAAAGGTTCACATGCTTTTTGCCACTCACAGATATGTAATATTGGATCATTTTCCTCAATAAATAAATGACCAAGTATAATATTTTTGTCTCATTTGCTTAACTGCGTTCTCTTTATCTACTTTTAGGACTTGTTTGAAAATCTGATGATGTTTTAGGTCATATTTATTCAGAAATATAGAAAATTCTAAAGGGTTCACAAACTTTCAAGCACCACTGTACTACTCAGTCAAATATAGGCTATATACAGTATATAAAAAGTGTGTGTGTGTGTCTGATGGTTTTGCCCAGATATTTCAAACTATTTCTTGGTTCTGGGGTATTTTGCGCAGTGATTGTGTCTGGGTTTGGGTGCAGGAACTTGTTTAATGGATGTTCCACATCACTAAATGTAACTATAGAGAAAATAGTTTTTAAAAAGGATGTCATTCTTTAATAACTAAAAATTGCTAGGGTTGACAAATTGCTGTGTTATAAGAGGAATAAAATACTTGGGGACATGCTGTTATATGAAAATAATCAACTTATCACACCCCCGTCACTGATAAGTTTCCTCTTGACATCATGCCACATAATGTGTATATGGTACATATACATGGTGTCTACTGTGCATAAGGTATATTCCTGCTGAAGGTACAACCCCGATTCCAAAAAAGTTGGGACAAAGCACAAATTGTAAATAAAAACAGAATGCAATGATGTGGAAGTTTCAAAATTCCATATTTTATTCAGAATAGAACATAGATGATATATCAAATGTTTAAACTGAGAAAATTTATCATTTAAAGAGAAAAATTAGGTGATTTTAAATTTCATGACAACACCACATCTCAAAAAAGTTGGGACAAGGCCATGTTTACCACTGTGAGACATCCCCTTTTCTCTTTACAACAGTCTGTAAATGTCTGGGGACTGAGGAGACAAGTTGCTCAAGTTTAGGGATAGGAATGTTAACCCATTCTTGTCTAATGTAGGATTCTAGTTGCTCAACTGTCTTAGGTCTTTTTTTTCGTATCTTCTGTTTTATGATGTGCCAAATGTTTTCTATGGATGAAAGATCTGGACTGCAGGCTGGCCAGTTCAGTACCCGGACCCTTCTTCTATGCAGCCATGATGCTGTAATTGATGCAGTATGTGGTTTGAGATCTTCCCTGAAAGAGACGTCATCTGGATGGGAGCATATGTTGCTCTAGAACCTGGATATACCTTTCAGCATTGATGGTGTCTTTCCAGATGTGTAAGCTGCCCATGCCACACACACTAATGCAACCCCATACCATCAGAGATGCAGGCTTCTGAACTGAGCGCTGATAACAACTTGGGTCGTCCTTCTCCTCTTTAGTCCGAATGACACGGCGTCCCTGATTTCCATAAAGAACTTCAAATTTTGATTCGTCTGACCACAGAACAGTTTTCCACTTTGCCACAGTCCATTTTAAATGAGCCTTGGCCCAGAGAAAACGTCTGCGCTTCTGGATCATGTTTAGATGCGGCTTCTTCTTTGAACTATAGAGTTTTAGCTGGCAACGGCGGATGGCACGGTGAATTGTGTTCACAGATAATGTTCTCTGGAAATATTCCTGAGCCCATTTTGTGATTTCCAATACAGAAGCATGCCTGTATGTGATGCAGTGCCGTCTAAGGGCCCGAAGATCACGGGCACCCATTATGGTTTTCCAGCCTTGACCCTTACGCACAGAAATTCTTCCAGATTCTCTGAATCTTTTGATGATATTATGCACTGTAGATGATAATATGTTCAAACTCTTTGCAATTTTACACTGTTGAACTCCTTTCTGATATTGCTCCACTATTTGTCAGTGCAGAATTAGGGGGATTGGTGATCCTCTTCCCATCTTTACTTCTGAGAGCCGCTGCCACTCCAAGATGGTCTTTTTATACCCAGTCATGTTAATGACCTATTGCCAATTGACCTAATGAGTTGCAATTTGGTCCTCCAGCTGTTCCTTTTTGGTATCTTTAACTTTTCCAGCCTCTTATTGCCCCTGTCCCAACTTTTTTGAGATGTGTGTCTGTCATGAAATTTCAAATGAGCCAATATTTGGCATGAAATTTCAAAATGTCTCACCTTCGACATTTGATATGTTGTCTATGTTCTATTGTGAATACAATATCAGTTTTTGAGATTTGTAAATTATTGCCTTCCGTTTTTATTTACAATTTGTACTTTGTCCCAACTTTTTTGGAATCGGGGTTGTACTACTGTGGGACCAACTGAAGCAGATTTGACTCTTCCATTAAAAGCTTCAAACCATTTGTTGGGTCTTAGACTTTCACTATTAAAAGAACAGCATAAAGTAAATCTGTGCCAGAACAGGCACAAATTCAGCACACAGCGCTCTCTGAGGAAACCTGCACTCTCCTTCAATAAGATTCCTGAGTCAACAGATATATAAGATAAATGTATGACTGTAACTGGTGTGTGTGTGTGTGTGTGTGTGTAGAAGCTGCTCTTCATTCTCCAGCCTCCTGAACTCTAATTGTATTTCAGGAATCTCATTACATTTTGATTGTCCCAAATAGCATTGTTTCACAGTCATGATGAAAAATGTTGTGTGTTAAAGGATATGAGATTCCTCATAACTGAGATCGTTCACTGAATGAAAAAGATGCTAAAGGGTGCAGAGGGGAATCCAATATTTCTCTTTTATTGATGCTGCTTTAGTAACAACATTTTATGAATTCATGGGTTGTTGGTGGGGTTTTTTTTGTTTGTTTTTTTCCCTGCATGCACAGGATGTCAGTCACACCTCATGCAATATTAATTGTCCAAAGAGCATTTCTGAAAATATCTTAAATATCTTAAACAGCATCTTGTATTAGAGATTGAAAGATAGGCTTGGTTTCCACATAGAATAATTTGATTTTTAAGATTTGGTATGACCTGAAACTTATTTTGTTATTTTCATTTGTCTCTTGTTCTCAGTTCAAGTGGTTAAATTGCTTAGCATCGGATATTTGATTTCATGAGCGTTTACTGTAAAAATAACTCTCCACTGGCCCAGGCCGCATAAGGAGGTTTTAACCTTCAAATGACTTCAAAACACACTTTAATTCTCCATTTCTTTGCCTTTCTTTTTTTTTTCAATCATTTCCCCTGTATAGGCTTTTAATTTTGCTCTGATGACAAACCCATCTTTCATTCCTACTTTCCTCTAATGTACTCACTGATCTCATTCAAATGCCAGTGAAGATTTATGGGATTTTTTAGCACCCCCTTGGGTTCTTTCTTTTATTTTGCTCTCTTTCTTTCTTTCTTTCTTTCTTTCTTTCTTTCTTTCTTTGGAATGGTGTCAAAGAATATTTTACTTACTGTGTGATATAGGACTTTGACCTGTGAATGTCAGAAGAGCGTAGATGTGGAAGCATGCATGTAAGATCTTCAGACCTCCACACACTCCACTAAAGGCTAACGGAGCTTGTCTTTGTCCTGAGTAAGTGTCCTCTGAGACTTTATCTTTATATGCCAGGTCCCTTCTTTGCAATCAAGAGGGATTTTGTGAAAGATTTTTATAAAGGGCAGATGATCCTCTTTTGTTGAAGGCTTGGGCAGTCTGCTTGCTCAGGAAAATAGGTTCAGCTTGAGAACTACTGTCAACTAAACAGAGTGTTCTATATGGGTCATTTTGGAAACCCATAATCTACCGGTATGTGAGTAATGAAGCAGAAGCGAAGTTACACTTACCACCCTGAAGTTGATTGTTTTCTTATAACAGCATGTCCTGAAGTGTTTACCAGCATGTACAGATTTTCTTTAATCCGTTTGTACACAACAGCCACCATACAAGTCCCTGTGTAAGTTGTTACTATAAAAATGATACCCATGGCACCTGTGCTTCCATTAAGAAGGGAAGAGAAACATCTGTGGCAGAAAGCACATAGTAGAGTACTTCAGACTGAGGGTTAAAACTACAGTTACAGCTCATAAGTGACCTCCTGAGACATTCTGAGGGGGGAAAAGCTCATGGAGTCAAGGATGCACTAACAAGGCAGTGTAAGAAATGTTAAATGAGTTCTGACAATCTTACTAAATGGCAGCCAGTAAGAAACTGTCAAATAAGTTAAAAATATCCATTTGCCAAGGATTCGAGACAGGAACACACTCTGGAGAAATCAAGCTTTGAGATAGATTACTGCATATGCAGACCTGCCAACCTTTACACATTTTGTGTAGAAGCTGTTGCCCACCAAAAATAAAAATACTGAAAGACAAGGTCTTCCAAATATTCAAGACATCCATCAGATGCCACCTCAATGCCAGCAGATTATTTGCAAGGTCTGCCAGAAAAAAAGCCTTTTCTCTCAGTTAACCACAAACGTAAGCACCTGGAATCATGTTCTATGGTCTAATGTAACAAAATTAGAACTATACCGCCTCCCATAAGAGTACCCACCCACCCAGAGCTTGAGAAATTTACCATTGCAAAGGTGCACCATGTTTTCTTGCAAGCACCGAACCCACTATCATTATGCCACAGGAACTTCTCTGTTGTCAGCTGCACAGAGCAGCACATATTTTTACATTGACTCCAGCTTTAGAGAACAAAAGAGCTGAGTTGATTGTGTTTATTTTTGATGGCAACATCCCAGTAACAGTTGGCAAACACTTGTTTGTGTTTGACTGCTTGACCAATTGGAGCCAGTACAATGCAGGACTGGAAATAAAACTTCTCCAAACAGTGGAATCAATACCACCTTTCTGTGGCAAAACTGCAGATGAGAGAAATGTAAGTATTTAAAAAAATAATTATGCTACATGTTTCTTTGGCCATTTAGCACTAACTAATATTAACAGCTGAGGTAGATGTATTCAAATTTTCTAGACAGTTATTGCTGTTACCTGCTGCATGATCAACAATATTGTTAACACTATTAATTTAGTTGAATGTCCATAAGATGAACTTTATTTAGGAGCGTTGATAAGATAACATGAGAATAAAATGATAGAATGAGGGTCATGTTTGGCTGCAGGACAGACTAGTGCACTTCACAAAATAGATGACATCATGAGGAAGGAAAATTGCAGGATGTGGATATATTGAAGCAACATCTCAAGACATCAGCCAGGAAGTTAAAGCTGTGTCTCAAATGAGTCTTCCAAATGGACAATGACCCCAAGCATTTCTCCAAAGTTGTGGCAACCAAGGTGGCCTCATGGCTGACTGGGGCCTTTGTCTGTGGCGTTTGCATGTTCTTCCCGTACCTGCATGGGCTTCCTCCAGGTGTTCTGGTTTCCTCTGACATTCCAAAGACATATGGACTAGGTCACCTAGCTACTCCAAATTGCCCATAGGTGTGAATGTGAGTGTGAATGGTTGTTTGTCGATCGACTGATGACCTGCTCAGGGTGAACCCCCACCTCTCTCTCACCTGAAGTCAGGTGGGATTGGCTCTAGTTTCCCCATGACACTGACAGATAAACGGTATAGAAAATGGATGGATGGATGGATGGATGGATGGACAGGCAACAAAATTAAGGTAGTGGAATAGCCATCACAAAGCCCTGACCTCAATCTGATAGAATATTTGTGGTGGAACTGAAAAAGCCTGCGCAAGCAAGGAGGTCTCTAAAAATCTTGACTCAATTGCACTGGCTCTGTCTGGAGGAATGGGCCAAAATTCGAGCAACTTATTGTGAGAAGCTTGTAGAAGGCTACCCAAAGGATTTAACCCAATGTGGCGGTTTTCTTCTCGCTCCACCACAGGAAATCACCAGGCAACATCAAGCTGTATTTCAGGTGTTTACTGCAAATTTTCAGTGTGAGAGAGAAGCATCAACACGTGCAGTCTTCTCAATCTTCTACAGATGCTTCTCTTACACTGAGAGCGTTGAATTTCTACAAAACACTAGAATGAAACTAAAAAATACATCATAATGAAAGTAGAATGACATCTCATTTATCTCAAGTGTCAGATCGTATCGTGGAATTTGAAAAACCAACAAAAGTTTACAGAGCTTTTGTTAGGACTGGGACTGTTTTGGCCTCTAGAGGCCGCTGTTATTTCCTTTTCTGGTCATGTTTGTTTTGGCCTCTAGAGGTCACCACTGTGTTCTGTGTTTTGTTTTTGTCTTATTGCCTGTTTCCTGCCCCACCCTGTCCTTAATTAGTTTGTGTATTTATACCACTGAGTTCAGTCCTCTTGTCACGGAGTCTTTGTGCTGTTATGTTTAGCTCCAGTTTCCTCTGTACCGTGTTCCTTGCCTTTGTCTTTTTGGTTTTGCACTTTGCTTTTCTTTTTGGACTTTTTGGACCTAGTATTTACTGTTTTTTGGATCTTCTGAGTGTTGGTATTTTTGCCTTTTCTTTTCTGTTTTTTTGGCTTTTGTTTTGACTTTTGTACTTTGGATTTTTCTTATTTTTCCCTTCATCTTCTGAGCATTTTGGATTATTTCTTGTGGACTGTATATATTGTAAATAAACCTTTTGATACTTTTTCTACTTCTGCCTCATGCCTCTGCATTTGAGTCATCCCCCTGGTGGCCTAGTGGGGGTTTGTTGGATTATCACACCAGCGAACCAGGTTCGAATCCCAGCAAAACCCTAACAGAAAGATTCCCTCATGACCGACTCAGCAGAGGCTGCTTCAACTGTGTACCTGGCCAACCTTCAGGCCAGGGAATTATGGCAGCTCCGACACACTTCGGAGTGACCATGGATGCTCATGGATGAATGCTTACCACCCAACGCGAGGCCCTTGCTCGCCACGAGGAACTGCTTCAGCAAATTGGGAAAACCTTGGCACAGCTGACACCTCTGCCTGCATCTCCTCATCCTGATCCCGCTCCAGTGCCTCCCACCACGCTGTCTCCTTCACCTCGCGAACCCAGCCTTCCTGCACCACAGAGGTATGACGGCAAGCACAGTGAGTGTCGGGAGTTCCTTACCCAGTGCCAACTCACCTTTGAGCTCCAGCCTACCACCTACACTACGGATCGCTGCAAGATTGCCTTTGTGATAACCTTGTTAGCTGGTAAGGCACGAGCTTGGGCAACGGCCATCTGGCAAAGACAGGGACCCGAGTGTTCTGACTTCAAGCTATTTATGGAGGAGATGCTTCGGGTCTTTGATCCGACATCAGTAAAGATGCAGCCAGGAAGCTCATGTATGTCCGACAGGAGGGAAGCATTGCAGACTACACCATCTCGTTCTAGACCCTCGCAGCAGTAAGTGGATGGAACGAGACTGCCCTGGTGTCAGCCTTCCACCATGGTCTGTCTGACCCCATCAGAGACAGTCTGGCTTCTATCGGATGCCCAAGTGACCTCGAAACTCTGATCTCACATTCTACTCGCCTTGACAACAGGATGAGAGAACGCCGCCAAGTCCTGAGCCTCCCCGGCCTCCCTGCCTCTACCTGGAGCCCGTCTACCTCCTCCAGTGACTGTCCAGAGCCCATGCAAGTTGGCCGTACTCGTCTCTCCGTAGCCGAGAGAGAGCGCAGAAGGAGGGACAAGTGCTGGATCTACTGTGGCAAGCCTGGCCACTTCCGAGCATCATGTCCCGAGCTCTTGGGAAAAGGACTGCCCCGTCCAGCCGAGGGAGGGTTGTGACGGGGCCTACCCTCTCTCCCGGACTCCCTGGCCAAAGAATCTACATCCCGGTCTCCATCTCCTGGGGTGAGTCCGTCCACTCTTGTCAAGCCTTGTTAGACTCAGGGACAGCTGGAAACTTTATGGATATCCACTTCGCCCAAAGCATCAATGTCCCGACTGCGCCTCTTGAAGTCCCACTGTCTGTGTCTGCCCTCGATGGCCAAGCGTTAGGTGATGGAAGAGTCACCCAAGTTACTTCTCCAGTCTTCCTCCAGTCTCAAGGTCACAAGGAAGAAATATCCCTGCACCTGATTACTTCACCTGAGTTCCCAGTTATTCTAGGTCTTCCTTGGCTTACCTGCTACAACCCTCATATAGACTGGGTCACTAGCCAGGTTGTGGAGTGGGGTCCTGCTTGCTATGCCTCTTGTCTGCTCTCTAACTCTCCTGTGTCTCCTGCCGAGCCTCCCGATCTCACAGAGTTATCTCAAGTTCCCACAGAGTACTGGGATCTCAAGGAAGTTTTCAGTAAGAGCAGGGCCGCTGTTCTCCCTCCGCACTGTGCCTACGACTGTGCCATCGACTTGCTCCCTGGGACTACCCCTCCTCATGGCAGACTGTTTTCCCTCTCTCAGCCAGAACGCAAGGCCATGGAGGAGTACATCAAGGAGGCCTTGGCCTCTGGGTTCATTCGACCCTCCACCTCACCCGCTGGTGCCGGCTTCTTCTTTGTCGGCAAGAAGGATGGGGGGCTCCAGCCATGTATTGATTATAGGGGCCTGAACAAGATCACCGTGCGCAACCGCTATCCCCTTCCGCTGATGTCCACAGCATTCGACCTGCTCCAAGGCGCCACCATCTTCACCAAGTTGGACTTACGGAACGCATACCATCTTTTCCATATCCGACAGGGAGATGAGTAGAAGACTGCCTTTAACACCCCGTCAGGGCACTACGAGTACCAGGTCATGCCCTTCGGACTCACCAATGCACCAGCTGTTTTTCGGGCCCTTATCAACGACGTCTTGAGGGATATGATTAATCAATACGTTTTCGTCTACCTCGACGACATCCTGATATTCTCCAAGACCTTACAGGAGCACCACCACCATGTCCGCCAAGTCCTCCAGAGACTTTTACAGAATAATCTGTTTGCTAAAGCCCAGAAATGCGAGTTTCATGTCCCCGAGGTCTCCTTCCTGGGATTTATCGTACGAACGGGGCAACTCCAAATGGACCCAGCCAAGACCCTGGCCGTCTGGGACTGGCCTACTCCCAAGTCCGTTAAAGAGGTTCAGCGGTTCTTAGGATTCGCTAACTTCTACCGCAAGTTCATCAGGAACTTCAGCTCCGTAGCAGCACCTATGTCGGACCTCACCAAAAGGACTGGTGGTTCCTATGTCTGGTCCCCTCAGGCGGAAAAGGCGTTTAATGACCTCAAATACCGCTTTTGCACGGCACCTTTTCTGGTTCTCCTGGACACCTCCCAACCATTCATCGTGGAGGTGGACGCCTCGGACAATGGTGTCGGCACGGTGCTCTCTCAATGCTCGGAAGGGAAGCTGCATCCCTGTGCTTACTTCTCCCACCACCTGAGCCCTGCGGAGTCCCGCTATGATGTGGGGGATCGGGAACTGCTAGCGGTTAAACGAGCCCTTAAGGAGTGGAGGCACTGGCTGGAGGGAGCGCAACATCCATTCCTGGTGTGGACGGACCATAAGAACCAGGAGTACCTCCAGCAAGCCAAGAGGCTGAACCCACGACAGGCTAGGTGGGCTTTGTTTTTCAGCCATTTCAATTTCACCCTATCATACCGCCCAGGCTCTAAGAACACCAAACCGGACGTGCTCTCCAGGCTATTCTCACCCAACAACAGGGAGAGTGAAGTTGGGCCTATCATCCCTGGATCCCGGATTGTGGCTCCTGTCCGCTGGGGTATTGAGGAGACCATTCGACAAGCTCAACGCCGGGACCCTGATCCTGGGACGGGGCCACCGGGCCTCCTGTATGTCCCTCGTCAAGCCCGGGACAAGGTTCTCCAGTGGGGTCACTCTTCCCCTCTCACTGCCCACCCGGGAGCTCGGAGGACCCTGGACTTCCTGAAAAGACGCTTCTGGTGGCCTAACATGGAGAAGGAAATAAGGTCATTCATCCTGTCCTGTGAGGTCTGCACCAGAACCAAGAACCCGCGACAGCGTCCCCAGGGTCTCCTGCATCCTCTGCCTATTCCCCGGCGTCCCTGGTCCCACGTGGCGATCGACTTCATCACGGGTCTCCCTGAGTCTCAAGGTAACACTGTCATTTTGGTCATTGTGGACAGATTCTCCAAGGCCTGCCGCTTTATACCACTGTGCAAACTCCCTTCTGCCCTTGACACTGCTAAATTGCTATTTAATCACGTCTTCCGAGTCTTTGGTCTTCCACAGGACATCATCTCTGACCGGGGGCCCCAGTTCTCCTCCCGAGTGTGGCACGGCTTCTGCAAGCTCATCGGGGCCACTGCCAGCCTCTCCTCTGGGTTCCACCCCCAGTCCAATGACCAGACAGAGAGGCTCAACCAAGACCTGGAAACCACCCTGCGAGGCCTGGCTATGGATAACCCGACATCGTGGAGCACCTGGCTGCCATGGGCTGAGTACGCCCACAATACCCTGCAGTCATCGGCCACCAAGCTGTCGCCGTTCCAGTGCCAATTCGGGTTCCAGCCACCTCTGTTCCCGGACCAGGAGGAGGATGCTGGGGTGCCCTTGGTCAACTATGTAAGACGGTGTCGCAAGACCTGGAGCAAGGTCAGGAGGACCCTCATCCAGACCTCCAGTACCAACCAGACTCAGGCCAACTGCCATAGGAGACCTGCCCACACTTTCCGCCCTGGGCAGCGGGTTTGGCTGTCCACCAAGGACCTTCCGCTGCGGGTGGAGAACCGCAAGCTTGCTCCTCGCTACATTGGCCCCTTCAAGGTTGTACGCAGAGTTAACCCTGTCTCCTACCGGCTCCAGTTACCACGTACGCTAAGGATTAACCCCACATTCCATGTTTCCCTGTTGCGGCCCGTACTAACGTCCACGTATGCCCCTGCCCCTAGGAACCCCCCGCCCCCCCGCATCTTCCAGGGTCAGACTGTTTTCACCATGTGCCGCCTGCTGGACTCCCACTGGGTTCGCGGGGGTCTCCAATATCTTGTGGACTGGGAGGGCTATGGCCCTGAGGAGCGCTGCTGGGTCCCAGCTTGGGACATACTAGACAAAGAACTTTGTCGGGACTTCCATTCGGCCCATCCTGATCATCCTGGGAACGTCAGGAGATGCTCCTAGAGGGGGGGTCCTGTTAGGACTGGGACTGTTTTGGCCTCTAGAGGCCGTTGTTATTTCCTTTTCTGGTCATGTTTGTTTTGGCCTCTAGAGGTCACCACGGTGTTCTGTTTTGTTTTTGTCTTATTGCCTGTTTCCTGCCCCACCCTGTCTTTAATTAGTTTGTGTATTTATACCCCTGAGTTCAGTCCTCTTGTCACAGAGTCTTTGTGCTGTTATGTTTAGCTCCAGTTTCCTCTGTACCATGTTCCTTGCCTTTGTCTTTTTGGTTTTGCACTTTGCTTTTTGGACCTAGTATTTACTGTTTTTTGGATCTTCTGAGCATTGGTATTTTTGCCTTTTCTGTTTTTTTGGCTTTTGTTTTGACTTTTGTACTTTGGATTTTTCTTATTTTTCCCTTCATCTTCTGAGAGTTTTGGATTATTTCTTGTGGACTGTATATATTGTAAATAAACCTTTTGATACTTTTTCTACTTCTGCCTCACGCCTCTGTATTTGAGTCATCCCCCTGGTGGCCTAGTGGGGGTTTGCTGGATGATCACACCAGCAAACCAGGTTTGAATCCTAGCAAAACCCTAACAGCTCTGAATTTCTTTTCCAGTATTTAGCATTACATATGTAGAATGACAAAGCTACAAATTATTCCAAACACATTTCAACATTCTCATACCTGCGAATTTTCAGTGTGAGAGAGAAATATCAACACGTGCATTCTTCTCAATCTGTTAAAGGAGCACGCTACGTTAGAACACCCTCTCACTCATTCGCTCAACATCAACGAGACACTTCAGAGAATGAGCATCAGTGATGCTAGTAACAATGCTAAGTTTAAATGTAATGCTAGGTTCAACCTTTTACGTTTACACAGGGAAAATAATGCCAGAACACCATTAAAACACTGTAAACCAATACAGGCTAACATTCAACATTCCTACTTCATTTAACAATCATTTCCAAGGTACTTCAAGTGCTATAGGAGTTTATGTTGATTTCAGCTATGATTCACGCACGTACCTTCTACAGATGCTTCTCTTGCACTGAGAGCATCGAATTTGTGGCACCTACCAAATAGTTAAAAAGGGGGGTGCGGGCGCTACCATTAACAAGGTAACACTGTACACGATTAAACAGGCTTTCCTATATTTGGTTTACTTGAAATAAATGTGATAAATGAACTCAAAACTATGTGTGTGTGTGTGTGTGTGTGTGTGTGTTTACAATCACCCTTTTTACACAATGGTATGTTCCCATTCCCAGACCCTCAACATACATTTGGTGAAATGTATATCATCCACTTCACTACACCAAGTCAAACAATTTAAAGGCAATGCGAAAAAAATACTAACATTGTATGCAAGTTTCTGACCCACTGGGAATGCGATGAAAGAAATAGAAGCTGAAATAAATAAAGTAGTGATCCTAACTCACCTAAGACAAGGAATGTATTTGACTATATATATATACACACACACTTCAACTGTGACTTCAACTGTGTGTGTGTGTGTAGCAGTTTGGGTGGGTGGAGCCCAGAAAGACGGCAGGCCAGAATTCAGTTTAACAAAGTTCTTTATTTTAGCTTTTCAGCTTTAACCTACTCATACACGCACACCAGTCGTCTGGTTGGGGAGAGAGCCTCCTTCCTCTGCTCTCTCTCTCCTCATATAGGGCATGGTCACTGGGGAAGACACAAACACAGATTAACCAACATCAGGTATAGTGATTCTGCCACTTACCTTCCCTGACTCCACCCTCCAGTCACAGACCGACGCTTGACCATGCCCCCACTGCCACAATATACAACCCTGATTCCAAAAAAGTTGGGACAAAGTACAAATTGTAAATAAAAATGGAATGCAATGAAGTGGAAGTTTCAAAATTCCATATTTTATTCAGAAGAGAACATAGATTACATATCACATGTTTAAACTGAGAAAATGTATAATTTAAAGAGAAAAAATAGGTGATTTTTAATTTCATGACAACAACACATCTCAAAAAAGTTGGGACAAGGCCATGTTTACCACTGTGAGACATCCCCTTTTCTCTTTACAACAGTCTGTAAATGTCTGGGGACTGAGGAGACAAGTTGCTCAAGTTTAGGGATAGGAATGTTAACCCATTCTTGTCTAATGTAGGATTCTAGTTGCTCAACTGTCTTAGGTTGTTTTGTCTATCTTCCGTTTTATGATGTGCCAAATGTTTTCTATGGATGAAAGATCTGGACTGCAGGCTGGCCAGTTCAGTACCTGGACCCTTCTTCTGTGCAGCCATAATGCTGTAATTGATGCAGTATATAGTTTGGCATTGTCATGTTGGAAAATGCAAGGTCTTCCCTGAAAGAGACATCGTCTGGATGGGAGCATATGTTGCTCTAGAACCTGGATATACCTTTCAACATTGATGGTGTCTTTCCAGATGTGTAAGCTGCCCATGCCACACGCACTAATGCAACCCCATACCATCGGAGATGCAGGCTTCTGAACTGAGCGCTGATAACAACTTGGGTCGTCCTTCTCCTCTTTAGTCTGAAAGACACGGCATTTTCCATTTTGCCACAGTACATTTTAAATGAGCCTTGGCCCAGAGAAGACGTCGGCACTTCTGGATCATGTTTAGATACAGCTTCTTCTTTGAACTATAGAGTTTTAGCTGGCAATGGTGGATGGCACGGTGAATTGTGTTCACAGATAATGTTCTCTGGAAATATTCCTGAGCCCATTTTGTGATTTCCAATACAGAAGCATGCTTGTATGTAATGCAATGCCGTCTAAGGTCCCGAAGATCATGGGCACCCACTATGGTTTTCCAGCCTTGACCCTTATGCACAGAGATTCTTCCAAATTATCTGAATCTTTTAATGATATTATGCACTGTAGATGATGATATGTTCAAACTCTTTGCAATTTTACACTGTCGAACTCCTTTCTGATATTGCTCCACTATTTGTTAGCGCAGAATTAGGGGGATTGGTGATCCTCTTCCCATCTTTACTTCTGAGAGCCGCTGCCACTCCAAGATGCTCTTTTTATACCCAGTCATGTTAATGACCTACTGCCAATTGACCTAATGAGTTGCAATTTGGTCCTCCAGCTGTTCCTTTTTTGTACCTTTAACTTTTCCAGCCTCTTATTGTCCCTGTCCCAACTATTTTGAGATGTGTTGCTGTGATGAAATTTCAAATGAGCCAATATTTGGCATGAAATTTCAAAATGTATTCCGTTTTTATTTACAATTTGTAATTTGTACTTTGTCCCAACTTATATATATATATATATATATATATATATATAAATATAAGAAATGCCTACAGAAAGCATTGAATAAACCTGATGCTCCTCTAATTACCAAATCAAGCAGGTTTGCAAGTTGTTTACCACATTTCAGATGCTTGATTTTTCTACTCCACAGGACCTCCTCACTCCCCAAATTGATTTGTGATGAAACCCTGCTGAGTTTGCCCTGCGAGCTCCCACTCCTCCTCCATCTCCTCCCTCACTCCATGTTTCGCTGAGTTGCTCTCTGGCTAGTTTGGCACAGAGCTCAGCACACAGAGAGGTCCATACTCCCATGTCTCAGCTGAGCACGGATTTTCAAAGCTCTTGCTCTTTCACGTTCAGACCCCGGGAACATGTGTGTGAATGCACTGTGGAAATTACAGCTCTTTTCCCTCAGCATGGTGAATGTTGTCTTGCAAAAGTGAACATGTGCAAAGGAAACATTTACCAATTTAACATTCAATAAAGGCAGTTTCACTTCATTTTACACACCTGCAACTGTGTTCTCGATGAAAACAATGATAAGCAGATGAACACAATGATGACGTTTCCCAGTTTTCATATTATTATTATTATTATTATTATTATTATTATGACCCAGGCTTTTCGTAATTATTGTCTGTCTAAAATCAGTGTCTTAATTAAACACAGTTCCCTTTCATTCATTTTGATTAGGAGGCTTAATAACAGCATCTCAGTTCAAAATCAGTTCAGGTTATTCAATGATTAATTATTTTAATGCCCTTAGATCAGGGGTGGGCAAACTTTTTGGCTCAGGGGCCACATTGACTTTTGAAATTTGCCAGGCGGGCCGGGCCAACACCAAATTCATACATATCGAACATAAACCGGAAAAGCTTTAGTGTTATTGTAAGGCCTTCACTGACAGAGACCCAAATGCAGATCAGATTGACATTTATTTTAGTTCTCAGTCAACAAAGACAGTAGAAAAATGCTTGCAGTTCAATAGATTGGCACTGGATCCATCCAGAAAAGTAATACACACACACACACACACACACACACACACGTGACAGTAAGAAAAGTAGCACACTTAATTCTTAAATTACATCTTTGAGCTGCCAGGATGAGTAGGATGCCAGTGTATTTGTATATTTGTATCATTTTATACATACAACTAAATTGCATATCATGAAATCGAACTAAATTACATATCAGTACATATCATTTTTGTACATTTCACTGAACTCGTAGATTTACACCTGAGTGTTTTTTTTTTTTAACCATCCACTTCCAGCCTGCCAGTACAACCAACCATCATTAGTAGGAGAGGTACCACACCATTCCAAAATGTTTGCAGTTCAACAGTTTGGGTACCATACCATGCCAACATATTTGCAGTTCAATGGTTTGGCACTGGATCCATCCAGCCCACAAAATCAGACAAAACAGCTCAAGAAAGCAAAAAACTCCAAACTGGTTTTCAGGTTCAAAGTCAGTCACTGAAATATTTCCAGTCCTCAAAAAATCAAAACACAGGTTACAAAAAGGTTTTCATATTCCAAAAGACCACTCATAGATCAGAATAACCTCCACAGGCAAAAGTCCAGGAACAGATATAAGCAGAAGCAAGGTCAACTGCTCATAATACACCTATAATAGCAGACAGGGACATAAATGAGGGGTGGAGCAGACACCCAAAAGCACATGGTACTTAAAAACAAACACCAGCACTACAGCAGCCACCCACGACAACCAAAATTACTAAGAGTTATACTTTTTATATTATTATGTCTGTAAACATGTGACTACCATCTTATTACAGCTCCAACATAGTTTTAAAAAGAGAAAGTGTTAATACTCACATTCACTCAGCAACCGCTGAGCTGTATTCGTCCGTGCTTGCGCTGACTGGTTGTTAGCATAATTAGCATGCTTGGAGGAAAAGTGCCGTTTGATGTTATAAAACTGCAACGGTTTCTTTGCAAATAAGGCATACAGCCTTTGATCGGACTTCAGCAAAAAAATATTTAGTTGTCCATTCTTTATTGAACACCCTGCACTCACTGTCCACTTTTCTTTTTTTAGGACCACTCATTGTAAAGTTTTATCCTGTGTTCTTGAGATCATCAGTGGCACGGGCGCCAGAATGACTTCCATGGCACGCGCTGCACCACTCTGCAAATGTAATCTCGCGTGAATACGACTGACTGGAAAGACAGATCTCTAGAACACCTGTCTACGTGATAACACTGACGCTTATAGTTTATAGATCTGCTCAATCGTGCTTATATGATTGTCTTCCGCGGGCCGGATTAAAAACGCCAACGGGCCGGATGTGGCCCGCGGGCCGTAGTTTGCCCACCTCTGCCTTAGATGAACATGTGTGGTTCCAGAAAATGTCACGCGTCACCTTTGGCTAGACTGGCATAATGTGTGTGTGTTTGATATATATATATATATATATATATATATATATATATAGAGAGAGAGAGAGAGAGAGAGAGAGAGATACACAACCCCAATTCCAAAAAAGTTGGGGCACTGTGTAAAACATAAATAAAAACAGAATGTGAAGATTTGCAAATCATGGAAACCATATATTTCATTGAAAATAGTACCAAGACAACATATCAAATGTTGAAACTGAGAAATTTTATTGTTTTTTGAAAAATATATGCTCATTTTGAATTTGATGTCAACAACAAATTTCAGAAAAGTTGGGACGGGGCAACAAAAGACTGAGGCAGAGTCTCTCAGAAGTAAAGATGGGGAGGGGTTCACCACTCTGTGAAAGACTGCGTGGGCAAACAGTGCAACAATTTAAGAATAACTTTCCTCAAAGTAAAATTACAAACAATTCGGGGATCACATAATCTATGGTCCATAATATCATGAAAAAATTCAGAGAATCTGGAGAAATCTCTGTATGCAAGATACAAGGCTGAAAACTGACATTGGATTCCTGTGATCTTCAGGCCCTCAGGCAACACTGCATTAAAAGCAAACATGCATCTGAAGTGGAAATCACTGTATGGGCTCAGGAACACTTTAGAAAACCATTGTCTGTGAAAACAGCTCATTACTGCATCCACAAATGCAAGTTAAAACCAGATATAAACAATATCCAGAAACATTGCCACCTTCTCTGGGCCCAAGCTCTTTTATGATGGACTGAGGTAAAGTGGAAAATTGTCCTGAGGTCTGATGAATCAAAAGTAGAAATTCTTTTTAGAAATCGTGGACACCACGTCTTCGAGGCTAAAGAGGAGAGGGACCATCCGGCTTGTTATCAGTGTACAGTTCAAAAGCCAGCATCTGTGATGGTATGAGGATGCATTAGTGCACAGCACATGGGCAGCTTGTACATTTGGGAAGGTATCATTAATGCTGAATTTTTTTTTTTTATATATATATATATATATATATATATATGGGCGGCACGGTGGTGTAGTGGTTAGCGCTGTCGCCTCACAGCAAGAAGGTCCTGGGTTCGAGCCCCGGGGCCGGCGAGGGCCTTTCTGTGTGGAGTTTGCATGTTCTCCGCGTGGGTGTGCTCCGGTTTCCCCCAAAGACATGCAGGTTAGGTTAACTGGTGACTCTAAATTGACCGTAGGTGTGAATGGTTGTCTGTGTCTATGTGTCAGCCCTGTGATGACCTGGCGACTTGTCCAGGGTGTACCCCGCCTTTCGCCCGTAGTCAGCTGGGATAGGCTCCAGCTTGCCTGCGACCCTGTAGAAGGATAAAGCGGCTAGAGATAATGAGATGAGATATAAAACACTTTTTTTATATATTATGTTGAATTGGAAAACAAATGTATAAACCAGCTCACTGTTAAAGGCAGTCTTGCACTCTAAAATCCACTTGACATGTCACGTTTGTGTTTCAGTTCACTTAGGACACAGCTTTCGTTAGCCTGGTCTGTGATCTGTGACGGTGTCAGGTCACATCTCCTCTGGGAATTGATCGCTTTAGTATAAAAGACAGGCACTGGCCCTTCATCATAAACAGGTTCGGACACCAACTTTGTAACATCTATCTATCAAGCACTTGGGAGAGAGAATCGCTTCGGCCTGAGTGTTTGTCCATAACGTAGATGTCCAGCAGCCCATGGGTGCAACCCGCTTTCTTCATGTATAGTCATTGATGTTTTCTGTAAGGAAATTATTTTTCCTTTTATCAAACAAGTGTCAGTGTCAGAATTTTTTTTTTCTTCTTAGTAACACAAAAGTAACTGAAAGTGCACATTTGTAGCATAGAATGATTACCTTTGTATACTCGCATTCGTTCACTCCACATGATAGGACTCCTGATTACAGGCACTTACCTGAACTCTTTTTTATTTGTATCCTGCACTTGTTTCTGATCAGGTGGTGGAAACTTCCAGAACATGAGGTCATCAAGTCGTCTGAATTCTCTCCTAAGAATTTCTAACACAAACTGAAAAAGGCAAAAAAAAAAGGGGGGGGGGCAATAATTAGCAGCAAATCTGTAAATGTGTGAGTTTTGGCTTAGCAAACAAAATCCTATGACTCGCCCGCTTGTGTTTTTGACACTGAGTCCTGTGACTCATGTTTGCCCAACACTTCATGCTCTCTCTATCTGCTGTCTTGCATGTTCGACACATATTTATAGTATTTCACTTCTCTCTATCTAATGAGCCCCTCTGCATCATGTAGCTTAACACCTAAGCTTTATTTCCTTATCCAGAGGAAGGAGACGGTCATAATAATAAGGCACACAGGGAAGCTGTCATCACTTTTACCACTGAATGAGTCTGAATGAGTGATGGTGTGCAATTGCTATCTGTTAACTTGGACACTGTGCTTGGCAACCCATGCAAAGGGTTTCCTGCTATGCTAATTAGCATTAGCAGATCTGAAACGAGCTAGTCTGCTGTTCCTCACTCTCCTCTCTAGTGGAGTACATGAGTCCCTGCGGATGAGTTTTTCAGCTTTCAGTAGCTTATAATTTGAATTTGAGCTACTTTTGAATATTTGGAGATATTTGGCCGATTCGTATTGTTGTGAATATATATATATATATATATATATATATATATATATATATTATATTGTCGCTGTCAGTTCAAAACCTGCTATGTGACAATTTAGGTCAAATTGGGTTCTCTATGCTGATTGGTCAATTTTGACCTCATGCTTCCATTTATGCTAATTAGAAAAGCTAATAATAGAACAAGTAAACTATTACTGGCTTCTCAGCTTGTTATTTCAGAGTTTTATTCAGTTTTTTTAAGTCTCCTTTAAAAAAGGAAAAATATCACATAGCAGGTTTTGACCTGACAGCGACGATATCAGGGCTGCAACAACGAATCGATAAAATCGATAAAAATCGATTATTAAAAGTGTTGGCAACGAATTTCATTATCGATTCGTCGTGTCGCGTGATTACAAAGTCACAGACCATTTGAACAAAGTTGTTCTATTATTAAAAAAGTCTCTGGTTTGAGTTGAGCGTAGAGTTCACACTCCGGAGCAGAAGGTGGCGGTAATGCACCATTAAGCTGGATGCCAGCCAAACAAGCAGAGTTGAGCTCGGACCGGAGTTGTTTAGAAACATGGCGGAAGCGGAGAAACCGGTGCGACCAAAATCATCTAAAGTGTGGGAGCATTTCACGCTAAACAAAACGAATAAGTGTGTTACTTGTAAGATGTGCAAAAGTGACATGACATGGCACGAGAGCACCACAGTAACGATCCAGCACCTGAAACGAAAACACGGAGTCATTGATGAGGAGGACGGGAGTTCAACAGCAGGGTAATGCTGCATTCATGTGCTATGGGAATTATGGTAAATACCAAACACTGACATGGAAAGCACACATGAACGCCCCCTCTTGTGGTATTTTCCACTGGGCAACTCGTAGAAAATTTTGATACACGAGTTGCCGAGATGAGATGAACTTTAACCTTTCAACATGGCGGCGAGCGTGGCATTCAATGTGTTAAGAAAATCTCTAGTCATGATCAGGAAATATTCAGCATTATTTACCTTTTGACTTTTGATAACTCATATTCCTGCTGCAGCTGATGAACAAGGCAATCTATAATTGTTTTAGCCAAATAACAGGCCTGATTCTGAATCTGGTCCACCATCTTTAATTTGTCAACAACAACAAAAGCATGTGAACACAACACACTGGTAAATACCACTTCCCAACTGGAAAATATCATCTTCCCATAGCACATGAACGCAGCATAAGTCACTATGACACCTATGTTTGTTCCGCTTTGAAGTGATGAAACGTAACGTTAACATCCCTCCAAAGCTCGTCTGGTGCTGGTGTTTGCTCGATGTCCAGCTTGACAAGCGAGCCTGAGTCAGGAGCATGTGGACATGCTCACATTTTTGCATTGCAATGCAAAGTGTCTGAGCAAAGGGAGTGAGAGAGAGCGAGTGTGTGTACCGTATGTGTGTGTGAGTTTGTGCAACTGTGAGTGTTTTCTGATTTGTATTTTTCTTTATTTTTTTATAATTTATTTATTGTTCTGACCACTCAGATCCCTTTAAAAAATATATACCTCTTTTTGTGCACTTTATTTTAAAAAAGCCTATACATTTTATTTATTATTATTATTATTATTTTTTTTTTATTTTATTTTTTATTTTTTACACTGCTCAGGGATGATCAAGGATCAACATGTTTTTGCACTTTTGCACTAAAGATTTTTTGCACTGAATTTTTTTTTTTTGAATAAAGGGTTGGAAATTAATGCTTTTTTGTTTGTTTTTTTATCCGATTCATCGATTAATCGAAAAAATAATCGACAGATTAATCGATTATTAAAATAATCGTTAGTTGCAGCCCTAGACGATATATATATATATATATATATATATATATATATATATATATATATATATATATACACACTGTAAAAAATGATTTGTTGTTTTAACTTAAAGTTAGTGCAAGGGTTGCCTTAAGGGCTGCCTTAAAATTTTGAGTTCACTGAAATTAATATAGTAAGTTCACAACAATTTAACTTACTATGTGAATTCCAGTGAACTCAAAATTTTAAGGCAGCCCTTGCACTAACTTTTTTAAGTCAAAACAACAAATATTTTTTTTACAGTGTATATGATGACCTGGTGACTTGTCCAGGGTGTACCCCGCCTTTCGCCCGTAGTCAGCTGGGATAGGCTCCAGCTTGCCTGCGACCCTGTAGAACAGGATAAAGTGGCTACAGATAATGAGATATTTTATATATATAACACGGATATAAAAAGTGTACACACCCCATTAAAATTATAGGTTTTTCTGATGTAAAAAAATGAGACCATGATAAATAATTTCACAATTTTCCCACCTTTAATGTGACCTATAACCTGTACAATTCAATTGAAAAACAAACAAATCTGTTAGCGGGGAAAACATGAAAAATAAAAAATAAAAAAACATACAATAAGTTGGTTGCGCAAGTGTGCATACCCTTAAACTAATACTTTGGTGAAGCACCTTTTGATTTAATTACAGCATTCAGTCTTTTTGGGTAGGAGTCTATCAGCCTACCACATCTAGACTAGGCAATATTTGTCCACTCTTCCTTGCAAAAGCACTCCAAATCTGTCAAATTGCAAGGGCATCTCTTGTGCACAGCCCTCTTCAGGTCACCCCACAAATTTTCAATTGGATTTAGGTCTGGGCTCTGGCTGGGCCATTCCAAAATGTTTTGGGGTCACTGTAATGCTGAAAGATGAAATTCCTCTTCATCTTCAGTTTTCTAGCAGACATCTGAAGGTTTTTGGCCAAAATTGACTGGTATTTAGAGCTGTTCATAATTCCCTCCACCTTGACTAAAGCCCCTGTTCCAGCTGAAGAAAAACAACCCCAAAACATGATGCAGCCACCACCATGCTTCACCATGGGTATGGTTTTCTTTTGGTGATTCACAGTGTTGTTTTTGCACCAAACATACCTTTTGGAATTGTAAAAAAGTTCAACCTTGGTTTCATCAGACCATAACACATTTTCCCACATGCTTTTGGGAGAGTTTATTTATTTATTTATTTTGCAAAATTTAGCCGGGCCTGGATGTTTTTCTTTGACCCTGCCTCAGTCCAGACATATGAAGAATACAGGAGATTGTTGTCACATGTAGTACACAGCCAGTACTTGCCAGAAATTCTTCCAGCTCCTTCAGTGTTGCTGTAGGCGTCTTAGCAGCCTCCCTGACCAGTTTTCATCTTGTCTTTTCATCAATTTTGGAGCAAAGTCCAGTTCTCGGTAATGTCACTGTTGTCCCAAGTTTTCTTCACTTCTTGATGACTGTCTTCACTGTGCTCCATGGCATATCTAATGCCGTGGAAATTTTTTTGTATCCTTCTCCTGACTGATATCTTTCAACAATAAGAACCCTTTGATGCTTTGTAAGCTCTCCGCGAACCATGGCTTTTGCTGGAGGATGCAACTGAGTAAATGTCTGAACTTTATTTGGGGTGAATGAGATTCATTTTAATTTATGGCAGGTGTGAACCCAAAACGACTGAATGCTGTAATTAAAGCAAAAGGTGCTTCACCAAAGTATTAGTTTAAGGGTGTGCACACTTATGCAACCAGCTTATTGTATGTTTTTTTTAATGTTTTTCCCCCGAACAGATTTGTTTGTTTTTCAATTGAATTGTACAGGTTATAGGTCACATTAAAGGTGTGAAAATTTTTTTAAATATTTATCGTGGTCTCATTTTTTTTTTTACATCAGAAAATCCTATCATTTTATCAGGGTGTGTACACTTTTTATATCCACTATATATCTCATCTCATCTCATTATGTCTAGGGGCTTTATCCTGTTCTACAGGGTTGCAGGCAAACTGGAGCCTATCCCAGCTGACTACGGGCGAAAGGCGGGGTACACCCTGGACAAGTCGCCAGGTCATCACAGGGCTGACACACAGAAACAGACAACCATTCACACTCACATTCACACCTACGGTCAATTTAGAGTCACCAGTTAACCTAACCTGCATGTCTTTGGACTGTGGGGGAAACCGGAGCACCCGGAAGAAACCCACGCGGACACGGGGAGAACATGCAAACTCCACACAGAAAGGCCCTCGCCGGCCACAGGGCTCAAACCCGGACCTTCTTGCTGTGAGGCGACAGCGCTAACCACTACACCACCGTGCTGCCCTTCCACTATATATATATATATATATATATATATATATATATATATACACAGTGGTGCTTGAAAGTTTGTGAACCCTTTAGAATTTTCTCTATTTCTGCATAAATATGACCTAAAACATCATCAGATTTTCACACAAGTCCTAAAAGTAGATAAAGAGAACCCAGTTAAACAAACAAGACAAAAATATTATACTTGGTCATTTATTAATTGAGGAAAATGATCCAATATTACATATCTGTGAGTGGCAAAAGTATGTGAACCTCTAGGATTAGCAGTTAATTTGAAGGTGAAATTAGAGTCAGGTGTTTTCACTCAATGGGATGACAATCAGGTGTGAGTGGGCACCCTGTTTTATTTAAAGAACAGGGATCTATCAAAGTCTGATCTTCACAACACATGTTTGTGGAAGTGTATCATGGCACGAACAAAGGAGATTTCTGAGGACCTCAGAAAAAGCGTTGTTGATGCTCATCAGGCTGGAAAAGGTTACAAAACCACCTCTAAAGAGTTTGGACTCCACCAATCCACAGTCAGACAGATTGTGTACAAATGGAGGAAATTCAAGACCATTGTTACCCTCCCCAGGAGTGGTCGACCAACAAAGATCACTCCAAGAACAAGGCGTGTCATAGTCGACGAGGTCACAAAGGACCCCAGGGTAACTTGTAAGCAACGGAAGGCCTCTCTCATATTGACTAATGTTAATGTTCACGAGTCCACCATCAGGAGAACACTGAACAACAATGGTGTGCATGGCATGGTTGCAAGGAGAAAGCCACTGCTCTCCAAAAAGAACATTGCTGCTCATCTGCAGTTTGCTAAAGATCATGTGGACAAGCCAGAAGGCTATTGGAAAAATGTTTTGTGGACGGATGAGACCAAAATAGAACTTTTTGGTTTAAATGAGAAGCGCTATGTTTGGAGAAAGGAAAACACTGCATTGCAGCATAAGAACCTTATCCCATTGGTGAAACATGGTGGTGGTAGTATCATGGTTTGGGCCTGTTTTGATGCATCTGGGCCAGGACGGCTTGCCATCATTGATGGAACAATTAATTCTGAATTATACCAGCAAATTCTAAAGGAAAATGTCAGGACATCTGTCCATGAACTGAATCTCGGAGAAGGTGAGTCATGCTGAAAGACAATGACCCTAAGCACACAAGTTGTTCTACCAAAGAATGGTTAAAAAAGAATAAAGTTAATGTTTTGGAATGGCCAAGTCAAAGTCCTGACCCCAATCCAATCGAAATGTTGTGGAAGGACCTGAACCGAGCAGTTCATGTGAGGAAACCCAACAACATCCCAGAGTTGAAGCTGTTCTGTACAGAGGAATGGGCTGAAATTCCTCCAAGCCGGTGTGCAGGACTGATCACCAGTTACCAGAAACATTTAGTTGCAGTTATTGCTGCACAAGGGGGTCACACCAGATACTGAAAGCAAAGGTTCACATACTTTTGCCACTCACAGATATGCAATATCGTATCATTTTCCTCAATAAATAAATAACCAAGTATTTTATTTTTGTCTCGTTTGTTTAACTGGGTTCTCTTTATCTACTTTTAGGACTTGTGTGAAAATCTGATGATGTTTTAGGTCATATTTATGCAGAAATATAGAAAATTCTAAAGGGTTCACAAACTTTCAAGCACCACTGTGTGTACACATATATATATATATATATATATATATATATATATATATATATGTGTGTGTATATATATATATATATATATATATATATATATATATCCATCCATCCATTATCTGTCGCCGCTTATCCTGTTCTACAGGGTCGCAGGTAAGCTGGAACCTATCCCAGCTATGGGCAAGAGGCAGGGTACACCCTGGACAAGTCACCAGGTTATCGCAGGGCTGACACAGAAAGAAACAACTATTCACACCTATGGTCAATTTAGAGCCACCAATTAATCTAACCTGCATGTCTTTGGACTGTGGGGGAAACCGGAGCACCCGGAGGAAACCCACGCAGACACAGGGAGAACATGCAAACTCCACACAGAAAGGCCCTCAGCGGCTGCTGAGCTTGAACCTAGGACCTTCTTGCTGTGAGGCGACAGTGCTAACCACTACACCACCATGCCATATTTTACATATATATAAAAATAAAATGTGTCTGTGTGTGTGTGTGTGTACGAGTATAGGGATGTGTAAACAGTCCTTGGGATTGTGTGTGCTTCTGTGTCTGACCTTGCTGATGTTACGAAACCTCTGGCTCTATAAATTGTGTTGAATGGCGACAATAAAAGAGCTGCAATGATCGATGAATCCCTCGCTTTCTTCTCATCTCATCTATAGTCCTGGAAAGCTTTAGTACCAAATACACAATGTGCTTGAATCATTGTGGATATTACTATAAATTTCACTTCCTTTCTTTAGGAGAAAAGTGCTAGCAGGATAAGTGCAAAAAAAGAAAGAAAATAATATACCCAGGACAACTGTTATCTTTTTTTTATATTATTTCTAGTTTAATAGGCTATTTCTGACTCCATTCTCAGCAGACCTTCATTCCTGACTTAGTTCATTGATGTAAATAATTAACATTGCTTTGCTAGCAGGACATCAATTTTCATGATGTGTACTTGTCTTTAAAAATAATTGAAAACCATGATGTAATAATAAACCTTGGGGTGCGGGTGGTTTAATGCAAGTACATTCAGAGAGAACTTCAAGCTGCATCTCAAACCAGACGACATACTAATGATGCCAATGGTATATTAAAACTATTAGTACAGTAACATGTTATCCATATATTTAAGGCTATAATCCCCGTACGGAATAACTTCATTATGCCCATCAATGTGACTCTCAAGTACCAGGTGAAAAAGAAAATAACCACAGTTGATCTAGATAACCAAAACATAGAACAGAGAACAAATCTGTCATTTCTGTTTGCTTCTGGTGTGTGTATTTTTATTACTTGATCTGTGTTCTCAGTGTGTTTTATGATCTCATTTGTGTGTTTGTTCTACAGACTGTCAAAAAACAAGCTGAATCATGTTCGAGATCTATCTAACACATGGAGGAATAAATATAGACACCAAGCCGAGCGTGATTCACTCACATGAAATACAAAAATAAAGAGGTGCTCCATTAAAATATATATTTTTTAAAAACCCTCTTGTTAGTCACCATCTGCCAATCATAGGTTCTTGAGCTCAAGCACAAATCAGGTGACTACTATCTATGCATCAGTCCTGAATCATTTTCAAAATTCACTTGAGCAGTTTGAGTCATTTGAACTCCACTGTAAGTGAATTAAACAGGGAGAGTTTACATTCAGTTGATTCACTACTCACAAAAAGAGTGACTTATTCATCCCTGTTTCAGGAATCACGAGCTAAGGAAAGCCACATGATAGATCTCGGATCGCAGATGTTCCAGAAGAACTTAAGTTAAACAGAGTCGCACAAGACCCTTAAATTAGCAACATGAATGAGATAAATATTCGATGACTCTGTTTATAATTATATGCCAAGCTGTTATGATACTAATCACTGCCCCATTAATAACCACACGGAAATGTATTTGATAGTGATGCAGTTTGATTGCTTGAGTAATTAGTGCTCATTGAGATAAACAGATGTCGCGTGAGTTAGAGAGAATGATGATCAGCAAAACAGAGATGGAAGTTTCCATTTATTCATGACGCATTGATTCATTTGCTGCTGAAGGGAGCCGTTTCACTTTGTGACTCATTAATGATCTCCCGGCTCAAGGTCGGATGATCGATGCTGACAGTCAGCACAGGTTTGAAGAGCTCACTGTAGGATGGTGAGAGACCCTCAGAGAGATATCCAGTCATCCAGGTAAGTAGGGAAATGCCAGCATGATTAATGTTAATTAATACGTTTTTTTTTTCCTTCTGAACTCTTTCTGTTGGCAGAGAGTAATTAGGATGTGTTTGTCTCAGAGGGAATGAGTGCACAAAGCTGCCTAGTCCCAACCTTACTAAATTCTTCACAGTTTTCTGGATGAGGATGCTCTACAACAGGAGTTTTACACACACATGCACACACAAACACACACACGCGCACATCCCACCGACTGCAAGTAAAATGAACAAACAAAGCAATAACTGCGGTGAATGTTATTTCCTTTGTTAATAGCATTTCAGTGTTCAAGCACTGGAGATGGTAACCAAAATGATGCTCTCTCAGACCTTTTAAATGGCTACAGATCTCCTTTTTGACAAAAAAAAAAAGGAACAGGTTCTTGAGCAGGTTCTGTTGAGGAGTCTTTGAATCTTGGTGCCAGCTAGGGGACAACTGGATCCTTTTTCAATTGCATTCTCCATTGCTTCAGTCTGCTTCCTCTCCAAATTCATGATGCAATGGTTCACACTGGAAAACCAGCTATATTTTAGTTCCAGATGGGAAGCAACTTTTCAGGTTCAGAACTGATTTATTTTTGGTTGAAATGCTCGTAACAGTTCAAAATTTGGTGCATGAACAAGAACAGAACCCATTCCCTGTTCGTGGAAAAGGGGTAACGTTGAAGGCAGAGTTTTGGCTTTTATCAGAGGTGGAGTAACCTGAACTGTCAAAGCTGTTGATATACTTTTGTCTTTTGCCTCAACTTAGCTCTGGGAAACAATATTTTCTGTCCTTATGTACAGTGTCTTGCAAAAGTATTCATCCCCCTTGGAGTTTGTCCTGTTTTGTCGCATTACAAGCTGGAATTAAAATTGATTTTGGGGGGGTTAGCACCATTTGATTTACACAACATGCCTACCACTTTAAAGGTGAAAATTGTTGTTTTATTTTGACACAAACAAGAAAAAATATGAAAAAAACAGAAAGCTGGAGTGTGCATGGGTATTCACCCCCCGAAGTCAATACTTTGTAGAGCCACCTTTTGCTGCAATTACAGCTGCAAGTCTCTTGGGGTATTAAGGCCAATTTATGCTGACAACCCAGTCCTCGCAGACGGTGTCGCAGATGGCGTCTGCGTAGCCCCCCCACCTTCGCAGATGCTCTGTGCGCACCTCCCAAAAATTGTGACCACCGCAGAAGCCTCGCAAACAGCACCGCAGACAAGAGGGCTCTGATTGGTCCACTCTACATCCGCTGTACACGCACTTCCGCTTCACTACTTTCCCGGTTTGTTTTGTTTTCACGACCGGCATTTTTAAAAACACGAGCGAAAATGGAGCAGCATGAAGAGCGGTTGATTGAGGAAGTACGTACATCTATACGACTCCAGTTCTAGTCATTATAAAAAAAAAAGTTCTAGTCATTATAAGTAACCGGAGGATAAACACTCCACTAACCACACCTACCAACTACTCCTAGCGACTTCGCGCCCCCTTGCGTTGTGCCGGTGAATAACATCACGCATGCCTATTCCCCCACTCAACAATAAATTACAACTGTCTGCGAAAAGCTATCTGCGAAAGCCTTGTCGCAAGAGCATGCAGAGGCCTTTAGCTTAGCACATCTAGCCACTGGGATTTTTGCCCATTCCTCAAGGCAAAACTGCTCCAACTCCTTCAAGTTAGATGGGTTGTGTTGGTGTACAGCAATCTTCAAGTTATTCCACAGATTCTCAATTGGATTGAGGTCTGAGCTTTGATTAGGCCATTGCAAGACATTTAAATGTTTCCCTTTAAACCACTCCAGTGTAGCTTTAGCAGTCTGTTTAGGGTCATTGTCCTGCTGGAATGTGAACCTTCATCCCAGTCTCAAGCCTCTGGCTGACTCAAACAGGTTTTCCTCCAGAATTGCCCTGTATTTAGTGCCATCCATCTTTCCTTCAATCTTGACCAGCTTTCCTGTCCCTGCAGATGAAAAATATCCCCACAGCATGATGCTGCCACCACCATACTTCACTGTAGGGATGGTGTTCTCAGGGTGATGGGTTTGCATCATGCATGGCATTTCCCCATGATGGACAAGAAGTTCAATTTTAGTCTCATCTGACCAGAGAATCTTTGTCCATGTGTTTGGGGAGTCTGCCACATACTGCTGGGCAAACTCCAAATGTGTTTTCTTTTTTTTTCTTTAAGTAATGGCTTTATTTTCTGGCCACTCTTCCATAAAGCCCTGCTCTGTGGAGTGTATGGCTTAAAGTGGTCCTATGGACAAATACCCCCATCTCCACTGTGGATCTTTGCAGCTCCTTCAGTGTTACCTTTGTTGTCTTTTTTGCATCTTTGATTAATGCCCTCCTTGCCTGGTCTGTGAGTTTTGGTGGGTGGCCTTCTCTTGTCAGGTTTGTAGTGGTGCCATATTCTTTCCATTTTGCTATCATGGATTTAATGATGCTCTGTGGGATATTCAAAGTTTGGGATATTTTTTATAACCCAACCCTGATCTATATTTCATCACAACTTTGTCTCCGACATGTTTGGAGTGCTCTTTGTTTCATGTTGCTTGCTTTGTAGTATTGCAGAGTCAGGGTCCTTCCAGAACAGATTGATTTATACAGACATCCTGTGACAGATCATGTGACACTTTGATTGCACACAGGTGGATTTTAATTAACTAAATATGTGACTTATGAAGTGAATTGGTTGGACCAGCTCTTATTTAGGGATTTCAGACAAAAGGGGGTGAATACCTATGCATACTCCAGATTTATGTTTTTTCATCTTAATTATTGTTTGTGTCACAATAAAAAAATTGCACCTTTAAAGTGGTAGTCATGTTGTGTAAATCAAATGGTGCTAACCCCTCAGAAATCCATTTTGATTCCAGCTTGTAATGCAACCAAACAGGACAAACACCAAGAGGGATGAATACTTTTGCAAGACACTGTACATCAAAAACAAATACCACTCAATGACATGATAAAGGAGCTGAAATGCATCTGTATGTACTGTACACATAACATTATTTATGTATATTGTTTGAATGTGTCAAGGATGTTGTTTGCATGTGTTGTTTGCTCAATGGGTTTCAGGTTGGGAGGAAGGGAGGGGGTTGCAAATCTAATGTAGACAGGGGGACAGGGTGGTGCATGTTACACCTGAGGTTCTTCAGAATGTCACTGTTCCTTCTATCTCCAGCATTGGCAGATGCGGAGGGTTGTATGGTCACTTTGAAGGACAATTTCCTCAGATGAAAAAAAATCTGATTCTGTGAACTGTGTAGCATTTGTCATAATGTCTTATTATGTGCAATTTCTCTCAAGCATCCCCATTGAGAAGAAGCTTTTCATCACACATGAATTGCTTATTAAAAAAAAAAAGTTTTATGAGCTATTCATATACCAGCTAACGCAGGTTGCCATGGCAAGCCAAATGGACAGTAACCCAAGGCTGAGGATGTGAACATTAACATGCCTCAGTGTTCCAGACTTGATGTTCCAGGTGTAGGTACAGCACATCTCCACAAATACATTTCCCATAGTTCCCTCACTTCCTGCCCCAGATGATATCCATTTAATCTCGTCTTACACTGCACCATGTAGATCATGATGCAATCTCGCCCATAAAATGGGGGAGCTAGTGAAGTTCATTCTCTTTGGCTTTTTGAACTGGTGCGATCAAGACGCGCCTTGTTTTCCGGCTTCCTCTCTTTGCCTCACACCCTCTGACTGGCACTCTCTGACCATGTGCTCTCTGCTTCCAGTTATCTACTTGGACTGGTGAGCTCAGATGCACCGCCCTCTCTCTGATCGACATGCCATCAGTATTACAAAGTAGACACTGCAAAATGGAAGCGAAGAACAAAGGGACAAACGTGTGGTTGTACAAGCCACTGGCCACTGTTGAAAAGCTCCCTCCACGTCTTCAACAAACAAACTTCTGACCAAGAACCTTCTGGATCATGAGATCCCACCTAGAAAGGACTTTTGCAACACAGCAAAGCTGATTTAAACTACATTGAAACGGGTCTGCTTTTCTAGCAGAGTACACCGAACGGAGAATCACTGACGAACTCCTTCAGTGCTACCACCTGAGAGTGGTCCCAAGTAAGGCTGGCATTTTAAGCAATGTTAGTTGTAGATTGATTAGTTTATGTCTCATCTCATCTCATCTCATCTCATTATCTCTAGCCGCTTTATCCTTCTACAGGGTCGCAGGCAAGCTGGAGCCTATCCCAGCTGACTACAGGCAAAAGGCGGGGTACACCCTGGACAAGTCACCAGGTCATCACAGGGCTGATACATAGACACAGACAACCATTCACACTCACACCTACGGTCAATTTAGAGCCACCAATTAACCTAACCTGCATGTCTTTGGACTGTGGGGGAAACTGGAGCACCCGGAGGAAACCCACGCGGACACGGGGAGAACATGCAAACTCCGCACAGAAAGGCCCTCGCTGGCCATGGGGCTCGAACCCAGAACCTTCTTGCTGTGAGGTGACAGCGCTAACCACTACACCACCGTGTCACCCCTAGTTTATGTCAAAAGTGCTATTTAAACCTAAGGTTGTTTGAAGTGTGCACACAATAATCACCTAGCTTTGGTTTGATCATATGTTATTGTATTTCTCAGTTTTACTCTGGTAGAAAGATTTTGTATGCCTTATCTCTTCTTATTTCTCTCTCTAACATCTTACCACACACACTACTGACTTCTTGCTGTGTCGCCTCACAGCAAGAAGGTCCGGGTTCGAGCCCAGTGGCCAGCGAGGGCCTTTCTGTGTGGAGTTTGCATGTTCTCCCCATGTCTGCGTGGGTTTCCTCTGGGTGCTCCGGTTTCCCCCACAGTCCAAAGACATGCAGGTTAGGTTAACTGGTGACTCTAAATTGACCATAGGTGTGAATGGTTGTCTGTGTCTGTGTGTCAGCCCTGTGATGACCTGGCGACTTGTCCAGGGTGTACCCCGCCTTTCGCCCGTAGTCAGCTGGGATAGGCTCCAGCTTCCCTGCGACCCTGTGGAACAGGATAAAGTGGCTACAGATAATGAGAATATTAAAATGTCTCCGTAACAAGTGCATTGTTAATTATGTTAAACGTTGATTCTGTCTTCCGTGTCTGTTTCGTGCGTGTGGCTCTGAGACCAAGAACACAAAACCGAATGAGCATGCGACTCGGCAGAGGAACGCAGTGCAGGAAACACAGGGTTTCCATGGTAACCATCAGCACACTTTCATGAAGCTGTTAAATTGACATTTTCAAAGCAGCGCAGTTGTAGCCTGCCTTGTTTGTGATTTTAAAAATAAATCATTCGATAAGCCAAAGCAATAGAGTGGAAAGTTTCAACTTATGTTTGCCTTGGATAACTTTGCCTAAAACATGGTGGTGTATACTGATTTTTTTTTTCCCAGAATTTTTTTTTTTGTGTGTAGGTGTAACGAATGCCAGATTGTTAATGTATCTTAGTTCCACAGGCTACATGGTTAGGGTATCTTTTGACCTCATTGCTTGGGCCAGATCAAACCATTAAACAAGCTTAAACTCTTCTTACTCTTGCCACATACATGATTTTTTTTTTTTCAAAACTGATGATATTCAGTACAAACACCATTAAAGGTAATTTCAGGAATAGATCTCTTGTGTGACGTGTAATTCACCCCGCTCATTTAAATATGGTGAAAATGTTTCGGCGCGTGCTTTGCACATCACGGACCTCGGGGTGTGGTGTATCTGATTGAGCGTTCGGTGCTCAACTATGTTAGCCTGCGGCACTCCAGGTGCTGTCAATGATTGCTCATGCTTGTTGTTGTTGAGCTGCAACTAAAGAGAGCACAAGAAGTTACCTCGCCTCCATGTACATTATTTATTAATATAGTTCTAGTGACTCACAGTCCGGTCTGAGACAGACATACAGTAAGACAATATAAAGAACTACAACACAGTGATTTTAAAATGCTGCTCCGGCCCTGTTCAGATCCTCCAGGATGTTGCGATTTGCAACGTCAATGCAAATTCAACCAATCCCCGTGAATTCAGGGTGGTGTTGCAATTATATCCAATCACCGCAACTTTCCCGCAAATTTGACCAATTGTTGGCGTCGTCTTGAGGTGACGTCGACAAACTACCTTCCGCCTTACTTCCAGTGTTGCCAGATTGGGTGGTTTCAAGTGCATTTTGGCGGGTTTTGAACATATTTTGGGCTGGAAAACGTCAGCAGTATCTTGCAACACTGCTTACTTCCATGTTTCCATTCAAGAGAAGCAGCATGTGCGAGTCAGTGTTTATATAGGCTTAAATTCTGTTACTGAAAGTGTGTTCCCATACGAAAAAGAACAGTAAAGAACTTATAAGAATTTACCACTGTCGTAGTAGTAAATCCTTATAAATATAAGGATAAATCCTTACAAGGATTTATAAATAAATATATATGCCATGTATGATTTACTCCTGAAAGTGGCCCATTTTGCATTTTCCTCATACAAATTTTTTATGAAAATCTAGTATGCATGAAGTGAACATTGTGCATGGTTTTTACAGATAATGTGTATGATGAATTACACTGTCTTTGTATGCTTCATGTAATGTTTGTAGTTTTAAATTATATTTTACAGTTTAAAATGTACATGCCTTTTATATGTAAATCCAACATGGATTTACATATAAAAGGCATATACATTTTAAACTGTAAAATATAATTTAAAACTACAAACATTACATGAAGCATACAAAGATGGTGTAATTCATCATACACATTATCTGTAAAAACCATGCACAATGTTCACTTCATACATACTAGATTTTCATAAAAAATTTGTATGAGGAAAATGCAAAATGGGCCACTTTCAGGAGTAAATCATACATGGCATATATATTTATTTATAAATCCTTATAAGGATTTATCCTTATATTTATAAGGATTTACTACTAAGACAGTGGTAAACTCTTATAAGTTCTTTACTGTTCTTTTTCGTATGGGTTATGTTTACAGTGAAGGACTGTGTGCACTTTACATTATTTTTTTTTTTTACTTAATACAAGAAATTAATGGATGCCAACATTTTTGCTAAAATGGTATTTTATTTTCCATTGTTTAGGCAGCTTCAGCATCATACTGTGAGATTCTGTTCAAATTGTTTTTTCTTCTTCTATGAAGCCTGAGCCATTTATTTTATTAGTTTATAATTATTGTTTAATTTAGTCTTCAGGAGAGACTGCCTGCACACAGGACTAGTATTAATAGTTTTTTTTTCTTACATGAAAGCTGAGGCGTTTATATTCTATTTTAAGGTAACTTCATGTTGTGCTGTGAGGTTCTATGCACTTTAACTTTTGAACCAACAGGTGCATTTGGATAAGTAAAGCCTATTTTTCTGCATTTTTGTAGTCCTGGTAATCTTTTGTATTGGTAAAGTTGTTTATAGGACCATTTCTCAGTGTCTTTGTTCTTTTAATCAATAGTTTTTCAGTAATAACTTTGATATTTAACATATCACTCAATTTTAATCACAAAAAGAGAAAATAGCAACAATTTCTTGCAACTTTCACTTCCTCCCACAATGTAATCGCAACAAAAACCTAAAAAACACCGCAACTTTCAGTGCAATTTTTTGGAAAACCCCCCACAACATCAGACATTTTAGCCCACAACAATCACAAAAAAGGCCCACAAAATCCTGGGGGGACTGCCTGTTCATCTCTGCCCCTTTTTCCCTGAGCAGCAGGGTTTGAAACTCCAGCGATATGCTGCCACATAGTGCGCTAGTCAGTCATTAGCATCTTTGTTGCTTCGTTCATTAACCACAGGTTACCATATCACTGATTTTATCTGAGACGTTAAAGTATGTTCTCAACAATTCTAACATGTTGTCAGAATGTTTATGCAGGTGGTCATGGGAGTTGTAGGCGTGTAATATTACATTGCAATGCGTTTATTATATCAGATGCCTTCAGAGAAAACTACAATTAAAATATATTGTCATACCACAGAATAAACCACCCGCCAAAGTGGCTAGTGGGACTAAAGTCATTACCCGCCAAAGCTGAATTTTACCCGCATTTGGCAGGTGGACGGGTGCTAATGTAAAGCCATGATATATATATATATATATATATATATATATATATATATATGGTGTTCCAGGCATGTCCCCCCCAGGAGGAGGCCCCGGGGAAGACCCAGGGCACGCTGGAGGGACTATGTCTCTCGGCTGGCCTGGGAACGCCTCGGTCTTCTTCCCGAGGAGCTGGCCAAGGTGTCTGGGGAAAGGGAAGTTTGGGCTTCCATGCTCAGACTGCTGCCTCCGCGACCCGACCCCGGATAACCAGAAGAAGACGAGACGAGACGAGGTACATTCACTGATACTAGCAGCAGTTTAACAAATCAAGGCACAAAAATGGTGATATGAGGTAATAAGTTTATTTAGTCAAGTCAAGTCAACTTTATTGTCAAATATGCTATACATGCTCAACATACAGCACAGATGAAATATCAGTCCTCTCTGACCCATGGTGCAAACAGGCAATGCAATAAATAAAAATTGAATAATTGAAAAAAACAAACAATATAAACAGTATAAACACTCTTAATAGGAACTAGACATAGACTAAACACTCAAACAATATAAACAGTATAAATAAACAGTATAAACACTAGATAAGAACAAGACATAGACTAAACACTCAGACAATATAAACAGTGTAAACACTAGATAAGAACTACACACAGACTAAACACTCAAACAGACAATATAAACAGTATAAACACTCTACGTCTAGTTCATATCTAAAGTTCCAAAGTTTTAGCAGATTGAGGTGGTAAATCTGTACTGCCCCGCCCCTGTCCGTTCGCCTCACCTCATAGTCGATGTCCCCGACTCGCCGTGTGACTTCAAAGGGTCCTTGCCACTTGGCGATCAATTTGGAGCTCGACGTGGGCAACAGCACGAGTACTTTATCTCCCGGTGCGAACTCCCTAAGGCGCATACCCCTGTTGTGCAGGCGGACTTGCCATTCTTGGGCCTGCCACAAATTCTCCTGGGTTAGGTGTGTGAGTGTGTGAAGTTTTGCGTGCAGGTCAATAACGTATTGGATTTCGTTTTTGCTCGTTGAAGGTCCCTCCTCCCAATTTTCCCGCAGAACATCTAGGATGCCCCGTGGTTTACGCCCATATAATAATTAGAATGGGGAGAACCCCGTGGAGGCTTGTGGGACCTCTCGCACTGCGAATAACAGGGGTTCGAGCCATTTTATCCCAGTTGCGTGCGTCCTCGCTTACGAATTTTTTAATTATATTTTTAAGGGTGCGATTAAACCATTCAACTAAGCCGTCCGTTTGTAGGTGATAAATGCTGGTGCGGATCGGCTTAATTCCCAGTAACCCATACAGTTCGCGTATAAACGTAACATACATAAACATACATAAACGTAGTGCCTTGATCAGTCAGAATCTCTTTCGGGATTCCGACTCGGGAGATGACGTGGAAGAGCGCTTCCGCAATACTGCGTGCTGAGATATTGCGAAGAGGCACTGCTTCCGGGTATTGCGTTGTATAGTTCACCAGAACTCAAATAAAGCAATACCCTCGTGTTGACCGATCTAATGGCCCAACAAGATCTATCCCAATTCTTTCGAACAGGGTCTCGATTAATGGTAGAGGGCGCAAAGGCACTTTTGGAATGGCCGCTGGATTTACTAACTGGCATTCACGGCACGCCGTACACCACCTACAGACATCGCCGCGAATCCCTGGCCAATAGAACCGGGCCATTATTCGGGCTAGTGTCTTATCCTGCCCCAAGTGTCCAGCCATGGGATTAAAGTGAGCCGCCTGGAATACCAATTCCCGGTGGTTCTTTGGGATCAAAAGTTGCGGAATCGTTTCCTTAGTCTGAGTGTCCTGCGTCGCTCAGTATAATCTATCCTTCATAATGGAGAAATAGGGGAAGGACAGGGTGGCGTTTGGCTGGAGCATTTGACCATCGATTACTCTCACTTGGTCAAATGCATGCTGCAGAGTCTCGTCTCGCGACTGCTCTAAAGGGAAATCCATGAGGGATTCCCTGAGAGAGGGAGGAGGAGCCTGCTGCTCCTCACTCTGCTGCGGAGATGATGTAGATGGCTCTGTGACAGCTGCTCCCACCAATGCCACACCAGGATCTCCCCCTGCTAAATTACGGCAGGACCCACACTTCACTAAATGACTCATTAATTCCCGAAATCCCAGCAAATCAGTCCCCAAAATTATTGAGTGGGTAAGGCAAGGATTAACCGCTGCCTTTACACTAAATTTTTCCCCTTGAAATAGAATGTGGACTGACACTAAAGGGTAGTTGTGAACATCCCCGTGCACACACAACACCTTCACCAATTGTGCTCCCCCCAATGTCTTGTCTTGCACCAGGCTTTGGTGGATTGAGGTCTGATTACAGCCAGAGTCCACCAAAGCCTGATATGTATCCCCTTGGACACTCATCGGTATGCGATACACTCCGGCCCGATCGAGGGCGGTTCCTGGCATGTTGGGGATCCGGACCACCGCGGCCACCTCCCTGGCCGAGCACTGATGCTGGAGGTGCCCCGGCTCCCCACAGCGCCAGCAAACCGGCTCGGGCTCTCTTTCTGCACCAGCGCTCTGGGGCTCACTCACCTGAGGGGGGGGAGAGACAAACACGGAAACGGGAGGGCACCGCAGGGGCGGCGGGCCGGCTGGGGTGGAGCTGGCCCCCGCCTCCTCAGTGGGGGAACGGGGTGAGGAGGAGACACAGAAGGGGAGGGGGAGAGAGAGAGGAGAAGAGGAGATCTGCGATCCTGCCGTGGGAACAGCCACCAAATGGTCCTCCGCCAACTCGATGGCCTGATCCAGCGACGCCGGGCGATGGCACTGGACCCACTCCACGGTCCCTTCAGGAAGTCGGGCGATGAACTGCTCCAGTGCCACCAGATCGACGATTCCCTCAGCGTCACGGTTGTCAGCCCTCAGCCACCGCCGGCAGGTGTCCTGGAGTTGCTGGCCAAACGTGAATGGGCAGCCGACCTCCTCGAGGCATAGAGCGCGGAAGTGCTGGCGTTGTTGTTCTGGGTTGCACCCCACACGCTGGAGGACAGCCCGGCGCAGGTCCACGTAGACCAGCCGGCTGTCGGTGGGGAGCTGTAGCGCGGCCAGCTGCGCCTTGCCCATTAGCAGGGGGAAGAGGCGCGCCATGCACTGTTCCACCGGCCAGCCCCAGGCCTCTGCTGCTTGCTCGAAGAATGCTAGGAAGGCCTCGGGGTCGTCGTGCGGGCCCATCTTCATTAGGGTGAGGCGGGGAGGGCCCGCAGCAGTGGAGGTGGTGGACCCCGCCAACGTGAGGAGGTGCTGGAATGCCTGACGATCTTCCTGTTGCTCCAGCACCAGGGCCTCGAACCTTTGCACTTGCTCCTTTCGGAGGTCGACCAGCGCCTGGTGCTGGCTCTGTTGGGCCGTGGCTAGGGCATGGATCAGGTCTGTGAAGGGGGAGGACTCCATGGGGCTGTTCTTCTCTGTGCTCCTGTCCCGGGATTCAGCACCACTGTAGTACTTAGAGCGGGTGCGTGGAGCAGAGAAGTACGGCAGGCCAGAACTGAGTTACAAAAACTCTTTATTGTGACACTTTTCAGTCGTCCACAAACTCCCAGCCACACAGCCACGCACACACACATCAGTTGTCTGGTTGGGGTGAGAGCTCCTGTCCTCTGTTTTCTCTCTCTCCTTTTATAGGGCGCGGTCACTGGGGAAGACACACAAACACAGGTTAACTAACATCAGGTGTAGTGATTCTGCCACTTACCTTCCTTGATGCCACCTTCCGTTCACAGACCGACACTTGACCACGCCCCCACTGCCACAATATTCTAAAGTTAGCTAGTTAAAATAAGTAATGCAATCATCAGTGTGAAAGTTGTTTGCTTGTTTGTTCTATTTTACATACACTCACTAGGTGCATCAACAATCTTTGGTACGTCCATCTGAGTGTTATTTTTATTTCTTTGTACTGTTTCTATAGATGTATAACGAGAGGGCATATACTGTATGACAGAATAAGATGAAATGGGCTTTGTCGCTTGTTGCCATCAGTGAAATCATGATGGACTGCTAGCTGTAGAAAAAGCACACAATCACACAGTTGTGACTACCTTTAGCAAGTTTAAATAATAAACAAATAAGGAAGAAGAAAATTGTGTGGAAAAAGGTGTTATAATAAGGATCCAGCTATGTTGCTGACATTTTGACATATTTTCACTCCAGCTCACAGGCGGTCCTGATTAACTGGACCTAAATAATTTACGATTCCATTGAACACGTTTCACCACACTCTTCGACTTTCACTTTAGTCATAAATAATACAAAACTGTTCAATGAACATTGAATGCGATCTCTGTGAAGTTCCTGCTATTAATACTAATCAGCCAACTGCTTGCTGTATGTTTCTCACACGGTTTGTGCAGTGATGCATTTGTTTACTTTTCATTTTTTAATGTTGTGCCCATTAAAACAAATGCTTTTCATATGGAGGTTTCATTTCATGACAGAAGATGATGATGGATGGACAAAGATGGGTCCTTTTTCAGGTTTTTGTTGTCCCCAGATCAGAGCTGCGATTACACAACACATCAGTTTATGTAGTTTACCATGACAGCATCGTGGAACACCATCGGTTGTGGAGTTGTTGCTTCTTTGAATGCCGTGCTCATCTTTTTAAAATGCAGCTGAAAGCGTCTGAGGCACTTCATGCCTGGGCACAGCTTAATTATAGGAAGCTACAGAGGAACGCTCTACTCATCAATCACATCTTTTGTTTTGTTATGACAATAATGCTAATGCAGCTAAAAAATGAATAAGTGTAAGGTGGGGTTTAAGGTGGCTGAGGGATTTAAAGAAGATACGCAGAACCTTTATTTTTAAATAAATTTCTGAGTGGATAGCATCTCCATCATTGATTCTTGTATGCTGCATAAATGGGAATAAAAAATATATATTTTTGAGAGTTAAAATTGACTGCAAAGTTGGCATTCGAGCTGCCCCACTGGGCTAGCCATGCCTGAGTGCGTGACGTCACTACAGTAACTGGTTTTAAAGCTCATAGGCAATGGTTTTAATTTTATGCACATTTGAAACTTTATACAGTGGTGCTTGAAAGTTTGTGAACCCTTTAGAATTGTCTATATTGCTGCATAAATATGATCTAAAACATCATCAGATTTTCACACAAGTTCTAAAAGTAGATAAAGAGAACCCAGTTAAACAAATGAGACAAAAATATTACACTTGGTCATTTATTTATTGAGGAAAATGATCCAATATTACATATCTGTGAGTTGCAAAAGTATGTGAACCTCTAGGATGAGCAGTTAATTTGAAGGTGAAATTCGAGACAGGTGTTTTCAATCAATGGGATGACAATCAGGTGTGAGTGGGCACCCTGTTTTATTTAAAGAACAGGGATCTATCAAAGTCTGATCTTCACAACACATGTTTGTGGAAGTGTATCATGGCACGAACAAAGGAGATTTCTGAGGACCTCAGAAAAAGCATTGTTGATGCTCATCAGGTTGGAAAAGGTTACAAAACCATCTCTAAAGAGTATGGACTCCACCAATCCACAGTCAGACAGATTGTGTACAAATGGAGGAAATTCAAGACCATTGTTACCCTCCCCAGGAGTGGTCAAGCAACAAAGATCACTCCAAGAGCAAGGCGTGTAATTGTCAGCGAGGTCACAAAGGACCCCAGGGTAACTTCTAAGCAACTGAAGGCCTCTTTCACATTGGCTAATGTTAATGTTCGTGAGTCCACCATCAGAAAAACACTGAACAACAATGATGTGCATGTCAGGGTTGCAAGGAGAAAGCCACTGCTCTCCAAAAAGAACATTGCTGCTGGTCTGCAGTTTGCTACAGATCATGTGGACAAGCCAGAAGGCTATTGGAAAAATGTTTTGTGGATGGATGAGACTAAAATAGAACTTTTTGGTTTCAATGAGAAGTGTTATGTTTGGAGAAAGGAAAACACTGCATTCCAGCATAAGAACCTTATCCCATCTGTGAAACATGTTGGTGGTAGTATCATGGTTTTGACCTGCTTTGCTGCATCTGGGCCAGGACGGCTTGCCATCATTGATGGAACAATGAATTCTGAATTATACCAGCGAATTCTGAAGGAAAATGTCAGGGCATTTGTCCATGAACTGAATCTCAAGAGAAGGTGGGTCATGCAGCAAGACAATGACCCTAAGTACACAAGTCATTCTACCAAATAATGGTTAAAGAAGAATAAAGTTAATGTTTTGGAATGGCCAAGTCAAAGTCCTGACCTTAATCCAATTGAAATGTTGTGGAAGGACCTGAAGCAAGCAATTCATGTGAGGAAACCCACCAACATCCCAGAGTTGAAGCTGTTCTATATGGAGGAATGGGTTAAAATTCCTCCAAGGCGGTGTGCAGGACTGATCAACAGTTACCAGAAATGTTTAGTTGCAGTTATTGCTGCACAAGGGGGTCACACCAGATACTGAAAGCAAAGGTTCACATACTTTTGCAACTCACAGATATGTAATATTGGATAATTTTCCTCAATAAATAAATGACCAAGTATAATATTTTTGTCTCATTTGTTTAACTGGGTTCTCTTTATCTACTTTTAGGACTTGTGTGAAAATCTGATGATGTTTTAGGTCATATTTATGCATAAATATAGAAAATTCTAAAGTGTTCACAAACTTTCAAGCACCACTGTATGTTAAAAAACCCTCTGTAATTTTCTTCTGGTCCCAAGAAGTATTGTTAATAAGTAATAATTAAAATAAGTTAGCGTGGATCATGGTGAATTTCTGTTTGGCTATTTTCGTGACCACTCAGCGCGTGATGTCATTTAAGCCAAACAAACCGCTTGAGTTGAGTCCACTTCTGTTTACTTACATTGCCTTTCAGCTTGAGTGCAGACGTGCGTTCAGGAATTTCCAAAGAAAAACCATGCCTTATTGTTGTGCAGTGAACTGTAACAACGGGACCGGTTCAGGAAGAAGTTTTTACCTTTTTTCCGAGAGAGGAGAATAGGCAGGGAGTGTGGATTGGCTTTTTCCAGAAGAGGAGAAGAGGCGGAGCGAGTGGGTTGGCTTTTTCCGGAAGAGGAGAAGAGGCGGAGTGAGAGGGTTGGCTTTTTCTGATAAAGGAGAAGAGGCGGAGCGAGTGGGTTGGCTTTTTCCGAAAAAGGAGAAGAGGCGGAGTGAGAGGGTTGGCTTTTTCTGATAAAGGAGAAGAGGTGGAGCGAGTGGGTTGGCTTTTTCCGAAAGAGGAGACGAGGCAGAGAAAGTGGATTGTGCACGTGAAGCCAGAGGGTTGTTTTTTTCCCGGAAGAGGAGACGAGGCAGAGAGAGTGGATTGTGCGTGTGAAGCCAGAGGGTTGTTTCTTCCAGAAGAGGAGACGAGGCAGAGAGAGTGGATTGTGCGCATGAAGCCAAAGGGTTGTTTTTTCCGGAAGAGGAGAAGAGGCAGAGAGAGTGGATTGTGTGCGTGAAGCCAGAAGGTTGGCTTTTTCCAGAAGAGGAGAAGAGGTGGAGCGAGTGGATTGTGTGCGTGAAACAAAATCAAGCAGTCAAAGAAGAAACGGAGCAGCAATGCTCAAGCTAAAAGGAGAAGATTGGAGGTAAACATTTTTACTTTTGCTTGCAATTGACAAGTCAAGAATCCTGAGGGATCCTGTACAATCATTGTGGAAATGAGACAAAGGGATATTTCCTAGCTTAGAGTAGGCTATAAATAGTATAATGCCGCAGATGACAGGCTAATGTGGCCTACCGGCGCACTGTCAAGTAATCGTTACCTATATCCACTAGGGAGGGCGGTTTAATTATTCTTCAAAAGGTCTCTTATTTAGTATTATAACGAAAGTAGGAATTTATCATAACTACCAGGATAAATTGTTTGGGCGTGAGTCTTGTTGAGGTCCGGGGTCACCGCGATCAGAGTCAGCTGAGGCGCTGTCCAATTCTGAGGTAGCACGGTCAAACCAGTGAGCCACATTCACCGATTGCTTCACAGCAGCCATAGGTTCATACATATATGGTTTCACCTCTTGATATTCAATTTGGAGAGTTCCTACTTCAAAATCGCTATCGCTTTCAGACATTTTACACAACCTCTCATGACCAAAGTCTGTACACATGTGTTCGGTTCACAGTTAAACACAGAGCTGCTCCCAGTCTGTTTGGCTTAAATGACGTCACGATGACTGTCCCCTGGCGGTGAAAGTGTGCATAAGTGAGATGTAAACAAACCTTTGGAAATTGGGCAAAACAGTATATTTTAACCATTTTATTAAATTTCAGGGTGCAAATTAGACACTAGGAAGATTGAGAAACTATAACAAGCTGTCCTCTGACATGTTTACCTGTTCTCTCTCTTTCCTGATCACATCCCACCCTCCTGCCTTCACTGACAGTCCCTGTGAGACTCACTTCCAGGGATTAGCTGATGAAGCTGTGTGTGTTTGTGGAAGTCTGTGTGTGTGGTTAAGAATCAAGGCTCTATCTGTTATAATGCACTGTGTATGCTCTTGTGGTATCACTGACCACTTAAAATTCAAACGGGGTCTGTACTAATGAATGGCCTCTGCTTTCCGGGCTCTCAGGGCTGTCATGGATAATAGTGATGAGGTGAAGGAGTGCAGGAATGGAGGGAACCTTGCAGTCACAGATACACATCTAAACACCAGCCTCGTTCTTGCATCATCTCATCCATAAAGCAGGCATTCAAACAGGCTTCAGGTTTCTTAAAGCTGCCATGTGCTTCAGCTTAGAAATAATTTATTATTTATATACACATTAGCGTTCATTTTCACATCAGGTCCATTTTTTTGTTTGTTTGTTATTTTAATCTTTTCCATCCATAATCCATAACCGCTTATCCTGTGTAGGGTTGTGGGCAAGCTGGAGCCTATCCCAACTGACTATGGGCAAGAGGCAGGGTACACCCTGGGCAAGTCGCCAGGTCATTGCAGGGCTGACACATAGAGACAAATAACAATTTACACCTATGATCAATTTAGAGCCACCAATTAACCTAACCTGCATGTCTTTGGACCGTGGGGGAAACCAGAGCACCCAGAGGAAACCCATACAGACACAGGGAGAACATGCAAACTCCATACCGAAGGGCCACTGAGCTCGAATCCAGAACCTTCTTGCTGTGAGGCAACAGTGATAACCACTAACACCACCGTGCCACCCTGCTTTTATCTTTTGATCTGTAATCATCACAAATTGCCTTGTAGTGGATATGTACAGTAAATCAGGCCCAGAACACTTCACCTGAATGTTATTTTCCTTTTTCTGTTTATATGATCTCTGTTTATATAAATATTGTGTTCATTCTTGTTCATCTCGATGTTTGTTTTACTGGAGTTCTACGGCTGGAAACATCTTACTGGTGAGAGGTTAAAGAAGAATGGCTAGAAAGGTTCAAGGTGAAAGAAAATCTAAATGAAATAACAACTCATTACAACCATGGTGAGCAGAGCAGCATCTCAGTACAGTCAAGTCTACAGAGAATGTTGTAGTAGATGCAGTAGGTTGACCTCAGTTGTCAATGAAATGTTTAAAACCACAGTTAAATAACTAACTTTAAGAGGTCAGTGTTGTTAGTATATTTTTCTGGGCATTTTTTAAAGTAAAAAAAAAGAAAGCACAGTTAAAATGTGCAATAGTGTCTTGTATCTTAATTTCCAAAAACGAAGAGGAAGTGTACTCTATTACAAATGGTTTACTATGAATCTATGGTTTTATTCAATCAAGGCCAATTTGTGAGAGGGCTAAAAGAAAATAGCTGGAGTTGTTGGTAGATTGAGTTGTCAGTAGATTGGTATGGATCATAAAGTTCATGCGATTAATTTGGCTTTAAAATTTGCAGAGTAATTCGCACTCTGTTGTCAACGACAAATATTTCTGGCTGTTGCTTGGGACCAACAAAGCCTATCGGAAACTGTTTATCTTGACAGGCTAATTGAAATGTCTCGATTCATTATATGAGACGGGCGTCCACTGTGTCAGATGGAAAATTGGAATATCAAACACACCGGATCAACTCTCTCTCACTCTCTCTCTCTCTCTCTCTTTAAGGACTTGACAGGAAATGGCTGTGGGAAATTTCCATCAAAACCTGATCACATAATTTAATTTATTAAAACAGATGCTCAGGATGGCCTTCACTGTCACCTTTCCAATCACACACCATTGACTCATCATTCCTGAAACACATTACTACAGGAAACTAATGTCAGCATAATGGGACAAACATTGGTATGGTTGACTTTGAAGACATCTCTGCATGATTAGGTATGGTTTGCATCATTTAGCTAAACTGGGATACTCAGATCGATGACCACATGAAGGCATTTCCAGATTTATCTGCTCAAATTTGATACATTCCAACCATTGAAAAGGCATGTTTAGTTGAGTGATTTGACAGCATTTTCAAGCATATACATCTGATACGGCTCTAGGGAGTAATTTCATTATACATGTGATTGGTGTCATGGCAAGCTGACCCACCTTGACATGCAGTTAACATTTGCATTTTCTACAGTGAAAAGGAAGCTTTAGAAGGCTTTGGTACTTTCAGACAAAAGTAGTGAGGTAGTGGACATTTTTTAATTGTGGTGAAACCGGGTCTTTGCAGCTAGAGGTCATATGCTTGGATACCGCTTAGCAACACAAACGTGGCCGGCGAGTGTTCAGGTAAACAAAACCCTCAGGAAGGTCAAGCACAAACATTTCAGCAGTTTATAGCATTGAATCTCTTTACTTTTCCATAATAATTGTCAACATAGTTTTCTAAGTTTACTTTATGCTCATTTTTACAGGAAAAATATTTTATTGCAAAGGCATTGACTTTTAATGGATGGTGTTTGGAACTTCGCGGCCAAACAACATGGCGACTTTGTAAGGTACATACACCAAAATAAATAAATAAATAAAAACCTTGTAAAAGCACTTATTGCAATCCTAACACCTCAAACAGCTCCATAATAATAATTTCCAAGGTATTTAATTGTCTTTGTAAGGTTTGGCTCAATCTGGAAGATATAAATGAACAATTTACCGCAATGATGCATACATGTCAACCCCTTTGGGCGTCCACCTGTAGTATCAGAGGAAGAAATCCATAAAATCAACATAAAATCCTTATAGCCTTCGAATCGCACCAAACTTTTATTTTGATGTACATTTGTACAATACACATTTACTGCTATCCTATTGTTCATAGGGTAGGCTGCTCCCACTCCAAAGGAAAATACTTTTTACAGACTCAGGGAGAACACTCAAATTCCACTGTCTGTGCACTGTCAGTCAAAGTGTAGGCTGATCCCATTTCAATGGGATACTTTTCACAGAGACCATTTTTGTCCACAGCCAACTTTTCATATAGCCAGAGAAAGCACTCAAACTTCACCATTTTTGTCCACAGTCAGTCATGTTTACATATGATCTTGATTATAATCACTGGCAGCCTTCTTTGCCAGCTGTAACTGCCTTTCTGTGGGGGTGATGTCACAACAGAAGTCTGTGTTCAGTTTGCATTGCAGTAGTGCAGTAAGGGTGTCTGTGCCCAGCAGCCGGTTTCACTAAGTTAGACTATGATTTTAACTTAGACAGTGGGTATAGTCGGGCTTAGCATAGATGTCTAACAAATACTGTTAAAAATACTGAGAAAAAACTCCTTCTGGAGATTGAGGTCTTGCAGCTCCAAAAGGAAAGACTGCAACTTAAATTGAAGAGACTCGCGTAGATGGAGGAGTGATGTAGTAATGTGTGTGTGTGTGTGTGTGTGTGAGTGTATGAGAGAGAGAGAGAGATAAGTGATGAGTGGTGATGTAATTATATGCATAAATGAATTGATATATTATTTATATATATTTATATTATTTATAAGTAATAAAATGAATAAGCTGGCATTACACTGTTTGTTCTTTATTGAATACTTTATAGTTAGATTATAATAGCCTAAATTTGTGTATTACATACTTGCAATGTACTTCACTGCCTTAACATTTCAAGCTTTCTTGTAGTTATTGACATTGATGGCACTTATGGCTTGACTGTTTTTTTTTTTTATTAAATTTTATTCATTTAAGAAAGTATGTCCAGTAATAATAGTAACAATAGTAATAATAATAACAATAGTAATAATAACAAGAACACAATAACAAGAACAACACTATAATAATAATACACACACACACACTGATTCACACACTATTTCGCTAACACACAATGCAAGTGGTCTTTAGTTTCTGTTGGAGATTGGTCAGTCTTGTGCATTGAAGATTCTCTCCACATACATTTGGTGCACAAATCGACCAGCTCCTTGCTGGTCCTCTTCATCCTCTCTGTCCTCTACGCTGTGATGGACATAGCCCTTATAGACCCATATTAGACTGGGGGGAGGGTGTCTTACTTTTTAAGCCTAAAATTAGACTTAAAAAATTAGTCTTAACCTTTGTGAAACTGTCTTACTTGCATTAGACTGGTCTATAAAGACACTTAAGACCAATCTTAACCCATAGACCAGTCTAAACTACTTTAGTGAAACCGGCTGCAGGTTTTTTCTGCAGTCTGTGTGGATTTTCCTGACCTGTGAGAATACCCTCTCACAGTCAGCATTGCTGCGATGTAGACACAGCAATGCCTCCATAGTTTTTCTCAGGTTTGGAAATCTCTCCTGTCCGCATCTGCGCATGACCAGAACAAGTGAAGTCTAGCAGTCGCGATACTGAGGAATAAACATCCGGTTTCACATAGTCTAGGTTATCTGCCCCTGCATACACTGTTCTTTGTCTATAAATCGAGCTTTTGTATGTTTTTGCGATGATCAGCTGACGATGTTCAAGTAAGATACACAAAATAAATTTAGGTCAGAAAATACTGAAAATCCGTAAGACTTTGTTTATATGCCTGTACGTCCTTGAAATGAGCTAAAATCCGTATAATTTCCGGACAATCCATATAGGTTGACATCAATGGCGGCTGGTAGTCTTTCAAACAGGGGAGGCTGGTCGGTTACGATATTTCCAGATTTTAAAAGAAAAAAGAAAAAACACATAAATTTTGCCCGTACTCTTGCCTCTGATCTGGCTGATTGTTGGCAGGGTCACAAACTGTGAAATAACAGGTTATTTTGGCCCATTAGCCTACTGTCCAATATACATGATGGTGGTGTTGGGGGGGTATATTTTAACATTTTATATTTTAAAATTGTGGCATGTTGTTTAAAAATTGATCATTATTGAAAGCAGCTCTTTGTCAGGAACCTCAGCAGTAACAGCAGAGTGTTCTGGAATAGGCACAAGCACTGACCTTGGGGAGCCAAACATAGAGCTGGGTGCCACACATTTCATTCAATGACACTTTCCCTATATTTTGACTGAGAAATGTTTTATTGACAATTTTGATAACCCTTCACTTTTAATCCAGGTCTGTAGTGTGAAATGTTCTCGGCTGTGTTTTTGTTTAAAAATGTTTTCCAAATTGTAGCTGTGTTTAATTCATATCCAGAAAAATATATATTCCAATATAATATACTCAGCATAAACATTTTAAATAGATTCTATATTTTTGGTCCATCCATGACATATTACTAAAGTAGCCTGTTTACTGTTGTTGATGTGGGTCACTTTCTGTTAGCCAATTCACTTTCTCGTACCAGGAGAGTTGAAAGGAACGACTATTATTCCCTACCTTTTTCACCAAGTCAATTTGAGGTGTTGGTCTACCCTGGTCTTTAATTTTAATTTTTTCCTCGAAAGGAAGACTGGCAAATGGCTTCGCCAAAATTAAATCAGCAATGCGTGGCATCTGTGCGCAGCTTCCTTGCTAGCTGACTAGCCCCCTCAAGTTCAAGTTCAGTCACTCAAATAAACAAAATTTCTGGAACTAAGATAGCAAACTTGACAACACTATATTTACACTTTATTTACAATGAAAATATATACAAACTAAAAAAGCTGGTAGAAACCGTATGTAATGAATGAAATCGAAATGTAAGCTGATCTCTTACAATACACCACAGCACTTGCGAATCTGCATGGGACTGAACTGAAATTCACCGCTGCCTGTCTATATTTGAAACGAGCTGTCAATCAAAGAAAATATCCGGCCGCTTTCACCAATCACCAGTCTCCTCTCGGAAACTGCCATGTCCCTCCCACTGTGAGGCTGGGAGTCCGTGGGGCGGGCGTTTTTGCAGTATTTGTCCAATAACCGTCTTGCATTTTGAGATTGAAAAGCGCATAGCTCCCAAATGCCACTGAAGTCCACTGAGGCTGGGAGTCCGTGGGACTCCGTGGGCGGGCGTTTTCGCAGTATTTGTCCAATAATCGTCTTGCATTTTGGGATTGAAAAGCGCATAGCTCCCAAATGCCATTGAAGTCCACTGAGGCTGGGCTGCATCGCGCTGTCACGAGGGGGAAAAACTCATGCACACATTAGGCGAACTGGGGAAAGTTATAAGGGAATGATTTTGCACTGTAGTTGGGTTGAGCACATATATTTCTATGATTCTGGATCTGAAATAGCAATGTTATAAGGTCGGCTATAACATAAGCCTAGCGCAATTCATCCTACACGATGTTCGTCATTTTTAGAGGAGGCTGAGCCTCCCTCGTTGTCTTAGAGCAATTGCCCATGGTTGACATGTATGATGATAACACGTACTTATTACAGCACATCAATGGCTCATTGATCATGTTATGTGACATGCTTTTGTTCAGGGTTTTTTTTTTTTTGCCATCACGCAGTATCCGTCGTCCATCCATCTGTTGTCCATCATCTGTCCACAATTCACAAAAATTACTACTCCTCCCTCAGTTTTCAATGAATTTTGATGCTGATTGTTTTGTATCGAAGATCAAATTGCTCTAATTGTTCTCATGATGAACAAGTTAGCTAATTATAAATGAGTCTGATTTCTTGTGGTACAGTCATGTGGGCTACTGCATTGCTGACGCTCTGGTTATTCACTGAGAAAAATGATTGTAGCGGGTACAACGTGTGGGTGGAGCACAGAAGACGGCAGGACAGAGATCAGGATGCAATACAGGCTTTTATTGCCAAACTTTTCAGTCTAACACTCAAAACCAACACTCAGAGACTGACTCAGAGACACACACACACTGTAGTCTCCTCTCGGCAACAACTCCCCTCCGCTCTCACTCTCCCTCCTTAAATAGGGCGCGGTTTACTGGGGAGAACACACAAAACACAGGTTAATTACACTCAGGTGTAGCGATTCTGCCACTTACCTTCCCCAACTCCGCCCTTCTGTCACAGACTGGCGCTTGACCACGCCCCCGCTGCCACATACCCCCACCGCCCGACTCAGGCCGGGCGCCCGTCCGGCCCGCAGCCGACTCCCCCCCCCTTGACGGGAGAGGAAGTCCGCCATGACCATCTGTGCCCCCGGCCTGTGGACCACCTTGAAGTTGAAAGGTTGGAGCGCCAGATACCAACGGGTGATCCGCGCGTTGGCATCCTTCATGCGGTGGAGCCACTGGAGGGGCACGTGGTCCGAACAGAGGGTGAAAGAGCGCCCCAGCAGGTAGTAACGGAGGGCGAGGACTGCCCACTTGATCGCCAGGCACTCTTTCTCGATGGTGCTGTAGCGCCCCTCATGCACTGACAGCTTTCAGCTGATGTATAACACTGGGCGATCCTCTCCCCCCACCTGCTGGGACAAAACGGCCCCCAGCCCTCTGTCCGATGCATCCGTCTGTAACAAAAAAGGGAGAGAGAAGTCAGGGGAGTGCAAAAGTGGCCCCCCACACAGTGCAGCCTTTACCTCAGAGAAAGCCCGCTGGCACTGCTCCGTCCACTGGACCGGATCTGGCGCCCCCTTTTTAGTGAGGTCAGTCAGCGGGCTGGTGACGTCCGAATAATTAGGTATAAACCTACGATAATAGCCAGCCAGCCCCAGGAACTGTCTCACCCCCTTTTTGGTCTTGGGCCTCGGGCAGGCCGCAATCGCTGCTGTCTTATTAATTTGGGGACGCACCTGCCCGTTACCCAAGTGGAAGCCCAGATACCGTACTTCCACCCGCCCAATCACACACTTCTTCGGGTTGACAGTGAGCCCCGCCCGCCTCAGCGACCTAAGGACGGCCCTCAGGTGTTGCAGGTGCCGCTGCCAGTCATTACTATAAATGATGATGTTGTCTAAGTAAGCGGCCGCATAGGTGGTGTGGGGCCAGAGGACCCGGTCCATCAGCCGCTGAAACGTAGCGGGCGCCCCAAACAGCCCAAACGGAAGTGTGACGAACTGGTGTAAGCCGAACGGTGTGGAAAAGGCCGTTTTTTCCTGGGATAATGGAGTCAAGGGGATCTGCCAATATCCCTTCGTCAAATCCAGTGTCGAGTAAAAGCGAGCCGTGCCTAGTCGATCGAGCAGCTCATCAATACGAGGCATTGGGTACACGTCGAATTTAGACACCGCGTTGACTTTTCTATAGTCCACACAGAACCGGACCGAGCCGTCGGCCTTGGGAACCAAGACCACCGGGATGCTCCAGTCACTGTGGGACTCCTCGACGATGCCCATTTCGATCATGGCCTGAAGTTCTTCCCGAACCACCTTTTTTTTGTGTTCGGGTAATCTATAAGGACGGCTACGCACTACCACCCCCAGGGGCGTCTCTATGTGGTGTTCTATGAGGTTGGTGCGACCGGGCAGGGGCGAGAACACATCCGAAAACTCGGCCTGCAACTGGGCGACCTCCGTGAGTTGGGTCGGGGAGAGGTGGTCTCCACAGGGGACCGGAGAGGTGCGAGATGCCAATGACCCTTTTTGGACCTCCGGCCCCAGCTCCGCCTTCTCCGGAACTACCGACACCAACGCCACGGGGACCTCCTCGTTCCAGAGTTTCAGCAGATTGAGGTGGTCGATCTGTAGCGCCCCCTCCCTGTCCGTTCGCCTAACCTCATAGTCGACGTCCCCGACTCGCCGTGTGACCTCAAATGGCCCTTGCCATTTGGCGATTAATTTGGAGCTCGACGTGGGCAACAGGACCTTATCTCCCGGAGTGAACTCTCTAAGGCGCGTGCCCTTGTTGTACAGGCGGGTTTGCCATTCCTGGGCCTGCCGCAAATTCTCCTGAGTTAGGTGGGTGAGCGTGTGGAGTTTTGCGCGCAGATCCATAACGTACTGAATTTCGTTTTTGCTCTGTGAAGGTCCCTCCTCCCAATTTTCCCGCAGTACATCTAAGATGCTGCGCGGCTTACGCCCATACAATAATTCAAACGGGGAGAACCCCGTGGAGGCTTGGGGGACCTCTCGCACTGCAAACAACAAGGGTTCGAGCCACTTATCCCAGTTACGTGCGTCCTCACTTACGAATTTTTTGATAATATTCTTGAGGGTGTGATTGAACCGTTCAACTAAACCGTCCATCTGTGGGTGATACATGCTGGTGCGGATCGGCTTAATACCCAGTAGCCCATACAGTTCGGTCAGTGTTCGTGACATAAACGAGGTGCCTTGGTCAGTCAGAATCTCTTTCGGGATTCCAACCCGGGAGATGACGTGGAAGAGGGCCTCAGCAATACTACATGCGGAGATATTGCGAAGAGGCACTGCTTCCGGGTATCGCGTTGCATAGTCCACCAGAACCAATATAAAGCGGTACCCTCGTGTTGACTGATCTAATGGCCCGACGAGATCCATCCCAATTCTTTCAAACGGGGTCTCGATTAATGGTAGGGGGCGCAAGGGCACTTTTGGAATGGCTGCTGGATTTACTAACTGGCATTCGCGGCACGCCGTACACCACTTACGGACGTTGCCGCGAATCCCCGGCCAATAGAATCGGGCCATTATCCAGGCGAGTGTTTTATCCTGCCTGAGGTGTCCCGCCATGGGATTAAAGTGAGCCGCCTGGAATACCAATTCCCGGCGGCTCTTTGGAATTAACAACTGGGTGACTCGCTCCTTCGTCTGAGTGTCCTGCGTCACTCGGTATAACCTATCCTTTAAAATGGAAAAATAGGGGAAGGACGGGGTGGCGTTCGGCTGGAGCGTTTGACCATCGATTACTCTCACTTGGTCAAACGCGTGTCGCAGAGTCTCGTCTCGCGATTGTTCCAGTGGGAAATCCGCGAGGGATTCCCTAATAGAAAGAGGAGGGGCCGGGGGCTCCTCACTCTGTCGCGGAGATGACGTAGACGGCTCTGCGACCGCAGCTCCAGCCAAAGCGACACCGGGACCCTCCCCTGATAACCGGCAGGACCCACTCTTTACTAGGCATGCCATCAACCCCCGAAATCCCGGCCAATCAGTCCCCAAGATCAAAGAGTGGGTAAGGCAAGGATTAACCGCCGCCTTCACTATTGATTTTTCCCCTCTGAAATGTATGTGGACCGACACCAACGGGTAGCAGTGAATATCCCCGTGCACACACACCACCTTCACCCCTTGTGCTCCCCCCAATGCCTCGTCTTGCACAAGGCTTTGGCGGATCGAGGTCTGATTGCAACCCGAATCCACCAACGCCTGATATGTCGCCCCTTGTACACTTACCGGTATGCGATACGCTCCGGCCTGATCGAGGGCAGCCTCTGGTGCGTCGGGGATCCGCACCACTGCCCCCACCTCCATCGCAGCACGCTGTTGCTGCAGGTGGCCCGGTTCCCCGCAGTGCCAGCAAACCGGCCCGGGCCTCCCCTCTGCAGCTGTGGTTTGAGGGTCACTCACCTGAGGGGGGGAGAGACAGACACAGAAGGGAGGAACGGGAGGGCACCACGGGTGCGGCGGGCCGGCTGGGGTGGAGCCGGCCCCCGCCTCCGTGGTGGGGGAATGGGGCGAGGACGGGACACGGGAGGAGGGGGAAGAGAGAGAGAAGACGAGAGAGATGATGATGTCATCCATTGTCCTGCCACCGGGACAGCTGCCAGATGATCCTCCGCCAGTCCTACGGCCTGATCCAGTGACGCCGGGCGGTGGCACTGGACCCACTCCGCAGTTCCGGCGGGTAGGCGGGCGATGAACTGTTCCAGCGCCACCTGGTCGATGATTCCCTCGGCGTCGCGATCTTCGGCCCTCAGCCACTGCCAGCAGGCGTCCCGGAGCTGCTGGCCGAACGCGAACGGGCTGCCGACTTCCTCCATCCACAGCGCGTGGAAGCGCTGGCGCTGCTGCTTCGGCGTGCGCCCCACGTGCTGGAGGACAGCCCGGCGAAGGTCGGCGTAGGCCAGCCAGTGGTCGGCGGGGAGCTGTAGTGCGGCTAACTGCGCCTCTCCCGTCAGGAGGGGGAGGAGGCGTGCCGTGCGCTGCTCCATCGGCCACCCCGAGGCTTCGGCGACCTGCTCGAACAATGCGATGAAAGCCTCGGGGTCATCCTGCGGGCCCATCTTAGTCAAGGTGATGGGAGATGGGCCCGCGGCCGGGGCGCTGGTGGACCCCGCCGACGTGAGGAGGCGCCGGAATGCCTCTCGGTCTTCCTGCTTAGCCAGCACCAGGGCTTCGAAGCGGTGCTCCTGCTCCTTCCGGAGCATGACGAGTGCCTGGTGCTGGCTCTGCTGAGCCGTGGCGAGGGCGTGGACCAAGTCCGCAAACGGGGAGGATTCCGTGGGGCTGCAGGACAGGTGCTCCACCTTTCCCCAGGCTTCGGCACCACTGTAGCGGGTACAACGTGTGGGTGGAGCACAGAAGACGGCAGGACAGAGATCAGGATGCAATACAGGCTTTTATTGCCAAACTTTTCAGTCTAACACTCAAAACCAACACTCAGAGACTGACTCAGAGACACACACACACTGTAGTCTCCTCTCGGCAACAACTCCCCTCCGCTCTCACTCTCCCTCCTTAAATAGGGCGCGGTTTACTGGGGAGAACACACAAAACACAGGTTAATTACACTCAGGTGTAGCGATTCTGCCACTTACCTTCCCCAACTCCGCCCTCCTGTCACAGACCAGCGCTTGACCACGCCCCCGCTGCCACAATGATCTTTTTAGATAACAAGAATTGCGTTGCTATGGTAACGGGATTGTTTGCTAGTACCTGTGACAGTAGTGTGTATGCATTATCTAGCCAAGAGAGATTTAAACTTCATAAAATTGAAGTCTGTTGATTCCTGTATTTTGTTTCCAGTAAAAGTCACATGGTTACAGAAAATTTCTAATTAGATTTTTAGAATTAGAAGTCTTTGTCACAGATACCACGCAGTTCATAAGGAAGAAAGAGCTGAGAGAAGGAGGGAAGCCAAGCTTCGTGTTATCATTGCAGTACATTGTTCCTTTCTATTTTCAAGAAGGAGCCAAACCATACAAAAACAATTATATACCTTCGAAATGTTTATTATGGAGCTGTTTGAGGTGTTAGAATTACAATAAGTGTTTTTACAAGGGTTTTTTTGGTGTACGTACCTTGCAAAGTCGCCATGTTGTTTGGCCATGAAGATCCAAATGCCATCTGTTAAAAGTCAGTGCCTTTTGGTTAAAATAATTTTTTCATGCAAAAACGAGCCTAAAGTAAACTTAGAAAACTACATTGACAATTCTTCTAGAATAAGAAAGAGATCAAGCGCTATAAACTGCCAAAACTTTTGTGCTTGACCATGTCGAGGGTCTTATGTACCTGAACACTTGCTCTCCACTTTTTTGTTGCTAAGCAGTAGCATGTGACCTCCAGCTGCAAAGAGCCTCTTGTATGACATTCTGACTTTTGCGCAATTTCTAACAACAGGGTGGTGTAATGAAGCAGTCACTGTTACCAGGGCCGTAACTACCATTGAGGACACCGAGGTCATGTCCTCGGCATTTTTTTCCCACGGTATTTTTTTTTTCACTTAGAAATGTGAAATTAATATATGATGGAAATCGTTCTGACTTTGATCAGTGGAAAATTCTAAATTCAGCTTGCATCCCCCTGTTCTCATTTGTTTGTCTAAAAATAAAGTCCACATAATCATTTTTAAACGAAGCTGAAATATCCGACATTGGAAACATTTCATATTAGGCAGCCTCGAGATAGTCAGCTAAGCACCACGGGATATACCAGAGTTGAGAAGTGTTCTCATCAAGGTCCGACTCCGCAGCCAGGCAGTTTGTCAATTAGTCGTGGAATCTGAAAATTCCACGAAGTCTACTACACTAAAACAAACCAAACTCAGCTTTGGAAAGTCAACAAGTGAGAGAAAAAGAAAGAGGGAAGAAGGTGAGTTAATTTTGCCAGTCACTGACAGTTATGTGCCGGAATGCTTATGATCATTAACAGTGCAATTTTAATTAGCATTTCAAGCAACAACAGTCGAAGCCACTTAGCTAGATAGGATTTTCGTTTTCCAGGCAGCACAAACTCTTTTATTCTCTCTCTCGATTTGATTTGGTGCGTTTCAGATCAGAAAAGGCTGGACAGTCGTGACCTGTTGTTTATGAAGTTATTGGGTGCTGACGAGACTTGAGCTATTTTGCTAACTTACCAGACTATAGGCTAACGTGAACACAATAGTGTCTTGTTTTGATCATTGGTTGTATTTTCGAACGGAAATGAAAACGGGTAGCAAACTTATTATGTTCACATTTTATTTACAACATGATGTACCACGTCTGACTGCTTTCTGTCAATCATGAACAGCCCAGCCGCGTTCACAGCTCCTCCTCCGATCATCAGCTGGAGATGAGCCTCCTCTCGGGAAGTCTTGTCCCGCCCCTCTTATTGACTCCCATCTCCAGTGAGGCTCAGTCTCCGAATGTAGCGTTTTAGTCGGTTTTGTCCAATAACCGTCTAGTATTTTGCTATTGAAAAGGGCATATATTTTTTAAAAAGCAATTGAAGTCCATTCAGGCTCGGCTAGATTGCGTTGTCACTCTCTCTCTCTCTTTCTCTCTCTCACTCACTCACTCACTCTCACACACTCACACTCCATCACTCACTCAAACTCTCACTCACTCACTCTCACACACTCTCTCTCTCACTCTCTCACTCACTCACGCACGCGCACACACACAAAATACTTTTGTGATCATGCAGTTTTGAAATTGTTAAAATAAACATGTTCACCTACATGTTCATCTTGTTGGGCTTGTGATTTTGACTCGTTTCCAAAATGTATTAAAAGTCACCATATTAGGACATTTTTTTTTTGGCAAATAAGATGTATCGCAATGTTTGACCTCGGTATTTGAAAAATCCTGGTTACGGCCCTGACTGTTACCACATCAAATTTCATTACTTTCCTATAACGCCACATTTTGCAGTGTTTTACTGTTCTTATCACACAGCTTATCATGTTACAGACAAACTACAAAGTTCCAAAGCGCTGACCTTGAAGACTCAAAGACAAGCGTTGATGTAACAAAAATATATTTATAAAACAAGCTCTGCCCACTGCATGCCACCTCTGAAGCTCAGGGTTTGTGATTTTTATTTATTTTATAAACTTTCGCTTGATGGTCATGTCAATTACAGGTTGCTATCTAACATAAACATTCACTTTTTATATCCAAGCCTGTGCAAAATCTTGCTAATCATCGAGTGTGTAAGTTCTGAGCCATATTTACTTCCTTTTCTAAGACTTTCTGATATGATTTTCTTTTAAATGTGCATTTATACATTAATGCATGTTGACCATTGTGTGCTATATTGTTTTACATTTTGCAAACACAATTTTATATTGTGTTTTTCAATTGTACAATATTTGCCAGCCCTGTGATGACCTGGCGACTTGTCCAGGGTGTACCCCCCCTTTCGCCCGTAGTCAGCTGGGATAGGCTCCAGCTTGCCTGCGACCCTGTAGAACAGGATAAAGCGGCTAGAGATAATGAGATGAGATGAGACAATATTTGCCAGGAATTTTGTATTTTGAAAAAAAAAAGACACCTCAAATATGGATAATCACTCTCCTACTGAGATGGGCATGTTTTAGCATGTTTCTCCTCCTCAAATGTAAGTGCAAATTATTCTTCACAAGGCAATGAAATAGTTTTGATAAATAATCTGCTGAAATTGAGCACATTGTGCAGGTTTGTTTAAAACCCTGAAACCTCCCCTGATTGAGCCATATGGAAGAAATGAGGCAAGATCAGTGCTAATGTTTCGAGGTGTATCTGTGTTTCCTGGAGTGTGTATGCAGTGTAACAGAGCGCAGAGATAAGGTTAGCTTCCAGGCTGCTTGTCAAATTGATTAAAGTTGTAATTACAGTAATCACCTAAAACAGCAGCCGGCAAAAAAATAAATAAATAAATAAAATCCACTCTGTGTGCATGTTGTTAAGTAACTGCCTGTATGACAATATAGTGGTTTAATTTGTTTAATAGTTGCATTTGCAAACTCAGGTTTATTTTAACCCACTGGATGTAGATGAAATACAGCAGGATTACATGTACAAACTATCCAAAGTTGTCATGCTGAGAAGAGACAACAAACTGATAAACAAGTTAACTAATTAGAAATGCAAGCAACATACTTTGAGAATCCTGAAGTTTCATCCAGACACATTTTCTGCTTAATTCACAGCAGGAGTTATATTGAGATCTTCCCTCGCTTGCAGTGCCAGAGAGCTGATCTATTTCAAGACAAATTTTAGAACAGATCACACTGCACACCCCCAGTGTTCAAGGCCCTTAATGATATTTTCTGGCTTGGAGCATCAGAAAGAAATGTGCAGATGATGAATATCAGATGAATATTCAGAACACTAGCTCATACTCTCTTTTCGTTTAAAGACTACAAGTGTTGTTCCTGTTGTTATACAGTTATACGATTCATTCACAAATGATTCAGTCTCTTTGATTCAGCGTCAGTGAAGTGAACAAATTGGTATCGGTCACGTCCTTGGACTTTGCAAGTACACCCATTAGACCCAACACTGACTGATTCTAGCATCAGCAAATAGACTTAATACACGATTATCCAACATCAAGTTTATTTATTTTACATTATTTATCTGTTGAATTATTGAATCCTATCTATCATGGCTGAGATTCACTTTGCTGCGGTCAGAGTTCAAATCTTTGAAGCTTTCCATCATAACTGATTTTGCATTGCCTGTCATTCAGTGGATCAGTGATGGAACCTGCAAAACCTTTTAAACAAAAGATTCTCTGATTCAGTGGGTCAGAATTTGAGTATCTGAATCCTTCAGTTCTGACCATGATTTGCTTCTTTGTTGTTCATGAAATCAGAGAGAATGAATCTTTCGCTCGTGACTGGTATTTACTTCTCTGACGGTCACTGTTTGAATCAGCAAATTTTTTGGTCATGATCAAGATTTACTCCTCTTTCATTTAAGTGGGTCAGCATTTGAATCTGTGTATCTTTTGGTCATGACACAGATTAGTTCCTCTCATGTTAATTGGGTCAGTGTGTTGAATCTGTAAATCTTTTGGTCATGACGCAGGGCCACTCCTCTCATATTCAGTGTGTCAGGGTTTGAATCTGTGAATCTTTTGGCTATAACCATGTTGTGAACAAGATTGTAGCAAATTTGGTATTCAGTGGGTTGGTGTTTGAATCTGTGGATCTTTTGGACATGACCATGATTCATTTCTGTCATTCTCACTGTTCACTGGGTCAGTGTCTGAATTTGGAAATCTTTTTGTCCTGATTTGCTCTTCTGTTATTCAGTGAGTCCGTATTTGTATCCCTTGAATCTTTCACTCATGACAGAGTTTTGCTACAAATTTGTTCAATAGGTCAGCATTTGAATCTGAGAATATTTTGGTCATGACAATGATTCACCTCTCTGTTTTTGGTGGGTCACTGTCTGTATCTGTGAATCTTTCAGACATGACTGTGGTTTGCTCTTTTTTTGTTCACTGGGTCAGTTTTTGAATTGGCAAACCTTTTGGTCATGACTGACATTCACCCATCTTTCAATCAGTGGGTCAGAGTCTGAAGCTGTGGATCTTTCAGCAATGAATCAGGAATATTTTCAGGGATGATAGAAATTCACTCCTGTCATTCAGCTGGGTCAGTGTTTGAATCAGTGAATATTTTGGTAGTGAATCATTGAATCTTTTGGTTATGATGGAGATTCACTCTTCTGTTGTTCAACTGGGTCTGTGTCTGAATCTGTGAATCTTTCAGTAATGAATCAGGGAATCATTCAGTTATGAGGGATATTCACTCCCCTGTCTTTCAACTGGTCAGCATTTGAATCTGTGAATCTTTCGGTCATGACTGAGATTCACTCCTGTCTTGTTAATACAGTTATTATTGTTGCTGTTTTGTTTCTTTTTTTAATTGCTCAAGCTGAATACATATGAACAAATCATTTAACTGAACAGACTTAAATCACCTGTCACTGAAAAAAACCCCTCACCTGTAAGCATACTGTAATACTAAGGAAGACATATATGTAAATGGACAACAACCACTTCCTTTAAAGAGTACACAGGCCACACCTCCTTCACCAAGATTGTAGAGAGATGCCTCCTTATGTAAATAATGTAATATATATACAGTAATATGTAAATAATGGATTTGTTTTATATGAATGAATAAACTGTTCATCAACCAAAATAACCTGGCCTTGTCAAAAAAAAGTGCAAAAGTGTCATTTTATGACTCAGCAAACTTCACAGAGAAATGTGCTGACAAATAAAAGCTCTAAACACTTTGCCTGCACACACACACACACACACACACACACACACACTGCTACAGTAGCAGTCGTAATGAATGGCCTCATATATGGTTCTTATCGATTCTGTCATCACAGACTTGTGAAAGCGCCGCTTTTCTTTATTGGATTCTTGTGGTGCAACATTGGTGACTGCTCACAGGAGACCCACAGTATAATTGGATAACCTTCACCGTTTGTGAAATTATAGCTGTATTAAAATACTGTGTACTATAATGCTATTTACTTTATATAAGCTTATTTATGTGTTGCATTTAGGCAGCATTTAACTGTTAAAATAAATAAATAAATATCCCTCAGAAAGAACTTATGGAATACTCCAATATGTGATGGACAAATTTGGGCCTCAGTTGTTATCATCTCTGATACCTAAACTATACACTATAAAATTGAGAAAGATGACTTATTATTTTCAGTAAATTGTGCAGTTTTGGTGTTTGACTGGGCAGAAACATCCGATGATTTATATTTATTACCTTGACGGTCCCAATGTAACAACATAATCAATGTAATTCACTTTATCTGTTTAGTGGTTTTAATTTTATGTCTAATTGGTGTATATGTTTTGGGAACACAATAGTAGTGGGTGAGCCTTTTTTTTTTGTATAATACAATAATTTAAAGTCTCACCCATTAAACAATAATATATCGTTTCAATATGACAAGACACATTCCTCCAGTTTTGTGGTCCGCCAGTGGGTATGTATTATGTAGCTCTTGTGGCTCAATAAGTTCCAATTTCTTGCCTGGCGAAGTTATGAGATCATAAGATCTGTAATATTCAATATACTTCCTATTATGTTTCTTGACTACAAACATTAACTTGCCTTGCAGTATCGCCATTTTGATAGTTTCACTGAACTCTGGTTATCCTCCCAGTGAGCTGTGGATCAAGATCATCCCATACTTGTAGTTTAGTCCATTATGTGTCATGCTTTTAACCAGGCACATTGTGTCTACATTTGAAGACTTCTCCCTCAGAGCACTTGCAATTTCCTTGTTAAGAACTTCAGTCTGAACAGTGGAAACATAATTTCCAAAGGAGGCTTGGGAAATCTATACAAGTGTACATGATGTGCAGTCTGAAACTGATGTCTCTCCGAAAGTGAAAAGAGTACTTTTGTTTAAGCACATGATATCTCTGCATCTTTGAGGGGGAAAAAAAGCCATTTTATCTCAAAATACAGTGGTGTTTAAAAGTTTGTGAACCCTTTAGAATTGTCTATATTTCTGCATAAATATGACCTAAAACATCATTAGATTTTCACACAAGTCCTAAAAGTAGATAAAGAGAACCCAGTTAAACAACTGAGACAAAAATATTATACTTGGTCATTTATTTATTGAGGAAAATGATCCAATATTACATATCTGAGTGGGAAAAGTATGTGAACCTCTAGGATTAGCTGTTAATTTGAAGGTGAAATTAGAGTCAGATGTTTTCAATCAATGGGATGACAATCAGGTGTGGGCACCTTGTTTTATTTAAAGAACATGGATCTATCAAAGTCTGATCTTCACAACACATGTTTGTGGAAGTGTATCATGGCACAAACAAAGTAGATTTCTGAGGACCTCAGAAAAAGCATTGTTGAGGCTTATCAGGCTAGAAAAGGTTACAAAACCATCTCTAAAGAGTTTGGACTCCACCAATCCAGTCAGACAGATTGTGTACAAATGGAGGAAATTCAAGACCATTGTTATCCTCCCCAGGAGTGGTCGACCAACAAAGATCACTCCAAGAGCAAGGCGTGTAATAGTCGGCGAGGTCACAAAGGACCCCAGGGTAATTTCTAAGCAACTGAAGGCCTCTCTCAGATTGGCTAATGTGAATGTTCATGAGTCCACCATCAGGAGAACATTGAACAACAATGGTGTGCATGGCAGGGTTGCAAGGAGAGAAAGCCTAAAAGAAATTCCAAAAAGAACATTGCTGCTCGTCTGCAGTTTGCTAAAGATCATGTGGACAAGCCAGAAGGCTATTGGAAAAATGTTTTGTGGACAGATGAGACCAAAATAGAACTTTTTGGTTGAAATGAGAAGTGTTATGTTTGGAGAAAGGAAAACACTGCATTCCAGCATAAGAACCTTATCCCATCTCTGAAACATGGTAGTTGTAGTATCATGGTTTGGGCCTGTTTTGCTGCATCTGGGCCAGGATGGTTTGCCATCATTGATGGAACAATGAATTCAGAATTATACCAGCGAATTCTAAAGGAAAATGTCAGGACATCTGTCCATGAACTGAATCTCAAGAGAAGGTGGGTCATGCAGCACGACAACGACACTAAGCACACATGTTGTTCTACCAAAGAATGGTTAAAGAAGAATATAGTTAATGTTTTGGAATGGCCAAGTCAAAGTCCTGACCTTAATCCAATCAAAATGTTATGGAAGGACCTGAAGCGAACAGTTCATTTGAGGAAACCCACCAACATCCCAGAGTTGAAGCTGTTCTGTACAGAGGAATTCCTCCAAGCTGGTGTGCAGGACTGAGCAACAGTTACTGGAAATGTTTCATTGCAGTTATTGGTGCACAAGAGGGTCACACCAGATACTGAAAGCAAATGTTCACATACTTTTGCCATTCACAGATATGTAATTTTGGATCATTTTCCTCAATAAATAAATGACCAAGCATAATAGTTTTGTATCATTTGTTTAACTGGGTTCTCTTTATCTACTTTTAAGACTTGTGTGAAAATCTGATGATGTTTTAGGTTATATTTATGCAGAAATATAGAAAATTCTAAAGGGTTCACAAACTGTCAAGCACCACTGTACATTGATCATAGGGTTACTGGTGGACCAAACTGACAAATCAAGTGTGGATATTGCTCCAAGAAATGGTCGTTTGATTTAAGTTCACAGTCATATTTTGAAATTGAATTCTGTGCTCTGATATCTTCAAGTTAAGATATGCAACAGAGTCCTTAGTATGAACAGGACTGACAACAAGATCAACAAGTCTGTTATCTGCTACATCAGTTCCTCACAGCAAACTCTTTGCCCAATCAACAAAGGCAAAGCCCTGAGCCGCAAAATGAGGTTGGTTAGTTTTGTCAGTCCAATTAAAGTTGAAAGTTGATTGTGCACAATATCTGGAGGAAACCCTGTAATAAGGTCAAAATATGAGAGGTGCTGTGATACAATACAATTTTGGATTTCACACCATAATAACTGGCTACTTCACTTTCTTCAGTGGGGAGGCATGGTGGTGTAGTGGTTAGCACTGTCACCTGACAGCAAGAAGGTCCAGGTTTGAGCCCCGTGGCCGGCAAGGACCTTTCTGTGCGGAGTTTGCATGTTCTCCCTGTGTCCCCGTGGGTTTCCTCCGGGTGCTCCGGTTTCCCCCACAGTACAAAGACATGCAGGTTAGGTTAACTGGTGACTCTAAATTGACCATAGGTGTGAATGGTTGTCTGTGTCTATGTGTCAGCCCTGTGAAGACCTGACAACTTGTCCAGGGTGTACCCCACCTTTTGCCCGTAGTCAGCTGGGATAGGCTCCGGCTTGCCTGCGACCCTGTAGAACAGGATAAAGTGGCTAGAGATAATGAGATGAGATGAGACTTTCCTCAATCATTCTTAATTGATCTGCATGAATGTTTTTGGTTCTCCAGGTAAAGACACCACTTCTGAGATCTCTAGTTTGAAATTCTGATCTTTCTGCATATGCCTGACCCTTTGAAATCCACAGTACTGTGTGCACTGAGGTTGCCAGTGATCACAAGCTGACCTGTGCCTTTTACTGTTCTGCCCAACTTGATTACAAATATCCCACTCTGTTCCACAATTACAAGATCATTAATTCAAGGTTCTCATAATCATAGCACTTCAGATCAGTACTTTTGATGAAAACAGCCAAATAAATGGAGGACAAAGCCTGAGAGTTACAGCTTGGTGGCAAATTTCCCAGAATCCAAAACAAATGTTATGCTTCCTTTTAAATATACCAAGAGGATAACATATTTCAAATTCATCAATGTATAATATTAATAAGGTCTTATTTAACTGATCGCTATCAGTATGTTGATGTAAAAAGTGATTTTTCTAGATATACTGAGGTAAAATTTGGTTTTCCACAAGGTTCTGTCTTGGGTCCACTGCTTTTTTCTTTATATACTGTACCGGTATGTTACGTCTGGGTAATATTATTCGTAAACATTGCATTAGTTTCCACTGTTATGCTGATAACAAACAGTTGTATGTTTCTGCAAAACCTGATGAGAGACACCATCTTAATAGAATTGAGGAATGAGTGAAGGACATTAGACATTGGATGCTTATTAACTTCCTTCTGCTTAACTCTGACAAGACTGAAGTACTTGTATTAGGACCACATGCAGCTAGAAGTAAGTTTTCTGATTACACAGTAACTCTGGATGGCCTTTCTGTTTCTTCACGTGCAGCAGTAAAAGACCTCAGGGTGATTATTGACCCCAGTCTTTCAATGAAAACTCACATTGATAACATTACCTGGATAGCTTTCTTTCATCTCAAAAATATTGCTAAGATAAGAAATTTAATGTCACTACATGATGCAGAAAAACTAGTTCATGCTTTTGTTACCTCTAGGTTGGATTATTGTAATGCCTTACTGTCTGGATGTTCCAATAAGTGCATAAACAAGCTCCAGTTAGTTCAAAATGCAGCAGCAAGAGTCCTTACTAGAACTAGAAAATATGACCACATCACCCCTGTCTTATCCATACTGCATTGGCTCCCAATCAAATTTTGTTTTGTTTATAAAATATTACTATTGTCCTTTAAATCACTGAATGGCCTCGCTCCACAGTACCTGAGCGAACTTCTGGTCCTCTATGACCCACCACGCCTACTTAGATCAAAAGGTGCAAGCTATCTGCTGGTACCTCATATAGTGAAGGCTACATCAGGGGGCAGAGCCTTTTCTTACAAAGCCCCACAGTTATGGAACAGCCTTCCAAGTAATGTTCGGGAATCAGACACAGTCTTAGCGTTTAAGTCTAGGCTGAAAACATATCTGTTTAGTCAAGCCTTTTGTTAATGGTGTTTATGAGCTAAAGGAGTAGATCTGGAGGGTCCTCAGACATAGTGTTTGGGTAAACTGGGATGTATGGATGCTGTCAGTCCCACACTTGCTTGCTCACTCAAGTTTGTTGACGATGTAGTGGCTGTGTGCTTTATGTCCCAGGGCTCCCTCATGCCTGTGTTACCTTCTGGCTCTCCCCTTTTTAGTTATACTGTCATAGTTAGTTTTGCCGGAGTCCCTGCTTGTACTCAGTGCAATATGTATACTGTTCCTACTTATTCAGGTGACACTGGGCATACCTAACAACCTGTGTTTTCTCTCCCCCCCCCCATCTGTCCCTCTGAGTTACATGTCGGTCCTAGGATCGAGATGCTGACCTCTTCTGCTCCTCAGACCTGTCTGATCCATCCTGGTGCCCTGTGTCTGGTTGGAGTCTCATCGCATCGCTCCTGTGGAGGATGGCCCCATGTGGACAGTTGAAAGTCACACTTGGAGGATGCTCTGGACACTTACAGTAATGCTTTTATGGCTGAGGACTACAGCTGACTTGCTAACTTTAGGGCTGCAGTTGTCATGAACAGTTTTGCACTCAAGTTTCTATCAATGAAGAGTTATAACATCAACAAAACTGACTTCATGTTAAAACTGTTAATGTTATAGTCATATTGTCTGTTGTTGCCCAAATGAGGATGGGTTCCCTTTTGAGTCTGGTTCCTCTCGAGGTTTCTTCCTCATGTCATCTGAGGGAGTTTTTCCTTGCCACCATCACCACAGGCTTGCTCATTGGGGATAGATTAAAGATAAAATTAGCCCATGTTTTAAGTCATTCAAATTCTGTAAAGCTGCTTTGTAACAATGTTTATTGTTAAAAGTGCTATACAAATAAACTTGGCGTGACTTAATGAAATTCTTTCCAGCTTTGAGAGCAACTTGTTTTCTCTGAAGAAAGATCTGTACATGTGCATGCAAGTTCTCTGTAGTTGCTTATCTCCAGTGTTTAAATTACCAATCTAATCCAAGAAGAACAATGTTATTCATCACACATACACTTCTGAAATTCATCCACTGCATTTAACCCATCTGAAGCAGTGAACACACACACGCACACACACATACCCAGAGCAGTGGGTAGCCATGCTAACAGTGCCCAAGGAGCAGTTGGGGGTTAGGTGCTCTTGCTCAAGGGCACTTCAGCCTATGGCCACCCCATGTTAACCTAACCTGAATTCACTCTTTGAATTGTGGGGGAAACCAGAGCACCCGGAGCTGGAAACCCACACAGACATGGGGAAAACATGCAAACTCCACACAGTAAAGCCCCCATCAGCCACTGGGCTCAAACCCAGAACCTTCTTGCTGTGAGGTGACAGTGCTAACCACTACACCACCATGCTGCCCTAAGATTGTGTGTGACTGTCAAGAATTTGCTGCAAAGATTTTAAAATTGAAATATGCTGGGATGAAGTATATATCCCACAGGATCCACGGTGTTAAAGTGGCTCTTGTATCACTTTCTCCTCCAAGCACTGACTAGCAAAGACAGCTTGCTTGCTTAGTTCAAGCACACTCTGACACCACAAACTAGTTTCCCCCATTCTTCACAGTCATCAATGATGGTTTTCAATTCCTCAGTGGACAGTCCAGAGTCTTTCTGTAGCTGGTCCACATATGTAAGTGCTGGTCTTCCCTTCTTTCTTGCTCCTTGCTTTGGCTCCCAAAGAAGCACTTGACTTATTATTTCCTTATTCCTCCTCCTCCTCCACAAGTGCCCTATGAACTTCAACCATCTTTCCTGTAGTACAACTGTTATGTTGCTACGTTTACCATACAGCTCTTTGTTGGTTTTGTGGTCCTTCCAAGTAATACCAAGTACTGCTCTCAGCATGCATGTATATGTTCCACTTAGTCTGTTGTTCATGGCATCAGTAAGTGTCCAGCTCTCTGTACCATATAACAGCACACTCCCAACTGTTGCTCTAAAGAACTGTATTTTTAAAGACCAACAGTATGTAAGGTCAATTTCCATAGCTTCTCCAACTTGTTCAGTGCCTTCCAAGCCAGCCCGATTCTGATTTCCATGTCCTTCTTACTTGATGCTATCCATGATCCAAGGTATTTGAAGTCATTAACCTGTTTCAGTTTTTTTCCCTCCAATGTCACTAACTCTGCACCTGCCTGATTGTACAGCATGCACTCTGTTTTCTTGTGATTTGGCATGCAGTCCAATAGCCTCTCCAGCTACTTCTAGCCTCAATAAGAGAAGTTGGGCCTGTTCAAAATAGTTGGAAAGCAGGGCCAGATCATCAGCATAATCTGTGTCTATGATGAAAACAGCAGGTTTCCGTGAGCTTTGCTGTTTCTATGTCATAAAGCCTATCTTTGGATCTCTGGCAGCTTCATGGAGTGCATAATCTAGTGCTACTCTAAATAGAAATGGTGCAAGAGTATCTCCTTGCAGGACACCAGCAGTTTCCTCAAAAAAGTCTGTGTCCCTATCGGGTGTTTGTACTTGTGAAACAGTATCTTTGTAAAGGATGTTTATTGCTTCTACAATTTTAGTTGGTACTCCATAGGCTGACAGGATTTTCATTAGCTTTTCTCTTTGTATCGAATCAAATGCCTTGGTGAAATCAACAAAAGTGAGAACTGCTTGCAGTTGTTTTGCCTTTGTTCCCTCTATCAATCGTCTCAGAACTAGAATTTGAGCCAAAGTTGACCTTCCAGAGCGGAAACTGTTTTGATTTATTTGCAAGAGAGGATCAAGGTGTGGACGTATTCTATCTAGAAGCATCTTGTTGTAAATCTTTGCTGCTGTAACTGTCAAAGATATTCCATGATAGTTTCCTGTATCTCAGAGGTCGCCTGTCTTTGGTAATGGTATGATTCTACTCTTCACCCAGGTTTCTGGTCTATTACCATTCAGTGTTCTGTTGCAGACTTCGAGAAGCTTCATATCAAGTGCATCTTCATACCAAGTATCAATAGGGATGTTGTCAAGTCCAGATGCTTTGTTGCTTCTGAAGCTGTTCACACACTTCCTTAGTTCCTCCATAGTGATGTTATCAGTGTTGATAGGTAGTGTTTGTAGGTTCACAGTTCTTACTGGATTAGGAGTTATCACACGTGGTTGCCCAAGCAAGTTTAAGAAGAATTCTTTCCATTTCCTGATATGATCCTCTGGACTCTTTGCTTTTATCCTCCCCGGGCTGGTTTCTCTCCTACCAGTAAAATCATTCACTATTTCCCATACCAGTTTGGACTTCCGATGTTCTGCAGCACTACCAATGGCATTTATTTTTTCTTGGGCATACCTTTCCTGCTCTAAACTGTAGGCTTCCTCTAGTTGTTTCCTAGCATCTTGAAGCTTCTTTGCACTGCTCCTGGTGTTCCTCTGGGTGGCTTTATTCAAGGCATCCCTCACTGCTTTTACATATTTTTTAATACAATCCTGATTCCAAAAAAGTTGGGACAAAGTACAAATTGTAAATAAAAATGGAATGCAATGATTTGGAAGTTTCAAAATTCCATATTTTATTCAGAATAGAACATAGATGACATATCAAATGTTTAAACTGAGAAAATGCATCATTTAAAGAGGAAAATTAGGTGATTTTAAATTTCATGACAACAACACATCTAAAAAAAAGTTGGGACAAGGCCATGTTTACCACTGTGAGACATCCCCTTTTCTCTTTACAACAGTCTGTAAACGTCTGGGGACTGAGGAGACAAGTTGCTCAAGTTTAGGGATAGGAATGTTAACCCATTCTTGTCTAATGTAGGATTCTAGTTGCTCAACTGTCTTAGGTCTTTTTTGTCGTATATTACGTTTTATGATGCGCCAAATGTTTTCTATGGGTGAAAGATCTGGACTGCAAGCTGGCCAGTTCAGTACCCGGACCCTTCTTCTACGCAGCCATGATGCTGTAATTGATGCAGTATGTGGTTTGGCATTGTCATGTTGGAAAATGCAAGGTCTTCCCTGAAAGAGACGTCGTCTGGATGGGAGCATATGTTGCTCTAGAACCTGGATATACCTTTCAGCATTGATGGTGTCTTTCCAGATGTGTAAGCTGCCCATGCCACACGCACTAATGCAACCCCATACCATCAAAGATGCAGACTTCTGAACTGAGCGCTGATAACAACTTGGGTCGTCCTTCTCCTCTTTAGTCCAAATGACATGGCGTTCCTGATTTCCATAAAGAACTTCACATTTTGATTCGTCTGATCACAGAACAGTTTTACACTTTGCCACAGTCCATTTTAAATGAGTCTTGGCCCAGAGAAGACGTCTGCGCTTCTGGATCATGTTTAGATACGGCTTCTTCTTTGAACTACAGAGTTTTAGCTGGCAACGGCGGATGGCACAGTGAATTGTGTTCACAGATAATGTTCTCTGGAAATATTCCTGAGCCCATTTTGTGATTTCCAATACAGAAGCATGCCTGTATGTGATGCAATGCCGTCTAAGGGCCCGAAGATCATGGGCACCCAGTATGGTTTTCCAGCCTTGACCCTTATGCACAGAGATTCTTCCAGATTCTCTGAATCTTTTGATGATATTATGCACTGTAGATGATGATATGTTCAAACTCTTTGCAATTTTACACTGTCAAACTCCTTTCTGATATTGCTCCACTATTTGTCGGCGCAGAATTAGGGGGATTGGTGATCCTCTTCCCATCTTTACTTCTGAGAGCCGCTGCCACTCCAAGATGCTCTTTTTATACCCAGTCATGTTAATGACCTATTGCCAATTGACCTAATGAGTTGCAATTTGGTCCTCCAGCTGTTCCTTTTTTGTACCTTTAACTTTTCCAGCCTCTTATTGCCCCTGTCCCAACTTTTTTGAGATGTGTTGCTGTCATGAAATTTCAAATGAGCCAATATTTGGCATGAAATTTCAAAATGTCTCACTTTCGACATTTGATATGCCGTCTTTGTTCTATTGTGAATACAATATCAGGTTTTGAGATTTGTAAATTATTGCATTCCATTTTTATTTACAATTTGTACTTTGTCCCAACTTTTTTGGAATCAGGGTTGTAATATTGTCATTCTCAGGGTGGCACGGTGGTGTAGTGGTTAGCGCTGTCGCCTCACAGCAAGAAGGTCCGGGTTCGAGCCCTGTGGCCAGTGAGGGCCTTTCTGTGTGGAGTTTGCATGTTCTCCCCGTGTCCATGTGGGTTTCCTCTGGGTGCTCCGGTTTCCCCCACAGTCCAAAGACATGCAGCTTAGGTTAACTGGTGACTCTAAATTGACCATAGGTGTGAATGTGAGTGTGAATGGTTGTCTGTGTCTATGTGTGTCAGCCCTGTGATGACCTGGCAATTTGTCCAGGGTGTACCCCGCCTCTCGCCCGTAGTCAGCTGGGATAGGCTCCAGCTTGCCTGCGACCCTGTAGAACAGGATAAAGTGGCTAGAGATAATGAGATGAGATTGTCATTCTCCCATGAAATATGCTGTTTTACTTTGTTTTTGATAGGTTTGTGCTTCTTCACTGGTTCTTCATGAATCAGTCTGAGGTTATTATTCATCCTATCTGAGCTTTCCTCATCCTCAAGATCATGCAGTGCCTGGAAACAATTATTCACTTCTACTGTGTAAAGTTCTTTTATATTGTTGTCAGTTAGAAGTTTACTCTAATCATACCTGATTTTCTTAGTGGTAGATGATTTGTTTTGCCCCAAAATCAGTCTCAGTTTTGCTGTTACAATTCAGTGGTCCAATCCAACTGTGCAGAAAGAGTTGTATGCTTCACAGTTCAGAGCAATATTTTTCCATTTTTTGTTTATCAGGATGTAGTTGATCTGTGATTTTATTCCACATGGTAGAACGTGTGTACACAGCTTTCCCTTGCGTTTCTTGTAAGTGGTGTTGAGAGCTTTTAGACAGAGTTCTTGCATATAATCTAGTAGACATTGC